>NC_058409.1:8779272-9006157 GCF_002201575.2 Neomonachus schauinslandi | reverse complement strand
CTCCGATTTCCCCCGCTTCATTCTTCCCCTCCCGCTACCTTCTTCTTCTTCTTCTTCTTTTTTTTTTTTTCTTAACATATATTGCGTTATTTGTTTCAGAGGTACAGATCTGAGATTCAACAGTCTTGCAAAATTCACAGCGCTTACCAGAGCACATACCCTCCCCAGTGTCTATCACCCAGTCACCCCATCCTTCCCACCCCACCCCCCACTCCAGCAACCCTCAGTTTGTTTCCTGAGATTAAGAATTCCTCATATCAGTGAGATCATATGATACTTGTCTTTCTCTGATTGACTTATTTCACTCAACATAATACCCTCCAGTTCCATCCACGTCGTTGCAAATGGCAAGATCTCGTTCCTTTTGATGGCTGCATAATATTCCATTGTATATATATACCAGATCTTCTTTATCCATTCATCTGTTGATGGACATCTTGGCTCTTTCCACAGTTTGGCTATTGTGGACATTGCTGCTATAAACATCGGGGTGCACGTACCCCTTCGGATCCCTACTTTTGTATCTTTGGGGTAAATACCCAGTAGTGCAATTGCTGGATCATATGGTAGCTCTATTTTCAACTTTTTGAGGAACCTCCATACAGTTTTCCAGAGTGGCTGCACCAGCTTGCATTCCCACCAACAGTGTAGGAGGGTTCCCCTTTCTCCGCATCCCCGCCAACATCTGTCATTTCCTGACTTGTTAATTTTAGCCATTCTGACAGGTGTGAGGTGGTATCTCATTGAGGTTTTGATTTGGATTTCCCTGATGCCGAGCGATACTGAGCACTTTTTCATGTGTCTGTTGGCCATTTGGATGTCTTCTTTGGAAAAATGTCTGTTCATGTCTTCTGCCCATTTCTTGATTGGATTCTTTGTTCTTTGGGTGTTGAGTTTGATGAGTTCTTTATAGATTTTGGATACTAGCCCTTTATCTGATATGTCATTTGCAAATATCTTCTCCCATTCTGTTGGTTGTCTTTTGGTTTTGTTGACTGTTTCCTTTGCTTTGCAAAAGCTTTTTATCTTGATGAAGTCCCAATAGTTCATTTTTGCCCTTGCCTCCCTTGCCTTTGGCGATGTTTCTAGGAAGAAGTTGCTTCGGCTGAGGTCAAAGAGGTTGCTGCCTGTGTTCTCCTTTAGGATTTTGATGGACTCCTGTCTCACATTGAGGTCTTTCAACCATTTGGAGTCTATTTTTGTGTGTGGTGTAAGGAAATGGTCCAGTTTCATTCTTCTGCATGTGGCTATCCAATTTTCCCAACACCATTTGTTGAAGAGACTGTCTTTTTTCCATTGGACATTCTTTCCTGCTTTGTCAAAGATGAGTTGACCATAGAGTTGAGGGTCCATTTCTGGGCTCTCTATTCTGTTCCATTGATCTATGTGTCTGTTTTTGTGCCAGTACCATGCTGTCTTGATGATGACAGCTTTGTAATAGAGCTGGAAGTCCGGAATTGTGATGCCGCCGGCTTTGCTTTTCTTTTTCAACATTCCTCTGGCTATGCGGGGTCTTTTCTGGTTCCATACAAATTTTAGGATTATTTGTTCCATTTCTTTGAAAAAAGTGGATGGTATTTTGATGGGGATTGCATTGAATGTGTAGATTGCTCTAGGTAGCATTGACATCTTCACAATATTTGTTCTTCCAATCCATGAGCATGGAATGTTTTTCCATTTCTTTGTGTCTTCCTCAATTTCTTTCATGAGTATTTTATAGTTTTCTGAGTACAGATCCTTTGTCTCTTTGGTTAGATTTATTCCTAGGTATCTTATGGTTTTGGGTGCAATTGTAAATGGGATCGACTCCTTAATTTCTCTTTCTTCTGTCTTGTTGTTGGTGTATAGGAATGCCACTGACTTCTGTGCATTGATTTTATATCCTGCCACTTGACTGAATTCCTGTATGAGTTCTAGCAGTTTTGGGGTGGAGTCTTTTGGGTTTTCCACATAAAGTATCATATCATCTGCAAAGAGTGAGAGTTTGACTTCTTCCTTGCCAATTTGGATGCCTTTGATTTCTTTTTGTTGTCTGATTGCTGTGGCTAGGACTTCCAATACTATGTTGAATAGCAGTGGTGATAGTGGACATCCCTGCCGCGTTCCTGACCTTAGGGGGAAAGCTCTCAGTTTTTCCCCATTGAGAATGATATTCGCTGTAGGTTTTTCATAGATGGCTTTTATGATATTGAGGTATGTACCCTCTATGCCTATACTCTGAAGAGTTTTGATCAAGAAAGGATGCTGTACTTTGTCAAATGCTTTTTCTGCATCTATTGAGAGGATCATATGATTCTTGTTCTTTCTTTTGTTAATGTATTGTATCACATTGATTGATTTGCGGATGTTGAACCAACCTTGCAGCCCAGGGATAAATCCCACTTGGTCATGGTGAATAATCCTTTTAATGTACTGTTGGATCCTATTGGCTAGTATTTTGGTGAGAATTTTTGCATCCATGTTCATCAGGGATATTGGTCTGTAATTCTCCTTTTTGATGGGGTCTTTGTCTGGTTTTGGGATCAAGGTAATGCTGGCCTCATAAAATGAGTTGGGAAGTTTTCCTTCCATTTCTATTTTTTGGAACAGTTTCAGAAGAATAGGTATTAATTCTTCTTGAAATGTTTGGTAGAATTCCCCTGGGAAGCCATCTGGCCCTGGGCTTTTGTTTTTTGGGAGATTTTTGATGACTGCTTCAATTTCCTTAGTGGTTATAGGTCTGTTCAGGTTTTCTATTTCATCCTGGTTCAGTTTTGGTAGTTGGTACATCTCTAGAAATGCATCCATTTCTTCCAGGTTATTTAATTTGCTGGCATAGAGTTGCTCATAATATGTTCTTATAATTGTTTGTATTTCTTTGGTGTTGGTTGTGATCTCTCCTCTTTCATTCATGATTTTGTTGATGTGGGTCATTTCTCTTCTCTTTTTGATAAGTCTGGCCAGGGGTTTATCAATCTTGTTAATTCTTTCAAAGAACCAGCTCCTAGTTTCATTGATCTGTTCTACTGTTCTTTTAGTTTCTATTTCATTGATTTCTGCTCTGATCTTGATTATTTCTCTTCTCCTGCTGGGTTTAGGCTTTATTTGCTGTTCTTTCTCCAGCTCCTTTAGGTGTAGGGTTAGGTTGTGTACTTGAGACCTTTCTTGCTTCTTGAGAAAGGCTTGTATTGCTATATACTTTCCTCTTAGGACTGCCTTTGCTGCATCCCAAAGATTTTGAATAGTTGTGTTTTCATTTTCATTGGTTTCCATGTATTTTTTTAATTCTTCTTTAATTTCCTGGTTGACCCATTCGTTCTTTAGTAGGATGCTCTTTAGCCTCCATGTATTTGAGTTCTTTCTGACTTTTGTCTTGTGATTGAGCTCTAGTTTCAAAGCATTGTGGTCTGAAAATAGGCAGGGAATGATTCCAATCTTTTGGTACCGGTTGAGACCTGATTTATGACCTAGGATGTGATCTATTCTGGAGAATGTTCCATGGGCACTAGAGAAGAATGTGTATTCCGTTGCTTTGGGGTGGAATGTTCTGAATATGTCTGTAAAGTCCATTTGGTCCAGTGTGTCATTTAAAGTCTTTATTTCCTTGTTGATCTTTTGCTTAGATGATCTGTCCATTTCAGTGAGGGGGGTGTTAAAGTCCCCAGATGATTCTAATGTGCAGCCAGAGTTGAAAGCTGCAGCTCGAGGCTTGGTGACATGTAGATTTTGAGGCTGGACAAGGAAATCTGGTTCCATTTCAGGGTGGTAGACTAAGGACCCTACTGAGTCCTACAGATTCTTCTCTGCTGTAGCACTTCACTTTCAGTGAACCAGAAACCAGGATAGATCCTGAAATGTGGCATGTAGAGTTGACACAACAACAGAAAACCCAATCTAAAATGCACACAGAAGACTGTCATTGGAAAGGTGCAGGAAGCACCAACCCTACTCCATCCCCAAAGCTGGCAGGCACCAGAAGCAGAAGGGTATCAAGGACAATCAACATGTTGGTCCTTGGGCCATTGCTGCAGGAGGGGCCAACGATTCATCCTCCACTGATGCCCTTCTGTCTGCTCTTGACCTGAATAGCAGTGACAAAATGTCAGCCTTCAGGTAGGAGTCATGGACAGGGAGCCAAATTAGGTGGGCATGGCCATGTGTCTTGAGGCTGTCCATTGCCAGGGGAATGGCGTAGACCTGAACACCCCAGAGAGATCTCACTCAGTAGCTTATCCTTCTTCTGTCCCTGAGAATAGTCTCAGTTCAGACCAGCAATCTCCCCAGGTGGACTACACCCACTGGCCGGGGATACAGACTGATGGAGAATCTCAGCCATATAGAAGATCAGAGAGTCAGGATCACCACACATTCGAGGAACACCCAATACTACAAAACACAACAAACTGAACAAAATAGGCAAATTAACACCCAAGCAAGATAAAGAACAGAGCAAGCAGAAGAGGAAGTAAGAATAAGCCAAAGACAAATCCCTTATGATTTCACATAGATACCATATGACTTCACGTATATGTGGAAGCTAAAAAAATACAACAAATGAACAAAGAGAAACAGAAAGAGACTCATAAATACAGGGAACAAACTGGTGATTGCCAGAGGGGAGGGAGGGTGAGGGGATGGGCAAAATGGGGAAAGCAGATGAAGAGGCACAACTTCCAGTTATAAAATAAGTAAGTCACAGAAATGAAAAGTACAGCATAGTGAATATAGTCAGTAAGAGCATAATAACATAGTGACTTACACTTATTGTGGTGAGCACTGCATTAATATATTGAATTGTCAGATCGCTGTGTTGTGTACCTGAAACTATTCTATGTCAACAAGGCTTCAAGTAGAAAAATAAGCATAAGTAAATTTCTCTGCTGTGTGAGGATAAAGCAGTCACAAACAAATCAACTAGAGGTCATGGAGATTAAAATTTGATCCTTAAAATAACCTGAATAAGCAGATGAAGCTATTTTTTTCTGAAGTGTAATTTTATTGTAACAAAGACTAACGTGTGTCTTATAACCTAGTGACTCATGATAGCTCATAAGTTGAGTAGTTCACTTTTCTAGAAAGCACATAATATCCAAGTAGGTCGTTCTAGAAAGTATTTTGAAGGATGAAATGTTTTCTGTAACCCTTTTAGAAAGACTTGGTCCATTTTGAAAAACTGACAATGAATGAAAAATATGATTGAAAGAAAGAAAAGTAAGTTTTTCTTCCAAATATATAAGAGACATTTGCTGAGTTTTGTATTTTAAGTGCCCGGAGTGAAATGGGCCACATTTTCAAAGGCAGTTAATAACAGCATGTACAAGAACTTGTTTCCTTTGATTTAGCACCAACTGAAATAAGAGTAAATATGTCATTGAAGATACAGTGTTTCTCCTCCACCTCTCTCCCCAACTCCTACCAGGCCATGGTAGGTAAGCATGTGTCCTCCCAACCCCACGAAGGAATCTAAAATAAGGATTTTAAAACGGCTGGTCAGATTACACACACTGGCAGGACTTCTCCCCATAAGAGAGGATGTCAGTGAACGCTCCCAGGTATCACCTTCTTCCATCAGGAATAAAGAACTCCGCCTTCAGCAAACTCACTTTCCTGGTCCTTTTTACCTCTCATAGAAAGCTTTTTTATTGCTACACCTGTTTATTAATTATGGCTGCGGTATTTGTCAAAGAAATTTCCCACCATGTATGCCGGATCTATTTCTATCTCCTGATGACAAAGTATATTTATTTTATGTAGCGTCTCTAGAGTTTTTCTTCTTTGTTTAAAAAAAAAAAAGACTTTGTTACTCTTCTAGGCATAATAAGCAAAAAGAACTGGCAAGTAGATCCTAAAGCACACATTTCTTAACCCCTGAAACCTCTGAAAATGTTCAGATGTCAATTACATTTTCCCTTAAAGAACATCCATTCAACTTTGGTGCTTATGGAAGAGCTTATATCATAATGTCAATTTCTAACATCAGTTATATCCCTCAGAAGAAAACAAGTCACATCAAAGTAGTATTTTCCTAAATGTTATTTGATACATTTTTATAGCAACTTGAAAATTCCAAGTAAACTGAAAGTGTGTTTAACAACAAAATAAATGTAGCTTAGCCAGCCACCTGACAGGTTTCTTAGTTTAAAGGCAGCAGTGAATTTGCATGCTGCCCAGAATCTGTAAATCCAGTTATTTTTATCTGGAATTTTATAGATACAGCCTCTCACAAAACCATGCCCCATGTGCTAGAAATGCCTTTTTTGGCTGGCTACACAAAAGCCTCTGATGAGATATTGTCTCCAAATTAGTATAATGTAACTTTTTTTTTACTTTTCCAGAAAAATATGACACCAATCACTTTTCCCTCCTAAGCAAAAGTCAGGTTATTACCCATTGCTCTTTTCATTTTGCTCTAAAAGAATTTTTTGAAGCTTGGACATCTCTGATGTTTTTGAGTCGCAAACCCGTAGCTGGATAAAACACACTAGGCAATTTCCAAAGACAAATCTCAGCATGGAGACTCATTTGGCATTATCCCTAGTATCCAAAATAAAATTCCTAGAAACGAAACTAATATAAGTCTCAAGGAATTCATACACCGTGGAGCCTTAGAACAAGGAACTTCTAAAAGAAAGGAGGAAGAGATTCTGCTCATCTTGCTAATAATTACAAGCATTGGCCCTCACGGAGTCACCGATGCTTTCTGGTCTATTTGTGGAACTTTTGTTTGCAGGAAAGCATGCACAGAGGGCCAGATCTTGTCGGTTTCTGTTCCGGAGAAGGTTTCCAACACCCCCTTTCCCCGGTAATATTCCAGGACGGGTTTGGTTTGGTCTTCGTAAGCCTTCAGCCTCTTGGTAAGTGTCTCTGGTCTGTCATCCTCACGCCGAACCAGAGGCTCGCCAGTCTGATCGTCCAAGCCGACCGCTTTGGGAGGGTTAAATTCGAGGTTGTAGACGCGCCCGCTGCTCGGATGCATCCAGCGAGCGGAGAGGCGTTGCCTGATGACCTCAACGGGCACGTTCAGGTTCATCACCAGGTGTATCTGATAAACTCTCTCCAGGGCCTCAGCTTGCCGCAGCGTCCTGGGGAAACCGCACAGCAGCCGGCTCTCCTGGGTGAAGTTTTTCAGCTCGTGAAGGGTCAGCCGGGTCATGATGTTGTCCGGGATGAGCTTCCCCTGGTCCATGAAAACCTTGGCCAGCACGCCGAACTCTGTGCCCCTCAGCATGTTGTCTCGGAGCAGGTCCCCGCTGGAGAACTTCTGCAGCTGCAAGTGTTTGGTGATGCGCAACGCCAGGGTGCGCTTGCCGGAGCCCGGGGCGCCCAGGAGCACCGCATGCAGGAGCCGCCCCGACGTGCCCACGGCTGCTGGGCCAGGCGGGGGCTGCCGACGGTTGGGCCCCCGCGCTCAGGGCGGTGCGGGCAGCGGGGGCGGTGCAACGAGGACCCCCCCCCAGTGCCAGCAGGTGCCAGCAGGTATTGGACAGCGCCAGAGAGCTTCGTGACTTGGAACACTGAGCCACGATTTCCTCCCACCACGCAGTGGAAAGGGTAAGTAGAAAAGGAAACTGCGATCACATGAGCTGTAGATTCAGAGTTCCACCCTTCACACGTAGAAAATGGAGAGGGTGGAGAGAGACAGTCTTTAAAGAAATAATTCAAGAACACCTGAGAATTTCCCCGAATGAAAGACTGATGCGGAGTCACAGGCATAGACAGGCAGTCCAGGAACGTGGAGAAGCAAACACGGGCAAAGGTGTGAGGAAGTAGGGCTTTCGCACTCCATGGGTGGGGTGTCCTCACAGCTAGTTTGGAAGGCAGCTTGGCAGTGACGATGGGGGTTTTATAAAATTACTTCTCAGGCTCTTCCTTAAGACAAACTCTTGAAGTAAAACAAGAAGGCACATATAGGATGTTCGCATGGGCCGTATTTGGAACAGTGCAAAATTGCTAATTACCTAAATGCTAACTAATAAGAGAATAGCTAAACGAACCTTAGCCCCACTGGCCCTTTGTCGCAGCTACATAGAGACAGATCTCTGTGTGCTAACATGACAAGATTTCTAAGACACTGTAAATGCAAAGAGTTGCAGCATCGTGTAATTTATATTCAGCTTATGCTAAAATATGGTACAGTTTATATTTAAGTATACCCATGAAGTGAACTGGGAAGCCAGGTTGCAAGCAGTGGAAAGACAACTTGATTTTTGTGTTTAAAAGATTACTCTGTCTGCAACAACGGAATGAGGGGTTGCTATTAGGAGACTGGTTCAGCAGACCAGCAATTTTCACTTTACTTCCCTCAGTCGGAGTGAGAGTGAGCACCTTTTCATTTGTCTGTGGGCCATTTCTACTTTATTTCTGTGTAGAATTTTTTTTTAAAGATTGGATTTATTTATTTGAGAGCGAGAGCTCGTGAGAGAGAAAGAGTGCATGAGCAGGGGGGAGGGGCAGAGGGAGAGGGAGAAGCTGACTCCCCGCTGAGCAGGGAGCCCAATGCGGGACTTTTTTTTTTATTGTTTCTGTTATTTTGGGTCTTTAAGTTAGTCATATAATCTCTCTTATTGTTGCCATATTCAAAAGAGTTACACTGAATACATAAGCAGATTCAGAAGGCATATGGATATTTCACAGAAATGTGGCCCATATCCTCCAGCAAAGGAAAAAAGTAATGATGTTGTAATTGCTTTGTGTAATAAAGCAGCACACTCTTACTGCCTTTTAATTATATACACAAAAAGCGATCCCACCGAGGTCTTTCTATCCTCCTGGGTAGATTTAGACTTGTAGTATATTCAACCTTTAATTGAGACACCTAATTTGGTACCCGAATGTGATCCCAGAATATCCCAGATCGTATCTTCGGAGAGAACGTGGCATTTGCTCAGCCGCAGGTGTGAGGGGGCGAGGATGTGCTTCTCAGCAGCTTAGAGCAGGCTCAGAGGACGTTGGGCTGCAGGTATGCGGCGGATTCCTAAAGCACAAGGTCATTTCCGGCTCCCGAGACCACCTCGGTCCTTCTGCCTTTCCCAGGCTGCCGACGGTTGGGCCCCCGCGCTCAGGGCGGTGCGGGCAGCGGGGGCGGTGCAACGAGGACCCCCCCCCCCAGTGCCAGCAGGTGCCAGCAGGTATTGGACAGCGCCAGAGAGCTTCGTGACTTGGAACACTGAGCCACGATTTCCTCCCACTTGGGACATTGTGAGCCACTTGGGACATTGGTTATAAAACCTCACAGTGTCTGGTTCAGAGATTCTCTGACCAAATACATAAAGGCCAGTGGCCTAGTAATATCACAGAATACCTTTGGCCGCATTTAGCAGACAATGTCTGGTGCCCACCAAATGTGATTGTGGACAGTTATTGAAACTTTCTAGATGTTTTCCACGGTAACAGATCCCAAATGGTGTGGCCGTAAAGGAAAAACAGCAGGAGCTCCTCACACAAGGCTTAGCTTTGCAGTGCTTGTCATGTTGGGGTACAATTTCCAAGTTAATTTATTGCCCGCTCTCTGGGGAGAGTTAGCAGGACAGGGCATCTCGGAGACGGAGCCAGAAGCCACAAGGCAGATAAGAGGCTTGATAATCATTCACTCATTGGTTTGGCAGACTTTACTGGGGCGTTTATCTCTGTGACTAGTTGTTCTAAGCACAGGGGATGCAGCCCGTGTGAAAGAATGAAGCCTGAGCGTCTGTCCCCGTGACTCAGACCTTCTAGTAGGTATTATGGGCTCACGTTTCCCATTGGGGAATGGGACGTGGTTTTAGGTCTCTGTGAAAGAACATTCGCCTCCCTGCCTCTAGGTTTGATAACTGTGTTTTATTTTTTTAAATGATTTTATTATGAAAATTTCAAAGACACGGAAAATTAGAGAAGGCTACAGCCCCTGGGCACTCAGCATCTGGTTTCACAATAATCGCTGTTTTACCTTATTTCTTTCTGGAATATTTTCCAACCTTGTCCTATCTTTTTTTTCTGGGATATTTTATTTTTTTATTTATTTTTATTTTTTATTTTTTTAAGATTTTATTTATTTATTTGACAGAGAGAGACACAGTGGGAGAGGGAGAAGCAGGCTTCCCACTGAGCAGGGAGCCCAATGTGGGGCTCGATCCCAGAACCCTGGGATCATGACCTGAGCCGAAAGCAGATGCTTAACAACTGAGCCACCCAGGCGACCCTGGGATATTTTAAATAATAACATTTTCCCTTTTAATGGTGGATGTGTATGTTTTAATCTGTATAATGAAAAATATAACTAGCACTCAAACCTAATATCTGGTAGTGTTCTTGCTTAGGACAAAACTAAACCAGAAATTTAAGCTTTAAAAATGGTACACATGGAGGGGCACGTGGTGCCTGGCTGGCTCAGTCGGGAGAGCGTGCGAATCTTGACCTCAGGGTTGTGAGTTCGAGCCCCAGGCTGGGGGTAGAGTTTGCTTTAAAAAACAGTGAAAACTGGTACACAGATATGGCAGAGTCCAACAAGGGGGGTACGTAAAGGACAAAAGTTTGGGAACTGTTGGCAGAGACAACAAGAAATGGAGAGGAAGTAGCAGATTTCCCCCTTGATCTTCCCTCCCTCGGTGAGGTTAGCATGGTCAGAAGAGATTCCTCCTTCTGTGGGAAATGTTTAGCACGCCTGGCGCTTAGTAAGCACTTCCAGAGGAGAAGCTAGTATTGTTTTGGGAAGGCATCTTTGATTTCAGAGAACTGATGCTGGCTAATATGTATTAAGCACTTACTGTGTACAGACACTGTCGTTGGGAGGTTAAAATATCTCATTTCCTCTTCAGAGCCCCACTATGAGTAGATGGTAGGATCCCCATTTTTGGAATTAAAAAATCGTCTTGGAGAAATTAAGTAACTCAAGGTTACAAAGCTGTTCAGTGGCTGGACTAGGGCTTGAATTGAAAGCCTATGTGCCTCCAAAGGCCGGGTTTGGTTTTCTACCGGCTCCCAAGACGAGCAGAGGCAGCTGGGGAAGGACGAGTTTGGAGGCCTGGTGTCAACCTGACTCTTCCATTTGCTCACGTGGTGACCTTGAACATCTCACTGAGCTTTTTCCGAGCCTCTGTTTCTTATGCATAAAATGGGGAAAATAGTGCTAATGACCCGATCTGCAAGCACAGGATGAAATCATGGGGTATGGAAACCTGATGCTGGAGGCACTAACTCTATGTACTGTATTCACCACCACTAGCAGGACATGTGGTTTCGAGCAGTCCCCTTCCCTCTTTGGGTCTCGGTGTTCTCAGCTGTCAAGATGATGGGGTTGACCCTTAAAGTCCCGCTAGGGAGAACGTTCCAGAATTGGATTCCGATTGGGCCACAGTAAATACTCCTGACTCTGAAGTTAATGGAAGGAACTAGATCAGCTTGCATCCAGTGTGGTTTTGTTGGTAATTATAATTATTGTGGTCTGCATTCCTTGGAAAGCTGAACCTGACAACAGCGGGGTGCTGCCGCCTTGTTAGGAGCACAGCTTCCCTGGGAGTGGAAGCAAGAGAACAGGAATGAGACAGAGAAGGAGGAGGGGCATCTGAGCAGACCTGGCTGGGCTGGTTGCCCCTAAGTACCGTCCAATGGCTTTATTTTACAGCACTGCCCCCAAAAAGCTGCATCTCAGGACAGTCTGGAGTAAAAAAGAAAAGAGAACGAATTTATCTGCCAGTCCCCATCTTCCATTACACAATATTTGAACCATGAGGTGTTAATTCCTTTGCAATTATAGGTTGTGAGTTCTGGGCTCTGAAGCAAGATCCCTTATTGTCCCACATCTTGGTGTTCCCAGGGAAGCCAAGACGGGAGATGAGAGGTGTGTGCATGGGTGTGAGGCTGGGCTCCGGGAGGGGGCACCTGGAAGAAGTTACTGGAGCTGGTCGCTACGGTGGCAGTTGAAACGAGAGACAGGTGAGGCTGAGGGTCCGAAGTGGTCTCCGTGTGCGATAAGTAACTCTGCCCAACCAGCTGCCAAACAGAGTCGGAGGGGGCTTCCTTGTAAAATAAGGACAGTGAGGAAAGAGGAAATAATTCGTAAAAACATCCGAAAAAGGAACTCAGGATTTTATCCTGAAAGGGAGAATAATAATAGTATGTACCTATAGGTAATTAAGAAGTTCTAGGAATTCAAGGAGTAAATATTTGTAAAGCATTTAAAATATAGGTGCATACAAAAGCCACGATGTAGATGTCTGTCTAAAAAATTGAAACGCTAGCCCTGTGAGCTTAGGTGATGTCTGCAACCATGCATTTATTTTACTTGTAAGCTTTCTAGCTGTGAAGGAAGAAAAGAAAATATGGCAGGCTTCATAATTTACGTAATCCGATCAAAATGAGCCTGCTAGTTCTGCAAGAGAGCCAAGAATTTACATGGCATGAAAACCTAGAGGGAATCGATCCCAAGGGACATTAAAAAGCAAAATAAATAAGGGGCGCCTGGGTGGCTCAGTCAGTGGAACATCTGACTCTTGATTTCTGCTCAGGTCGTGATCTCTGGGTCGTGAGATCGAGTCCCGTGTCAGGCTGGGTGTAGAGTCTGCTTGAGAGTCTCTCCCTCTCCCCCTGCTTGCACAATCAATCAATCAATCAATCAATCAATAAAATCGTTTAAAAAGAAAAGCAAAATAAATAATGTTTTCAAAATGTATAAGTAAGATGTGCAGAAGAGTTTCTCATGTGGCTAAATTCTTTGGCTGATGCTTTACCAGATAGATTCAGATGACCTCTGAAGGCGAAGATAGAGACATTGGAACTGGAGGCCTTCTTTGGGTTATCATGAATCATTGACTCTGCAGAGGCAGTTTTGCCCCCCAGGGGATATTTGTCAATGTCTGGTGATATTTTTAGTTGCCGGAACTGCAGGCCAGGGTGGGTCTGGTCAGTGGCATCCAGTGGCTGGAGACCAGGGGTGCTACAAATATTGCATGGGATGTACCTATACTAAAAATATATATATATATGACTGGCCATTTATCCGAAATTCACATTTAACGGAGACCTTTGTATTCTGATTTTCTAACTCTAGCCACCCCAGCAACTTACCTATTTCTGCAGTGCACAGGACAGCCCTTCACAGGGTAGGCTTATCAGGCCCCAGGTTTGAATCGTACTGAAGCTGCACAACCCTGCCCTCAATGAAGAAGAGATCTTTGCATGCTTTCCTAGGGGAAGGGGGACCCAGGATGGGTGTAAAGATCTCTTCTCCTCAGTCAGACTTTTGCTTCAGATGAGTTAGCTGACAATTTCAGGTCAAAACCTCTGGTCTTGTTTATTGATGTCGGTGATGCTGGTCTCCAGCCAACAGCTGACCAAGTGAACATTGTATAGGAAACTTCTTGAAGACTCTCATTGCTCTTTAAATATCTCCTGTGTCCCCAAATCTTTATTCTAGAAAGAGCTTTCTCTCTTGCTTATAGGGTGAGAACAACCCATCATGTCATTTTTATGGCCCTTTTTGAGGGAAGTCAAGGGAAAGAGACTTCAGGAAAGTGCCCTCAATGCTGTCTCCATGGGAGATTAAGTCCAGGTTGGGGGGGCTGGCTGTGTGAAAAGCTGGGGCAGAAAGCAGGGTGAAGTCCATTTTCCGGAGGAGGGGCCCATCTCTCTCTCTCTCTTTTTTAAGATTTTATTTATTTGAGAGAGGAGAGAATGCACACGAGCCAGGGGAGGGGCAAAGAAGCAGACTCCCCGATGAGCAGGGAGACCGAGGTGGGGCTCGATCCCAGGACCCTTGGGCCTTTTCTGAGCCACTTCTTAGCTGTGGTGGATGGTGTCTGCAATCCCAGCTCCCTCCCACGGTGAAGAGAACCAAAGGCAGACCCATTCTTGGCTGGGCGTCAGGTAATAGCAGATGTTCTCACCAGTGACCCCGATTCACCAAGAAAGTATTCCATTACACCTACTGTCCTCTGTTCAAAGGGCAGGGGATTTTATCATCCGCTTTTGAACCCTTGCCATCAAAAAAGAACTGAAAAAGTAAGCTGGTATTTGTGTGTGTGTGTGTGTGTGTGTGTGTGTGTGATGGAAGGTTTAGTTTCAGTTTTCTGAAAAACTGAGGTCCACGGCTCCCCTCCTTCTTCATCTGCACCGGGAAGCGAGGGACCCCTGTATTTTCATCATGTGTCATGATTCCCTAAGGTGCAGGTGACCCCTTGCTGGTTTCCATTTGAATTGGAGGGTTCTTGATGGCATACAGTCCTTTTTTAAAAAAAAATAAACTTTTCTGGGATGCCTGGGTGGCTCTGTTGGTTAAGCATCTGCCTTCAGCTCAGGTCATGATCTTGGGGTCCTGGGATTGAGCCCCACATCTGGCTCCCTGCTCAGTGGGGAGCCTGCTTCTCCCTCTCCCCCTCTGCTTGCTCATGCTCTCTCTCTCAAATGAATAAATAAAATCTTAAAAATAAACTTTTCTGATGGAATAATGTCAGAGGTACAGAAAAGTTGCATTGACAGGACAGAGAGTTCTCATATGTCCCCATCATCCAGTTTTCCCTCTGGTTAATGTCTTCCGTAACAACCAAGGTACATCTGTCCCAACTGAGAAACTAACATGCATATGTTGCTATTAACTAAACTCCAGACTAAATTTGGATTTCATCCCCTTTTATATTCATGTCCCCTCTCTGTTCCAGATTCCAGTCCACGCGACCACATTGCATCCAGTGGCCACGTCTCCCTCGTGTCCTCCTGGTCTGTGACAGTCTCTCACTGTTTCCTTCTTTTTAATGATGGACAGTCTGGAGGGGTACTGGCCAGGTGTCCTGTAGGATGGGGCTGCCTCTTGTTTTCTCATGATTAACGGGGATTATGGGTTTGGTGGAAGGATGCCACAGAAGCGACGTGTCCTTCTGGTCACATCATGTCAGGAGTATGTGTTACCCCACGACATCTCTGGTGAGGTTAAGCTTTATCATCTGCTGATGGTGGTATCCACCAGGTTTCTTCACTGAATGGTTATCGCTTATTTCTTTCCCCACTCTGTCAAGTCTCTGGAAGCGGGTCACAAAGTCCAGCCCATTCTTGGGAAGGATGGGGTTTAGCGCCACCTCCTGGAGGGGTGGGCGGTGGCTACTTAATTCGGAAATCTTACGAGGGGAAAATTTTAGATAAATACATCTGCCAAGCTCCCAGATTTAACAAATGTTAACATTTTGCCAAAGATGCATCAGCTCTTTATTTTTATTTATTTATTTTAGAGATTTATTTATTTGAGAGAGAGAGGGAGAGTGCGAGCAGGGGGAAGGGCAAAGGGAGACGGGGAGAGAGAATCTCAAGCCGACTCCCAGCTGAGCACAGAGCCCAACAGGGGGCTCGATCTCACGACCCTGAGGTCATGACCTGAGCCGAAACCAAGAGTCGGACACTCAACTGAGTGAGCCACCCAGGCGCTCCAACTCTTTGTTTTAAATAAACTTTAACAAATTATTACAGATATGGTTGAGGTATCCTTCCTATTTCTCCATTATCCCATTCTCCTCTCTCCTTCCCTGCAGGTCAACAACTAGCTATCTCCATATTATCTCTGTAAGAGGACTTTCATTATTTTTGTTGCATTATGCAACTTGCTCTCTTCACATAACTTTATGCTTCTACCCAGGTTGAAGAATGTATATGGGAAGGCATCTTAATCTTCCCCGTAAAATGCCTCCAAATCACTTTATGAGTTGGGTTTTTTGTAGAAAGTTGTCCTATAGGCTATCTTATTTATTTAATTTATTTAATTTATTCATTTAATTACGTTTATTTAATTTATTTACTTAAATTTGGGGGGGCACCTGGGTGGCTCAGCTGGTTAAGCATCTGCCTTCAGCTCAGGTCATGATCCCAGGGTCCTGGGATCGAGCCCCACATCAGGTTCCAGGGAGCCTGCTTCTCTCTCCCTCTGCCTGCCACTCTCCCTGCTTGTGCTCTGTCAAATAAATAAATAAAATACTTTTTAAAATAATGTGGTTTTTTTTAGAGAGGGAGGTGGTAGGGAGGGGCAGAGGGGAAGGGAGAGAAAGAATCTGAAGCAGGCTCTACACCCAGTGCAGAACCCCATGTGGGGCTTGATCGCATGACCCTGAGATCATGACCTGAGCCGAAATCAAGAGTTGGACGCTTAACTGACTGAACTGCCCAGGTGCCCCATTTCCTATAGGCTATTAATCGTACCTTTGGTGTGTGAATTGGTGGGAAGTGCATGATATCTCCTGGACTTTGTTCTTAGAAGCGGGACTGGGGAGGGTTCTAGAAAGAGAAGAGGGAAAAGAGGAACTGGTTATCCTTTTTGATGCTGCCCCTTCCACTATTCTTTCTGTCCTGGCTACCCACCTCCCCTGGTGTAGGTGAGCCCTCAGAACCAGTCCCAGATAATCAGCAAGGCATGACGGGAGGCCACCATGTCAGCCCTCAAGAGACAATGCAAGGCACCATCAGAACTGAAGAGAAACAGGGGTTCAATGCCTGAGCTCCCAACTTGAACATCTGAAAACTCAGACTCAGTGTGTGTCAAGCCAATCATCGTCTTCCCCTGCAAGCTGTTCTTCCAGCAATGTTGCTAACTTTAATATCTCTCCAGTGGACAAAGTCTGCTTCCTGGGAGTTGTTCTTGACTTTCTCTCTCCTGTCACTAAATCCTGCCACTAAATCAAGTGCTACTATTCCTTTAAAAAAAAAAGATTTTATTTATTTGAGAGGAAGAAAGAGAGAAGGAGCACAAGCAGGGGGAGCAACAGAGGGAGAGGGAGAAGCAGGCTCCCTGCCGAGCAGGGAGCCCGATGCGGGGCTTGATCCCAGGACCTGGGATCATGACCTGAGCCGAAGGCAGACGCTCCACCAACTGACCCCAGGCGCCCCTCAAGTGCTACTATTCCTAACTGCAAAATGTCAAATCCTTCCATTTCTCTCCAGCCCCAGGCTGTCACCCTCATGCACTCGTATGAACTCCTATCGTTTCTGTGGCCCACCTCCAGTCTTGCCTCCCTGCCTCTGGCCTTGCCTCTCCACCCTGTCTGGCAGCCTGGAGGCTAGAGAAATCAAACTCGTAGTCCCCCAGGGAAACCATCCCCACTGGGCCTTAGGACATATCTGATCTTCTGATACAGTTTGCGAAGGCTGCAAAATCTCTCTTTCGCTTATTGTCTCTAGTCTGACTTCCGATCCTCTTTGCCCCAGACTTCGCCTGCCAACATAACCGGCTTTGTCCTCTTTGCCAAATATGCGGGGCTCCCCTCCCGTCTGGGGAATTCACACTCGCCCTTCTCTCTGCTTGGAAATCTGCCCCCACCCCCCACCCCGTGCAACTTCTGTCAGCCTTCAGCCTGCAGCCTAAATATGCCTTTTCTGAGGAAGCAGTCTGACCAAGTCTCTCTTCTAACCAAAGCCTCCTGTGAGCCCTCATGTTGACTAGGCCCCGACCTTGGGCCCTGTCCTTGGCCTGCTGAGGTGCAGTTCTAGCAAGACTCTTGCTCAGTCTGTTTAGTGAGACCTCCCCGCCCCCCACTTGGTATCTGATCACCCTCCTCGTCCCCCGCCCCCCCGCCCCTTGACACCCAAGTCCTCGGCCTGCCTCCAGCAAAATTCCTATTTGGCCAGTTCAGCAAGAATCCCCAACCCTGGATGTCTCCTCTTAGTGACTTTCTATCCGCTGATCCCCTCGCTCTGCTTACTGGCACCTGATCCCCAGCTGTCGCTGCTGTATTCAGAATTGAGCTCAGTCCATCCTGAGATCTCTTTCCCCAACTCCAGTCATTACTGAGTAACATCTGCCTTGACCACCTTGACCCAGTGTAGGCTTGGTTTCTCTTTAACAATGCCCCAACCGCCCCCCCCAAGACGAGTCACTTCAGTTTCCCCCATTGTGATTCTCATGCTTTCCTGTAGCTCCTTCTATACCTGTGTTGTTTTCCTACTGAACTGCAGGTCTCCTGAGAGCAAGGATTAGGTCTTGGTCCCCTGTGCCTCCCCAGCAAAGCCCGAGTCAATATTTGTGGCATCATGGAACGAATTCTCTGGGTTGCTCACTTGCCTATAGACACGGCCCACTGTGACAGGCAGTTTTTGGTGGTGGGACACACTCAGAAGGTGGTGTGGCAGGCCTGCGCCGTGGACGCAATGAATCTGTCTGCACTTTTAGACTGTTGAGCAATGCTCAGCCAGAAACCCTTCCTGGGTCTGGTCCACCCTTGAGCCGAAACACTGAGCTGATTTTCTCCAGCAATGCCCCTCTCTCATTCATTCACTTACTCAGGCTGGCTCTCTTCCTTTACGGGTGCCTAAAATTCACCATCTCACCTTCTATCCACCTGTCCACCTGATCCACCTGTCTTTCTCCCCACTTTCTGGCTAGCACGAAAAGTAGACAAGGCCTCAGTTAATGAAATGCGGGACTCGGGCACAAAAAGGTGATTGCTAAGTAGTTCGTTTAAGGTAACCATTACTCATCTTCCCTCTGTCTCTGCTCATTATTTCACTGATGCATGGAAGTAATCGACTGGTTTTGCTACCCTTTGGCATATTGGTAAAGACTGTTGGGTACATCTTAGGTTTGAATGGGGGGTTTCTGAATCTTGAAACAGAGAAGTGGCCAATAATTTTCGAACCAAAATATCTTGATTTTTTTTTAATGCATTTCGATGAAGTTTGGAATGTGGGCAGGGGCAAACAAGAAAGTGATTGTGTCAAAATTACCTTTTTTTTTTTTTTTTAAAGATTTTATTTATTTATTTGACAGCAAGAGAGGAAACACAAGCATGGGGGAGTGGGAGAGGCAGAAGCAAGCTCCTCACCGAGCAGGGAGCCCGAGGCGGAGCTTGATCCCAGGACTCTGGGATTATGACCTGAGCCGAAGGCAGATGCTTAACCGACTAAGCCACCCAGGCGCCCCAAATTAACTTTTGTTAAACAAATAGAAGCAAAAGAGTGTCACCAATATTGATATTAAGAGACCAGAGACCTGTTAAGTCCTTCCCAGACCACCAGGATTGCACTCCAGCCTCTCTGAGTAACGAGGCTCTGTCATCGTTTTAAAGGTTTACAAAAAGGAGGATTCCATAACCTCTCTGGCAAAGCCTTCTAGCTGTTAGGAATGCTGACTCTGGGAAACTTGAGTCTATTTAGATTTTTTTTTTTTTACTTACATTTTTCATGCTGCTGATAAAATGGAATTCCTTTCATCTTTTTGCTGTAGAAGGAAACCAGAGGCTTACAGAGGTTAAATTGTCCATAATCACACCCAGTAAATGGTAGGCTTGAGATTTGAACCTTGGCCTGTCCGATTCTCTTTTGTTCTTTGACCCATGAGCCTGCCTTGCCTAGTCAGCGAAATTGTTCAGTCCATGAGATAATTCAGTTCCTTAGCAAGCTTGGGTTAGAGGTCATGCCCACCATCGGCCACAAACCCATGTGTCTCTAGCTCTGTGTCCTGGGCACTGTGTCATTGTGAGGCAGGCTCCAGACAAGCTGCTTTGGGAACCACTGGCCAAGGGAAGCAAGACTGCGGTGGGTCAGGGTCCAGCGTAGTTCGTGAGCAAGCCAGAAAGTTCCTGAGCATGGGTTTCCACCTCACATCAGCCCAGAAAACTCTGACACTGGAAAAGTAGTAAACGCGGACCCGAGCTTAAGACTAGGAACCCCGTCTCAGACTCCTTGTCTGTACGGTGAGGGTCGTAATCGTTGTATGAAGGATCCAGGCCACATTATATCGAGAGATAAAGCTTCCATATGAATAATATATATAAGTTGTTACTATTATCTGTGTTATCGCCATGCCTATAACTTGAGAACAAAGTGATGAAACAGACCCACAGCCAATTAAGTGGTGACAAGGCTCTGGGTATCGAGGTGCCTGACCAGCTGGTGACTCAAAACCAATAGGAGAAGCTGGTGGCTCCAGCCGCTGTGGCTAAAACACACACATCTGGGGCGCCAGGCGGGGGGCCCTCCATCGGTTGAGCGTCTGCCTTCAGCTCAGGTCAGGATCCCAGGGTCCTGGGATCGAGTCCCGTGTCGGGCTCCCTGCTCAGCGGGGAGTCTGCTTCTCCCTTTGCCTCTGCCTCTCCCCACTGCTGATTTTCTCCCCACCCCACAATAAATAAAATCTTTAAAAATAAAAAATAAAATAATATACACACACCCATACAGATGCTGAGACACCCCAAGAACTTGCGTCTTCAATTCAGCTTTTCCCAGAACTACATCCCCTGTCTGAGAAAGTGTTCGTATTTACTAACTAAATATTGCATTTAACTTGTGTCCCCAAAGCCTTACTTTCCAGGTGGTTCTTGGGTTTCTCTCTTTCGTTACAGCTCATTGATTTATTCACATCCAGAGATTATTTGTGTTAGTCTATATCTACTCTTCAGATTTTTTAACTTTCTTCTTACTGAATTCTTCTTACTTTTTCTCTCTTCATTTGTAGCATTTTATTCGTTTCATATTCTATGTGACCTTTTCCCTAATGTTGCATTAACATTTCCTACCTACAGCTCATCTGTTTGGTTGTTTTATGTATATATATATTTCTTAAACTTAAAAACCTTTGAGTACATAAATGCTCAAACTGCACAAGAAAGTATGCTTCTGTAAACACAGAGAAATGCATGTAATTCTTACAAATACTTGTCCATATTTATTAGCTTCAAAATATTGAACACCTGTTTAAAAGTTATAATGGTAGAAACTCAAGGTTTTATTTTAAAATCTGCAACCAGGGGTGCCGGGGTGGCTCAGTCAGTTAAGTGTCCGACTCTTGGTTTTGGCTCAGGTCATGACCTCAGGGTCATGAGATCGAGCCCCTCGTCAGGCTCCACACTCAGCACGGAGTCTGCTTGAGGTTCTCTTGCCCTCTGCCCCTCCCCCCATGCTCTCACTCTCACACACGCTGTCTCCCTCGAATAAATAAATAAATCTTTAAAAATGTGTGTATATATGTGTGTGTGTGTATATATATATGTATATATATATATGTATATATATATACATATATATATACACACACACAAATAAAAAAAATTCTCCCACCAGCAAAGCTGAGAAATGCATAACATGATAATGTGTCCCCTGACGTTGTCAACAGTTTGTTAATTAACAGGTACAGTTCTTATGTGATCCCTGGGTGCTTGTACATTCATTAGCTGAAGGGGTCCCAGGAAGAACTCTTTTCAGATGAGTCAGGAGGACACCTGTCTGCACTCCCTACTGTTGCATTAGCCCAGGGGTAGAGCCCAAGGGGTTCATCGTCCTCCTTAGACACCTACATCCCCATATGCCTTGAGCTACCCTTTTGGGACTTTCTCCTTTAAAGACCACCCTTGATGTTCATCTTGATCGATTTTATCTCTGCGTAAGGGAAGGGAGAGGGAATGTGTCCCAGGAGTAGACTGATGTGCCCATGCCTTTACCCTCTGCCACCGCCACCCTCCACCTTGATGACCCTACACTTGCAAATGAGCATACTTGCTTGAGCTGGGTCGGATAGGAAATACCTCCAAGGAGTTTGTGAAGAAGAATGGCACGTTTCAGAAGTTCCTCGCCATCTAGATGCTGGTGGATGGCAGGGGCTGCCTCTGTCGTTCGTGTCTTGTCTTTCTCTGAGTGCAAATCCTGTCCTGTCAGATGACATTGTAACCTTGCCGAGGGACTCACGCAAATATAAGGAAGTTATTGAGAGGTCGAGGCTCTAGTTTAAGAAGATTTAATGGGACCTGCTAACAGGACCTTCTGAGTACCTTGCTAAAGCATGCACGCTAACTATATATTCTGCCGAGGGCCAGATGCCCACGTGGAAGGTTCTTCGTGGCCACACGGTGAGTCAGTAGGTGAATACCACCCCAGAGGCTTGTAAACACTCTGCCTCTTGCAGCTTCTTCCAGCTGCAGGGTAGCAGGAAGTAACCCAATTAAGGCAGGTGCATCCTAAGCATCGAGGGTGGAGAAATGAGAAGTATCGGGAAGTCAAAGGGGTTTCTAAGGGGTTCAAAAGCCTGTGTGAGCTGATGTTGAATTTGCAGGAAATTTCGCGTTGGAGATTGAGGTGAAGGCGTCTGACTTCTGAAGTCGAACTATGACTCAGCAAGCCACCACCCCAGGCGCTAGATTATCAGAGGAATGCACACCTGGCTCGGAGTCAAAGTGGCCAGTGGAAACAGTTGCTCTGGGCAAATCGATCTGGAGGAGCACAACAGCGGAAAAGGAACCAGGTTTATGTCAGGACCTGGGGCAGGGACCGGGGAGACTTTTTTTTTTCCCCCTAGGAAATGGCCACCAGGCCAACAACCTTTTTGCACCAAATACTGGAACAAGTTTTAGGGTCAAGCTCTGAAATAATTTTATTTTAAAAAGCCAAAGACTGTTTATTCTGTTCCTGGACAAATAGAGGTTTTCTTTTTTCATTTGTTGTATTCCGTGGCAGGCAAGGGGAGAGTGCGGGGTTCCTAAAGGTTCTCTAATTTCCTGTTATAGTTCTCCACTCTGTGGCCATAGGACAGAGAAGGGAACAGCAGGTCACGTGGGGACTTTCCAAGGTCACGGTTCTCAAACTCCCAACTTGACCACAGATCTTTTTCTGTATACTTGCCTGGAAGTTCATTTCTTGGACTAAGCCGTTTTGTCTTGAGCCGTTTTTCATTTTTTTTTTTTTTTAAGATTTTATTTATTTTTTAGAGAGCGAGCGAGAGAGAAACAGCATGAGAGGGGAGAGGGTCAGAGGGAGAAGCAGGCTCCCCGCTGAGCCGGGAGCCCGACGCGGGACTCGATCCCAGGACCCTGGGATCATGACCTGAGCCGAAGGCAGACGCTTAACCATCTGAGCCACCCAGGCGCCCTTGAGCCGTTTTTCAAATTGCAATTTTAACTCTACCTATAGAGAGTATTTTCTGTATTCCTTCCCCTCTACTTAATATTCTTGACTCGGATCTTAATAGGTTTTTGGAAATGGACCAATTTGCCCCCAAATGCAGTCTTCAGAATCAGTCTTGGAAATAACCACTCTTATTTCAGCAGACAGTGTTTGCTGCATAATCGACTACCCCAAAACTTGTGGGTTCCAACAGAAGCTATTTCTGTAGCTGACAATTTTGTGGCTGAGCTTTTCTGGGCAGTTCTGGTCTTGGCTGGGCTCAGCCGTGAGTCGGCTAGGTTGGCTGGGAGCTGTGGGGTGGTCTCAGCTTGTTATATAGCCTCCTCACCTCCCTGGGGGCTTACCCAGGCTTTTCCACGTAGTTGGCTGCATAAGGTACCGAGAGAGAGAGAGCAGAAGTGTTCAAGGCCTACCTTGGAACTGGCATGACATCATTTCCATCACGTTCCATTTGCCAAGGCAAGACACAAGGCCATCCCTGATTCAAGGTTTAGCTTATGTCTTGATTGGAAGTGTTACAAAGGGTCACATTGCTAAAGGCATTGGAAGTGTTACAAAGGGTCACATTGCTAAAGGCAACAGACGCAGGAAGAATTGGAGCCATTTTTTTTTGCAATCCGTTATGCCTACCAAATAAAGGGAAGTGTATCCAAATAATTTGATCGCAGGGGAATTTTCCATGGAAGAGAAATGGGCTGATAAATAAACTGTATAGATTTGTACCTTATTTGAAGTAGTTGGAAGCAGTCATTCTTGTTAATACTGACACCGTGAAAACAGGAAACACGGGGGCAAATTCTCAGCTAACTTTCGTCTGGCTTCCTAGATTTTATACCCAATGAGTGTAAGACCCTTCCCCTTAATGCTGCAATCATTTCTGTTTTACAGATGTTTGTGTGGATGCTTGTTGCAGGCTGAGGTTTCTGGGAGGTCGCCTCTGAGATGGAATGTTGGGTAAAGGGTTTGTGTCAAGGCACATGCCTGGGATCAACACCTGTGGCGGAGAGAGGGCGGAGCAGAGAGCAGTTGAGGGGACATGCAGGTACACGGCCTCAGACAACCCGTGGAGAGCTCTCTCCTTGTCAGGAGCCTGTCAGAGGGCTGTCCCAGAGTGGGCCAACATGGCTGGGCCCTTGTGAACAACCCATCTGTGGGAGTCTTTTGGGAAGGATATGACCTTGGGCACAGTTGAGACAATCCCCGCTGGTGCCAACACGTGAAGGCTGTCTGCTGACTACAGTCCTGGGGCTGAAGGCCCTTCCTTCTGGATCCAACAGAATGTTCAGGGAATTACAGGGAGATTCTAGCTACCGACATACAGCTGACCTCGTCTGCAGGAGAAGCTGCATGGACACATTATGCAAGACATTTGTTGACTCTGTTTTCCTCAGAAGATTTCAAATAGCTTCATGAAGGGTATCTGACTCAAAGCACTGCTACCTTCCTTTTGCTGCTGGAGCTGAGCAGTAAGTGGTGGGCTAACTGAGGAATTCACTTAGCCATCCGTGCAAATCTGCTTCATGCATATTTTATGCCTCCTCCTCTTCCTCCTTCTCTTCCTCCCAAAGGAGCACTGATTCCTGCCACCCTAGCCTTCAGCCAGCAATTCCTGGCATGGCAGATGGGGAGGTGGGCTTTCTCTCTCTTCTGTCCAGATCACAAGGTATCCTTGGTGCCAGCAGGGAGTGAATTTGGGCTCAGGGGAGGGTCAGGGCTGAGCACTCCAACCCAACTCTAAGGTAGTCCTAGATATAAAAAAAAAAAAAATCTAACTTTACCAAATAGATCTACTGGAACAAATTGTGTTGCCATCCTGTTTTTCTTTGCTTGGTGAAGGAATGAAACAAGCTTCCCTGGTGGATTTAGAATAGGATTTCATTTCCAAGAATTTGATTTACATACGACTATTTGATCATCTGCATTTACAGCAGGTTAGGGAAGCCATGGTTGGATTTTCCATCTCAATATGGAATTGCCCTTTTAAGAGCCTTAAGTGGTCTTTGCAAGAGTTTGGCCAGCCCCCAGGGGAGGTGGTATTGCTTAGCGTTGAAGAGCCCAGTTTCCAGAGTCAGACCGTTCTGACTCTGGTGCTTGTAGGTGTGTGTTCTTAGAGAAGTCCTATCCTTCTGAGGCTCTCAAAGCCTCAGCTTTCTCATCTGTACAATGGAGATTACAATAGCTGCTCCTTCCAGGAACTACTTATAAGGAGACTTGGTGAGGTGATGCCCGTGAAGAGCCTGGCGTAGGCCCTGGCACCAAAAGTATGAGCTTTTCTTCTTTAGGATGATGGTGGTGGTGGTGATGATGATGGTGATGATGGTAATGATGGGGATGATGATGGTGACAATGATGATGGTGACGATGATGATGGTGACCATGGTGATGATGGTGATGATGGTGATGGTGACCATAGTGATGGTGATGATGGTGATGGTGGTAATAATGATGGTGACAATGATAATGGTGACGGTGATGATGGTGACTGTGGTGATGATGATGGTGATGGTGATGATGGTGATAAAAACAGTGAGGCATTTGGTCTTTGCCTTCTGTCACATCCCCACACTCACTCTTCTTTATGGTTAACTTAATCTGCCAATTCTTCTGCTGCAAGATACTCAAAGCGACAGGTGGTGGGTAGATATAAATGAATGCAGGAGAACAATGTATTTTTGACAAATATCTAAAATACAGATTCAACTTCAAGATAGCAAGATAGCATAACATGAGTAAGTTCTAAAAGAATTACGTAAGAATAAGTAGCTACGGCTGATTCAGTGGTGCCTGAGAGCAGGCACCTAAGGGACCAGAGGAGGGGTGTGCTCAGGGGGTGGTGGCCACCATGGGAGTGAACCACTCGGGTGCAGGATCAGGGGTCAGGGGTGGAGAGCAACAGGCAGAGCGAAGGGGCCACGGTTTGTGGACACGTGGGAAGCACACAAAGCCACAAGCTTCTCATTGTTGGGTCCGCCAGTGGCTAGCCAGCAGTGACTGACAGGGCAGACGAGGCACAAAGCAAACTGAGTGAGATTTCTAAATATATGGATTTTGACATCGGCTGTGAAACCCCAGCTGTCCTATAATAAGCTTTAACCTTTGTCCACTCTAGAACAAAATTTCATAAGAGGGTGGTTTACTCTTGCTTGGCCTCAGGTCACCACAGTTGTTTGCAAAGAGGGACACTGCTGAATTTGCAAACTATTAAATATAAAGACATTTATTTTCCAAGTGTGGTTTAGGTATGAGCCTAATAGTCTACAGTGGAAGAGATGATCTCTGTCTTCAGCGGATGATTTATTAATGCACTTCTTGATTTGGAAGACTTCCTTCATTGGCATCATAGGCATCTGGTGTGTTTTAATTAATTGCTGTGTCTTACTGAGCCATCCATTGTGGTCATACTCAGGTTATCAGCTTTCAAAGAACCAGAATTCAATGAAATGCACGAACACTGATGCCGTTTAAATTAGTTGACTCTTTCACCGGCAATTTAAAGAGCTTTAGAATCTTCGAGGACCTTGTTGCTGGCATTATCACTGTGCAGTTCCACGGGTTTGGAAAATGTAGGCAACAGGGCCCAACATAGTCCCTGAAGCCATATTGTGACTATGTCCCTAGCATCTGATTCTGGACTTCCACTATTTTCTCATAAAAGTAGCGAGAAAGTGCGAACGTTAGTCATCTCTGAGGAAGGGAGCTGAGTGGTTGGGAGTCAGGGGGAAGGGAAGGTTTTTCCCTGTTTATCCTTCTGTCTATATAAACTTTCGAATTTTAAACTGAGTGATTATTATAGCCATTTAAAAAAACAAAACAAGATCCATTTTTAAATAGTAAGTCTTCCAAAAGGGGGTGAGGGAGTGTCATGATATGAGGACGTGCCGTCCCTACTGATGAGCAAACAGATGAGAGGAGTATGCAAGTACAGACGTAGAAAGCGAGTCCCTCAGGAAATCACAGGAGTAGGAAGAAGACTCAACTGTGCAGAATTAGGGTTGGGTTTCTTTGTTGGTGGTAATTTTTTATTTTTCTGAAATATATATTAAGCTATGCCTCATGAATGTGTATGTGTGTGTGTGTTGGTCTCCTTTGGCCCGTGACTGGGAAGCAGACAGGCGGGCCAATGGCAGGCCAGTGGGAGATGCTGGAGGTCAACATCTAGAAAGCCTCGTGAGTCGGAGCGGTCTGTCCAGCAGAGCCTGTCAGTTGTGCCCAATTCCGCATAAATGCGTGTGTGTGTTTCCGTGAGGGCCTACCACCGATTAGGGCTTCGAAAACACACCAAGTATTTAATTTTGTGAGGCTTGTTTACATTCTAGGCAGGAAGGTGCTGGGTTTTGATGATTCCCTATCACAGTGTCTCCTTTAATGAACCTCCGTTCTCCTCAAAACAGAATAAATTTGCGTTCCCTGGCGTAAACAATAAATAATGTATACAGAGCGTGCTTTCCAATATTGGTTCAGGCTGTTTCTATAATCCGCTGTGTGCACACCCATCGCTTTTTCTTGGTGACAGGTGAGCTTAATACAGTGAAAAAGTCACAGCAGAGCCCTCCCTGCACAGCCCCCAGAGGGGAAGTTACTGTTCACCAGAAACCTAGTTGGTTTTCAAATTTGCAGATCAACTGCAACAGGCTGTCCTCTTGAAAACTCTTCAGAGCAATTCACAAATGGTAAAAATTAGAATGTACTTAATAAGCATACTGAATGAGGATATTATAATAGCTTCTCGGCACAGTCTTTAAACTGCAGGGGGATTTTTTGTTTTTTTGGGCTTTGGGGTTTTTTGGGGGGTTTTGTTAGTTTGTTTAGAAAAGGGAGACATGCACAAGATTTGTTCCATTGGTTGTATTTGATGGTCATTTAAAAAGTTCATACCAAAATATTCATATTGCCACCCTAAGCCATGAGAAATTGGAAAATAGGCCAATGCCTGAGGTGGGCAGAATTCTCTCCTGAACTAGAATCACATGAGCTACCCCTTCTAGGACCACAGAATAGTGTGAGAGACCAGAGTCCTTCCTTTTGTTTCTCTCCTTCCAATCAGATTGAGTGTCTTGGTTTCACAGCTTAAACAGTGTACATGGATAATTTCGTGAAATCTTCTCAACTACCAGTTGGGCTGTAATTATTGTGTTTTATGGATGAAGAAGCTGGGACACAGAGAGGCTGAGCCATTTTCCCCACATCACACAGCTAGCTAGTCAGGAGTCTAACCCAAGCAGTCTGACTCTCGAACCAGCATGCTAACCACCACTTTGCACTCTAAAGAAAAGTACTTGGGCTCAGTGGGCTCTTGTTGTATAAGCTACATTTAATGGAAAATCATTAACTTTATACTTAAATATTAGAACTAAAGAAAACTTTCATAAACGTGGGCTGCCATGTGCAGTTGTGCAGGTGAGCACTGCCCAACCCTAGAAGGGGGTGTGTTGATGTTACAGCCCCTGTAGGACTGGGCAGTACACAGTATCCACATGCAGGTGCCATGGCCCTGAGTAACCTGGGATCGAGTCCCACCTCGGGCTCCCTGCTCAGCCCAGAGTCTACCTCTCCCTCTCCCAATGACCCTCCCCCCTGCTCCTGCCCTCACTCACTCTCTCTCTCAAATGAATAAATAAAAAAATCTTAAAAAAAAAAAGAATTATCATCTATCATCCCACATCTCTTCTATCTTCTGGTTATTATCCATCATATTAGTATTTTTACATTGTCAAGATTTATAATAGAAATTATAGTTTATAATCTATTGGGGATTGTAATTCCCAGTTTTTTTTTATTATGTTAGTCACCATACAGTACATCATTAGTTTTTGATGTAGTTTGATTCATTGTTTGCATATAATACCCAGTGCTCCATGCAATATGTGCCCTTCTTAATACCCATCACCGGGCTAACCCATCCCCCCATCCCCCCATCCCCCTCCCCTCTAAAATCCTCAGTTTGTTTCTCGGAGTCCATAGTCTCTTATGGTTAGTCTCCGCCTCCAATTTCTCTCCCTTCATTTTTCCCTTCCTTCTCCTAATGTTCTCCATGCTATTCCTTATGTTCCACAAAGGGGTAAAACCACATGATAATTGACTTTCTCTGCTTGACTTATTTCACTTAGCATAATCTCCTCCAGTCCCGTCCATGTTGATGCAGAAGTTGGGTATTCATCCTTTCTGATGGCTGAGTAATATTCCATTGTATATATGGACCACATCTTCTTTATCCATTCATCTGTTGAAGGGCATCTCAGCTCTTTCCACAGTTTGGCTATTGTGGACATTGCTGCTATGAACATTGGGGTGCATATGGCCCTTCTTTCCACTACATCTGTGTCTTTGGGGTAAATACCTAGTAGTGCAATTGCTGGGTCATAGGGTAGCTCTATTTTTAATTTTTTGAGGAACCTCCACACTGTTTTCCAAAGTGGCTGTAGCAACTTGCATTCCCACCATCAGTGTAAGAGGGTTCCCCTTTCTCCACAACCTCTCCAACATTTGTTGTTTCTTGCCTTGTCAATTTTTGCCATTCTAACTGGTGTAAGGTGGTATCTCAATGTAGTTTTGATTTGAATTTCCCTGATGGCTAATGATGATGAACACTTTTTCATGTGTCTGTTAGACATTTGTATGTCTTCTTTTGAGAAGTGTCTGTTTATGTCCTCTGCCCATTTTTTGACTTATTTGTTTTTTGGGTGTTAAGTTTGAGAAATTCTTTATAGATCTTGGATATCAGCCTTTGTCTGTAGTGTCATTTGCAAATATCTCTCCCATTCTGTGGGTTGCCTCTTTGTTTTGTTGACTGTTTCCTTTGCTGTGCAGAAGCTTTTTATCTTGATGAAGTCCCAAAAGTTCATTTTCGCTTTTGTTTCCCTTGCCTTTGGAGACATGTCTTGAAAGAAGTTGCTGTGGCTAATGTTGTTGAGGTTACTGCCTATGTTCTCCTCTAGGATTTTGATGGATTCCTGTCTCACATTGAGGTCTTTCATCCATTTTGAGTTTGTCTTTGGGTACGGTCTAAGAAAATGGTCCAGTTCCATTCTTCTACATGTGGCTGTCCAATTTTCCCAGCACCATTTATTGAAGAGACTGTCCTTTTTCTGTTGGACATTCTTTCCTGCTTTGTCGAAGATTAATTGACCGTAGAGTTGAGGGTCCATATCTGGGTTCTCTATTCTGTTCCGTTGATCTATGTGTCTGTTTTTGTGCCAGTACCATGCTGTCTTGGTGATCACAGCTTTGTAATATAGTTTGAAATCAGGCAACTTGATGCCCCCAGCTTTATTTTTCTTTTTCAACATTTCCTTGGTGATTTGGGGTCTTTTCTGATTCCATACAAATTTTAGGATTGTTTGTTCTAGCACTTTGAAAAATGCTGTTGGTATTTTGATCAGGAGGGCATTGATAGTATAGATTATTCTGGGTAGCATAGACATTTTAACAATGTTTATTCTTCTGATCCATGAGCATGGAATGCTTTTCCATCTTTTTATGTCTTATTCAATTTCTTTCATGAGTGTTCTATAGTTCCTAGAGTATAGATCCTTTACCTCTTTGGTTAGGTTTATTCCAAGCTATCTTATGGTTTTTGGTGCTATTGTAAATGGAATTGATTCTCTAATTTCTCTTTCTACAGTTACATTGTTAGTGTATAAGAAAGCAACTGATTTCTGTGCATTGATTTTGTATCCTGCCACATTACTGAATTGCTGTATGAGTTCTAGTAATTTGGGGGTGGAGTCTTTTGGGTTTTCCACATAAAGTATCATATCATCTGCAAAGGGAGAGAGAATTTGACTTCTTCTTTGCCAATTCGGATGCCTTTTATTTCTTTTTGTTGTCTGATTGCTGATGCTAGAACTTCTAGTACTATGTTGAACAATAGTGGTGAGAGTGGGCATCCATGTCATGTTCCTGATCTTAAGGGAAAAGTTCTCAGCTTTTCCCCATATTCACTGTGGGGTTTTCATAGATGGATTTTATGAAATTGAGGAATATTCCCTCTGTCCCTACACTCTGAAGAGTTTTAATTAGGAAAGGATGCTGTATTTTGTTAAATGCCTTTTCTGCATCAATTGAGAGGACCATATGGTTCTTTTCTCTCCTCTTATTAATGTGTTCTATCACATTGATTGATTTGCAAATGTTGAACCACCCTTGCATCCTGGGGATAAATCCCACCTGGTCGTGGTGGATGATCTGTTTAAAGTACTGTTGGATCCTATTAGCTAGGATCTTGTTGAGAATTTTGGCATCCGTATTCATCAGGGATATTGGCCTGAAATTCTCCTTTTTGATGGGGTCTTTGCCTAGTTTGGGGATCAAGGTAATGCTGGCCTCATAGAATGAGTGTGGAAGCTTTCCTTCTGTTTCTATTTTTTGAAACAGCTTCAGGGGAATAGGTATTATTTCTTCTTTGAATGTTTGGTAGAATTCCCCAGGGCATCCATCAGGCCCTGCACTCTTGTTTTTTGGGAGGTTTGTGATCCCTGTTTCAATCTCATTCCTGGTTATTGGTCTGTTCAGGTTGTCAATTTCTTCCTGTTTCAGTCTTGGTAGTTGGTAGGTTTCCAGGAAGTCATTCAATTCTTCCAGATTGCTTAATTTGTTAGCATTGTAATTCCCACAGTTGCTTAGCCTTAATCCCACATTAAATGGACCACCAGACCTTATATCATGGCCTCTCCATTATTCATTGATTAACTTTTTAGTTGTGTCCCAAATTGTCATTGGATACCTGTAATGTTATGACTTGGTTCAAGTATCTTTGTGGGGTAGATTCTCAAAAGTGAGAATTGTTTGGTAACAGGGTACAAGGATTTTAAAATGTTGTAGGCATTGTCAAATTGGCCTCTAAAATGGCTGGACCAGTTTACACAATCACCTATGGTCTATAAGACTATCTTTATTTTTATGCCCTCACCCACCCTGAATATTACCACCCAGATTTTGCTTGTATGAAGTATTGAAAATAGTATACTACCCTGGAACCCAGGTCAGAGATAGTGACTATTAACAGTGCATTGTATATTATCCACAACATTTTGCTGATATGCAAGCATGAAATGTACACACAGACTGTCTTTTTTAACATAAAAGCGTCTATCATCTTGCTTTTTTCCCCATTACAGAAAATTCCATATCGACACATATCCATCTAATTTTTAGGAGTGGTGCAATATATTGCTGTCCCAACAGATCGATGACTATTATAGAGACATTCCAATATTTACTTAATGTTCTATTGATGGTCTCTTAGGTAGTTCCAGACTCTTACTTTGAAAAATGCCACCGTTAATATCTTATGCCCACATCTTTGAACACATGGATGAATATCAATTCCTAGAAGTGAAATTTCTGAGTGGAAAGGTATGTGCGTTTAGTATTTTGATCAATTTTGCCAAAGTGGCCTCTGAAGAGGTTGCACCATTGGGAACCCCACCAACAGTGCGTGGACCTGCCCAGTTGCCCACAGCCTTTGCAGAGTAGCCTGGCATTAGACTTTTGGAACACTGCCTAGAAATCTGGAAAGTGAAAAATGATATCACAGTTTAATTTTAATGTCTGCCTGCCTTATTTGTGGTAACAGTTGACAAACTTTTTAGTATGTCTATGAGGCATTTGTATTTCTGTGTGTCTTTTTCTGTGAACTCTTTTCATGTCCTTTGCCCATTTTTTGGTTGGGTTTTTGGTAAGGGCTATTTCTTTTTGATTTGTAAACTTATTTATGTATTGAGTAAATTAGCCTTAGCCATATGTCTCATTAATAGTAATTTCCATTTGTAGTTTGTCCTTTGTTGTTCTTTGAAGTATTTTTGGCCATGAAGAAAAGCATTTTTTTTTACTTTTATACAGGCAGATTTATTAATAGTTTATGGTTCTAGGTTTTGTGTCTTCCTTAGAAAGATCTTCTTCATGCCAAGATTGAATTTTAAAAGTATTTTGTATTTTCTTCCGGGGCTCTCGTGGTTCCTTTTTACTTTTTTAAGTTTTTATTTATTTACATAATCTCTACACCCAACGTGAGGCTTGAACTCACGACCCTGAGATTAAGAATCCCATGCTCTTCCTACTGAGCCAGCCGGGCGCCCCTCGTGGTTTCATTTTTTTATATTTAAAGATTTGACTCACCTGCTACTTACTTCAGAGTAAGGTAGGCATTGTTTCCCTTTTGTCCTGATTGTTAGCCTGTTGAACCTCAAAGATCCTTCTTCTCCCCACTTAGAAACACTGCTCTCAAGAAAATCCCAGAGTTACCAGTGGGAAGGTACCCAGGGAGGCGTCTCTCTTCATGCATGTTGGCTTGCAGATTGGTGTTATACTGGGCATTTCACCACCTCATGAGGGGCTCACTAAAAATACAGGTCCCTGCCCCTGGCCCTTCTGGTTCTGAGGGTCTCAAGCGGGGTTTAGATTATTGTCTTTTTTTCCCTGTTTATTTGAAAATTTTCAACTGCATATAAACATTTCATGAGTAGTTCAGTAATCTTTGTGCATGCTTCACCTAGGTTCACCATTATTAATATTTTCCCATGTTTATTTTATCTTTCTAGATATTAATGTACACACACACACACGTTTATGCTTTGAGCCCTTTGAGAGTTCGTTGCAAACATCATTTCTCTTCACCTTTTTATATTTCCACATTTTTATCCTGAAAACAGAGATATTCACCTCCATAGCCCCTATATAATGATCATCCTCAGGAGGTTTACCGTTGCTAAGAATACTATTATCTAACCGTCTGTATTCACACTTCCCATTGTCCCATATGATGTCCTTTATAGTTTGTTTGTTTGTTTTCTATCCCTGATCCTATCAAGAATCCTCAATGCCTTTGGCTTTTGTATCCCTTAAGTCTCCTCAGGACGGTTTCCAACTTTTTCTTTAATTACCTTGACATTTTCACTGTTTTGCAGAATGGCCTTCAGTGAGAATGTCTGTTTCCTCATGGTTAGAGTCACTTTGAGCGTTTTTGGCAGTAACACTGCGTTGATGATGCCCATCACGTTAGCAGACACACGATGTCAGTTTGTCTCATCATCCCTGATGTTAGGTTTAACTACTTGGTTGATGTGGTATCCACCAGATTTCTAGCTCTCTGATATTTTTAGATGCTCCGCGTGTGATTCTGATGCCGAGCCACGTTTGGGATTCACCGGTCAAATACACTGCTCAGAGATGGGGGTCTCTTCCGGGGGGGGCATCTTTGAAGGCGGGGCATTTGGAGGAATTTTATTGGCTCCAGTAAAGGGGAACTTAGAGTCTTCAGTGGCAGACAGATCCTTCATCTAGTTTAGCTCATTACAAGCTCATACATTTAGCTCATTTTGGTATTTTTAATACCAAAAAGAAAAAAATTAAAAGCAGGGACTCAAGGGGCGCCTGGGTGGCTCTGTCACTTAAGCGTCTGACTCTTAATTTCAGCTCAGGTCATGATCTCAGGGTCTTGGGATCCAGCCCCCACACTGGGCATGAGGTCTGCTTGAGATTCTCTCTCTCCCTCTGCCCCTCCCCCTGCTCGTTCTCTCTCTCTCTCCAAAAAAATAAATAAATAAATAAATCTTAAAAAAAAAAAAAAAAACAGGGACTCAGATACTTGACCACTCATATTCATAGCAGCATTTTTCACAGTTGCCCAAATTTGGAAACAACCCACATGCCCATTGACAGATGAAGGGATAGACAGGATGTGGTCCATACGTACATACAATGGAATATTATTCAGCTTTAAAAAGGAACGAAATTCTGACACACGCTGCACCGTGGACACAAAGCATCGTAATCTTTGATGTTCCTGAGTGAAGGAAGCCAGACACAGAGGGTCACGTACTGTATGATTCCCGTTGTTCAAGGTGCCCAAACGCTCAGATTCTTAGGGACAGAAAGCAGAATGGTGGTTGCCAGGGGTCACGGAGGAAGGGAGTGCGGAGTCAGTACCGAGTCACTGTTTAGGAAGATGAGAAGGTTCTGGAGGGGGGGTGGCGATGGTTGTGCTGCAGTGCGAATGTGGTTAATGCACTTAAAAGAGGTTAAAATGGTAAATTGTCTTTCATGTATATTTTACTGCAATAAAAAAAATATTTTTTTAATTTATTTATACTAAGACAAAATGACCTCCTATGTAACGTCCCTTCCTTAGTTTTGGCTTCTGGAACAACACAAGATGCAACTTTCTCTCTTCTATATAATATCCTTTCAAGAAGTTTCCAGCCTGGGGCGCCTGGGTGGCTCAGTTGGTTAAGCGACTGCCTTCGGCTCAGGTCATGGTCCTGGAGTCCCGGGATTGAGTCCCACATCGGGCTCCCTGCTCCGCGGGGAGTCTGCTTCTCCCTCTGACCCTCCCCCCTCTCATGCTCTCTCTCTCTCTATCTCATTCTCTCTCTCAAATAAAAAATAAAATCTTCAAAAAAAAAAAAAAGTTTCCAGCCTGTTACCATGCTGCCCATCCCTGCTTCTCATGCGTCCCTAACCATGGTGGGAGCAGTCTAAAGTCTAGTGGAAATTTTACTTCTTACAAATTGGATATTAAAACAGTCTAGGACTGCCTTAGGGGACTATATATATATATATATATAATATCAATCATCTTTTTTATATATTTAGAACTTTTTATATATATAAAACTATATCTTTTTTAAAAGAAAATTAAAATTAAACATTTTTTTAAAGATTTTATTTATTTGACAGAGAGAGAGAGCACAAGCAGGGGGAGTGGCAGGCAGAGGGAGAAGCAGGCCCCCGGCTGAGCAGGGAGCCCAATGTGGAGCTCGATCCCAGGACCCCGGGATCATGACCTGAGTCGAAGGCAGATGCTTAACGACTGAGCCACCCAGGCACCCCCAAATTAAACATTTTAATAGTAAAGCAGTCCACCCATTTAGACATGGCACAGCATCTGTGGTCCTTGCCTAGAGCTCCCCGTCTCTGTTCGGAGCCGACACTCCAGTCCTGTGCCTGCAGAGAATCTTGTAGCTGCTGCTAGAAAGCAGGTTGCACATAATGATTTATGTCAAATAAGCTGTAGAAAATGCTGGGGTCTCTTATCTCCTTTCAGGTTTCGGGGCAGACAGAGGAAAACTTGGTCAACTGCAAACGGCCTGACAGTTCTTGCTAGGTTCATATAACAATTCGTAGACCTTTTAAAAAGACAGTTCACCTTTGCCATAGCAACAAATCCATTTCCTCCGGTGAGGCAGGCCCTGGCGTGGTTATTAGCGGCCCTCCCAGCTCAGGGTGCACTTGGCCTTCGGGCTGCAAGCTCTGGGTCAGGTGCCCCTTGCAACTCCAAATGCAGGCCCAGCCAGCTCCTTGGTGTCCTCTGGGCTCCAGGCTGATCAGATGGACCCGAGGCCCATTCCTGTCCCAAGGAAGTCACTGAGTAGGTGGAGGGTCTCTCCCTGCCCCTCATGGAGGATGCTCAGTTTTGGGGGGCTGTCTGGGGAGGCTGGATGCATCAGTACTCCTTGGAGGAGATTTGTGTCTTTCATGGAACAAGGAAGGGCAAAAGTAGCCAAAACAGGGGCAGGAAAGAGAGGAGTCCAAAGTGAGTAGAGAAAGATTGGAGCGTCAGGGGCCTTGGCAGGGAGCCAGTGTCCTTGCTTCTCCAGAGCACGGGCCCCCTGCGCCACTGCCCTACACGACAGGCCGGGGGAAGGAAACCGCTCTCGCTGCCTGTAGCCTGACCCCAGGCTCCCACCTCCTTCTTTAGGCTCTTGAGCTTGTATGCTCCAGTGTCCCCCAACGGTAGAGTGGCCTGTCAGGTCTTGTGTAAAGGGATGGCGGCTGTTCCTGGGGAGAAAGAGCCACTGAACATCTCTAAGGACTCAGTGGCCCTCAGCCCAGGCATGAAGAGGATGGGGTGGGCCTTCCAGCATGCTTTGGGTCCAGCCTGATCCTCCCAAGGCCCAGAAGAACAACAGCCCAGTTAAGGGGGAGGTCAGCCCTTCAACAAGAGCCCCAGGCAGGAGGCTGGGGCTGCGGGTCCCAGATCCTGAAAGCAAGGTCTTCTCCTCCCAACACCCCACCCCCCTTTTTCCCGCCACCATCCTAGGCTGAGGCCATACCTGCTGAGTTGGCAGGTTCAGGCTCTTTGCAAGGGGAGGAGGGGACATGGAACAGAAGGTTTTTACGTGCCTCTTGACTGCCTTCTCTCATTTCACTCACCCCCTCCTCTCTGGCAGCCACTAGTGTGGTCTCTGCATCTGTGAGTTCTGTTTTATTTTGTTGGTTTTTTAGATTCCACATATAAGCACCATCATGCGGTATTCGTTGTTCTCTGTCTGACTTATGTCCCTTAGTGTGACACCCTCTAGGTCCATCCATGTTGTCGCAAATGACCCGATTTCACTGTCCATTAGACCTCAGTAAAGAAAAAAAGACAAAGGAAGAAGACATTGAGGAAACAATGAATGCCCTTGGACCCAGAGACCATCTAAATAGTCCAGTCCATCTAAAATGACAAGGGCTTTCCTGCCTCATTCTCTCTGCTTGCAGATCGACTCCTGCTCTGCAGGATAGTATTTTCCTTGTGACAAGCCTCCCACACATCACTCCCATCCAGGCAACCGTCACCCACTCATCTGGACGACACTATTTTTGTGCCTCGTTGGCTTGCTGGGAACTCCGCTGTTTCCATGTCTGCAGTGCCGATGGAAAGAAAAACAACAACAAGAAGAAGATCCAGTTCTCTGCCTTGGTGTTAAGAGCAGAAAATCGAGAGCAACAGTAAAAGCAGCGAAGAAGCATTTCGTGTTGGAGGAAGAGGTGAGGGGGGAAGCCGGGGAGGGCCGAAGGTCACGGCCAAGATGCATTTCCTCTACTCAGTCTTTGGCCTGACCATCTCTCTGTACACCCAATTCTGTCCTCCGGAAAGAGGTGCAGCGACCCACAAATGAAAAAAAAAAAACACTCTGAGCAAGAGGGGTGCTTCTAGAAACCTTTGATGATTTGTCAGATTATCTTTGCAGGTCAATTACAGTCAGAGCAATCCCTAGAGAAACTACATATATATATTTTTAAAGGATGAGAATTAACACCGTGACATAAAATTGATACATTGACAGAAAGTATTCTGGAATTTCATAAAATAAAAATAACAACAGAAATACTAGCCCATTTATTGTTGAGGAAATGGCCTTGAAGAGGGAAGTGTCGACTCTCCAAGTACTCCCCGAGAAACATGAAATACTGTGCCTAACTGTACGAGAATGTGGCTGTGAGAGTCTCCGCACAGAAATACTTTCTTGGCATGCAAAGCACATGCAGTCAACAGACAGCCACAGGGACCTCTCCCAGTTTCCACTGTTCTAGTAAATACTGTGAGATCCCATTCCAAGCTTAAACATTCTCCCTCCATGGACACTGCCCACCATCTTGGAACATGTAGAGCAGCGCCTGTGGGGAGGTTAGAATGAGCTGGAAAGTCACCTTCCAAATGGGAGCAGCCCCACTGCCCTGAGCTGAGTGCTGTCCAGTGCACACCACTGAGGCAAGGAAGAGGACAGAGAGGACAGCAGTGACAGGCAGCCCTGAAAGAAACTCCGCTTTCAGCCCTTGGGTATCTATGCAGCCCGCCTGAATGGTCATCAGTGGAGGAAACCAAACAAAACGTCAATGGGAGGTTTCACGGAGAAAGGATCAAGATGGCCCTACTTGAACCCATCAGGCCCTACGTGAGGAAGCTCAGCATTTTTTAGAGCAGGACAGTTGGACTTGTGTCTCCTGGTGTGGTGCACCAGGCAATCCATAGCATCACCTGGCAGGTGTTCTTGCCCCCCAAATATTTTAAAGATTTTTTTATTTGAGAGAGAGATTATGAGCAGGGGGCGGGGCAGAGGCAGAGGGAGAAGCAGGCTCCCTACTGAGCAGGGAGCCTGATGCGGGACTCAATCCCAGGACCCTGGGATCATGACCTGAACTCATGAAGAGTAGCAGGCACTTCACCCACCAACTGAGTCACCCAGGTGCCCCTCTTGCCCCCAAATTTTAACCTAAGTTGAATCAGTCCTAAGAGTCTGATTTCCACTTTATAGAAAATACATAGGTAGAGGAACAGAGTTAGATGATCCTACCAGGAAGCAGGTACTGGATCGTTCTATGAGACACTTGGCCTTGTTTTGTTTTGTTTTTTTTTCCAGTGCATCACTGGGATTTAAAAGTAAAAAAAAGAAGGAAGAGAAGGAGAAGAAGAAAAAGATGAGGGAGAAGGATCTGCTCTATATCAAAAGATGCTTCAGGGACATAATAAGCAAATGCAATATATGGCCCTTATTTGGATCCTAATTACAACTGTGTGTGTGTGTGTGTGTGTGTGTGTGTGTGTGTGTTGGGGGCAGGAATTGAGGTAATTAGGAAATCGTGTATATGGACTGCACAATACCAAGGAATTATCCTTAATTTTGTTGGTTATGATATTGGCACTGCAGTAAGAAAATGTCCATAGTTTTTAAAGATGTATGCTGAGGGCGCCTGGGTGGCTCAGTTGGTTAAGCGACTGCCTTCGGCTCAGGTCATGATCCTGGAGTCCTGGGATCGAGTCCCGCATCGGGCTCCCTGCTCGGCAGGGAGTCTGCTTCTCCCTCTGACCCTCCTCCCTCTCATGCTCTCTGTCTCTCATTCTCTCTGTCTCAAATAAATAAATAAAATCTTTAAAAAAAAAAAAAAAAAAAGATGTATGCTGAAGTTTATGGGGTGAAATGATAAGATGCCTGATACTTTCATTAAAATACTTGAAGGGCACCTGTGTGGCTCAGTCGGTAAGCATCTGACTCTTGATTTTGGCTCAGGTCATGGTCTCAGGGTCCTGAGATAGAGCCCCACGTCAGGCTCCCTGCTCTGCGGGGTGCTTGAGAGTCTTTCTCTCTCCCTCTGCCCCTCCCCCTGCTCATGTGTACACTCTCGCTCTTTCTTTCTCTCTCTCAAATAAATCTTAAAAAAAATAAAATACTGGGGCGTCTGGGTGGCTCAGTCATTAAGCGTCTGCCTTCGGCTCAGGTCATGATCCCAGGGTCCTGGCATCGGGCTCCCTGCACCGCGGAAAGCCTGCTTCTCCCTCTCTCACTCCCCCTGCTTGTGTTCCTTCTCTTGCTATGTCTCTGTCAAATAAGTAAATAAAATCTTAAAAAAAAATAAAATACTTGAGGAAAAAAAGGATAAAGCAAAAGTACTTTTTAGAGTTCTTATGAGATGCTTTTATTCGTGATTTTATATACACGAATATCAGTGTGCACCAGTATAACAATTTGCTCTGTGAAATACATACAATTGAAAACATGTTAAACCTATTAGCACACACTTCATAAAAAGGGTTTTTTTGAGTCTCCGGAAATAGATTTGTTCTTTCTCCCTCTGTCGAAATAATCAAAACCAAAAGAACTTTAGGGCAAAGACGGCTCGCATTCAAAGAAATATGGATGACGTTTGAAAAATATAATTTCTTTGAAAATCCCCTGATTTCTAAGACGTTTAAAAAAATAATAACATTGCAGTTGCCACTTGGAACAAAATGAGGCTGGATTCTTCCTGGTGCCCAGGCTTTCTCTAGGACAATAGTCTTCAAAGCATCACCTGGGAACTTTTAGAAATGCAAATTCTCCAGGTGTACCCCAGACCCACAGACACAAATGTCCATAGATCACCCCAAGATTGTGGGGGTGAGGCCATGATCTTGTTTTAACAAGCCCTCGGGGTGATCACGATGAGAACTGCAGCTCTAAGAGCCACCAAGTTAAGTGTTGAGAAGGTGTATCAATTCTGAGGCTTGTTCAGTGCAGAAGTAATGCACTGAATGATTCATCACTCCTATTTGCTAAGTGGTGGGGTTTATCCAGTGGTAACTTCCTACATCCCCTCCTATGAACATCTCTGTTTATAGCTATTGCTAGGAAGTATAGGTTAACCGTTCTCTTGAAGTGCAGACCTGGCCGGGAGATTAATGTTCTCAAAGGATTCGGAATCTGGTTGCCAGCTTGTGTCTTTTTCACCTCTCATTCTTGATTGGATGAACTGCATCCTTGAAGTTTTATCAGCTGCACAGTATTTGGCTGCACGGTATTTGGCGGAGTTCATTGCCCTGGGAGATGGAACTTCATCCACTCTGTGGCAGGTCCTGTCAGGCATTTTCAGTTCTTCAGTGGGTTGGATTTATGCAAAAGTTAGAAACAGGAGAAGAAATTAGCAGACATCTGTGTTACATTGGAAACATTTTCTCTCCCTTTGATCTCTGTGAGAAGTGAGAAATCTTTGTTCTGCAAGGGAAAATATCATACTGTGCAAAAAGAAAACTCCCCTTGGAAAATATCCTTGTACTTCTAAATCCAGCACCTGAGTGCTAGCTCCTGAGTGAGAGCAGGAAAATAGGAAAGTCACCTGCCAGTTTCATGGACTTCTGGAGGCAGCTCGGAACAGCTGAGGCTGCATTGCTAGTGGGTCCAAGGACCCAAGTCTCCATCTTGGGGAAGAATCAACTTGAACAATCTTTAGTTTGAAAGACACTGCTGACCGTTCAAATCCAGTCTCACCAGGGTCATGACTGCTTACCAACTTGGAGATCTAGGTCTAAATTCTGAAAGGGGAACCTGTTCTATGGATTTAATGCAATCCTGATCAAAATGCCAATAACAGTTTTCACCAAAGTAGAACAAAAAATCCTAAAATTCATATGGAACCACAAAAGACCCTGAATAGCCAAGGCAATTTTGAAAAAGAAAACCGAAACCATCACAATTCTGGACTTCAAGTTATATCACAAAGCTGTGGTCATCAAAACAGTATGGTACTGGTACAAAAATAGACACACAGATCAATGGAACATAATAGAAAACCCAGAAATAAACCCACCATTATATGGTCAATTAATCTTTGACAAAGGAGGAAAGAATATCCAATGGAAGAAAGTCTTTTCAACAAATGATGTTGGGAAAACTGGACTGCTTTCTTGCATCATACACAAAAATACATTCAAAATGGATTAAGGACCTAAATGTGAGGCCTGAAATCATAAAAATCCTAGAAGAGGGGCGCCTGGGTGGCTCAGTTGGTTGGGCGACTGCCTTCAGCTCAGGTCATGATCCTGGAGTCCCTGGATCGAGTCCCGCATCGGGCTCCCTGCTCAGCGGGGAGCCTGCTTCTCCTTCTAACCCTCCCCCCTCTCATGTACTCTCTCTCTCTCTCTCATTCTCGCTCTCTCAAATAAATAAATCTTTAAAAAAAAAATCCTAGAAGAAAGCACAGGCAGTAATTTCTTTAACATCAACCATAGCAACGTTTTTCTAGGTATGTCTCCTGAGGCAAGGGAAATAAAAGCAAAAATAAACTATTGGGACTATGTCTAAACAAAAAGCTTCTGCACAGTGAAGGAAACAATCTACAAAACTAACAGGCAGCCTACTGAATGGGAGAAGACATTTGCAAAAGATATATCTGATAAAGGGTTAATATCCAAAATATATAAAGAACTGAAAGAACACCTCCAAAAAACATTGGATCCAATCAAGAAATGGGCAGAAGACATGAGCAGACATTTCCCCAAAGAAGACATCCAGATGGCCAACGGTCACATGAAAAGATGACCAACATCACTTACCATCAGGGAAATGCAAATCAAAACTACAATGAGATATCACCTCACACCTGTCAGAATGGCTAAAATTAACAAGACAAGAAACAATGGGTGTTGGCGAGGATGTGGAGAAAAAGGAACCCTCATGCACCATTGGTGGGAATGCAAACTGGTGCAGCCACTGTGGGAAACAGTATGGAGGTTCCTGAAAAAGTTAACAAGATCCAGTAATTGCACTACTGGGTATTTACCCCCAAAATACAAAAACACTAATTCAAATGCACCCCTATGCTTATAGCAACATTATTTACAATAGCCAAATTATGGAAGCCGCCCAAGTGTGCAACAGTTGATGAATGGATAGAGAAGAGGTGGTTTGTATACACAACAGGATATTATTCAGCCATAAGAAAGAATGAAATCTTGCCATTTGCAACAACGTAGATGGAGCTAGAGGGTATAATGCTAAGTGAAATAATCCAGTCAGAGAAAGACAAATGCCATATGATTTCTTTCACATGTGGCCTTTAAGAAACAAAATGAGCAAAGGAAAAAAAAAAAAAGAGCCAAACCAAGGAATAGACTCTTAACTATAGAGAACAAATTGGTGGTTACCAAAGGGGAGGCCGGTGGGGGATGGGTGAAACAGATGATGGGGATTAAGAGCACATTTAGGATGGTGAGCACTGAGTAATGTATAGAAATGTTGAATCACTATACTACACACCAGCACCTCATATAACACTGTCAGTTAACGCTATTGGAATTTAAAATACCAATAAAATAAAGGCGGAAGCTGGTTTCTCGTAAATGTAAAGAGCATTGATCTGAAAACCTAACAGTACAAGTTTCAAATCTCAGCTGAACACTTACATCTGTTTGAACTAGATCAGACTTGTTATTCTGTGAGCCTCCATGTCCTCGTTTATGAAATGAGAATAACACCTAGCTTACAAAGGTTATTTGAACTGATACATGCATGTGCACACATACATGCACACACATGCACAGAACATTCTGTTCTGCTGCACTCATGCTTCTGTAAGCACGACTTAGCTCATACGTGATTGTCAAATCGTGGAATAATGGCAGTATTACATGGAGGTCCTGATGAGCTTCCCCAGCCTGCTAATGCTTCCCCCTTGAGTAGCAGCAGCTGACCACGGGGTACGTCTACGCAGCTTGAATCTGGCAAGTGTAAGGAGCACAGTACTGCCTGTTGTTTTTTTTTTTTTGGCTCAGTTCAACCCACTGCTCTCGGAAAGTATTCACCGCGTGGTTTCCCCCAATCTTGGGGTGTGTTGCTGTTACCACCATAACTCAGCAACCCCACTTTCCTTTTTACACCCCTCCAATCAAGATGCATTCACTTCCTAATTTTTTTAAGTAAAAATTTAAGGTTTAGTGTAGCATCTCTTTGTTAGGAATGTGATTTTTTTTTTTTTACTGTACTCATGTTTTTATTAAGATGATTATTTTGGTGGTGCCCTGGCTACAAATTTTTATAGATTTTAAGAGGTACACTCCTACTATTATTTTCCCAGAAGCCCTGCTGGTTTAAGGGTGAATGCTCATTTTAGTGTGAATCGTGTAGAATGCTAGGTTGATCAGAAAGACAAATATTGTAGTGAAGCAGAAATTGCATGATGCAAAAAAATACATATGTATGTATGTGTATACACACGTGCACAATATACACATATGTATACACACATATACACATGGATACATATGCATATGTGTACACACATAACACATTCACACATGTACACATATGGATACATATGCATATGTGTACACAATACACGTACACATAACGCATTCACACATATACGCATGTATACACATACCTGTATACGCACATATACACAGATATATGCATATATATACATACATATATACACAGACATACGCACATGTACACATATACACACATGCATACATATGTATACCCCCCCTACGCATATTTTGATTCTTGGTAGCAGTGGTAGACTCTTGTCATTCACCTTGATCTCCCAGCTTCTAAACTTCTGTCCTTGGAGGACTCATCCTCGCCCTTAGAACTTCCATGGGGACAAAGATTACCTCTCAATACAGAGTCTGGAAATGCTGGACACCCATTTGCCCACCCCCACCCCTTGCAGCAAGGGCAGAGGTCTGTGCATCTGCTCTGCCTCCCAGGGCCACCCACGCCAAGACTCCGCCATGGGAGCTAGCAACACTAAACCTGAGGGCCAGGAACTGTCCGTCATTTCTGTGGTGCTGGTGTCCATGCTTTCCTCCCCAGCGTGGTTTCAGGCCATAGCTCTGCTGTGCTTCCTTCCTGCCTCGCCTGGATCTAGCATCTGTCAGTCTTCCTATGATTCACGAGTTACCCACTCTCCTTCCCAAAAGCTTGTTTGCTTAACTCTACTGGAATGAGCTTCTGCAGCTTGTTGTGAAGAACTCCCGGGGCGCCTGGGTGGCTCAGGTCGTTAAGCGTCTGCCTTCGGCTCAGGTCATGATCCCAGGGTCCTGGGTTCGAGCCACACATCGGGCTCCCTGCTCCGCGGGAAGCCTGCTTCTCCCTCTCCCACTCCCCCTGCTTGTGTTCCCTCTCTCGCTGTGTCTCTCTCTGGCAAATAAATAAGTAAGATCTTTAAAAAAAAAAAAAAAGAAAGAACTCCAGCTGATATGGGAGTCGTTATTATCATAAATTTGTTCTTTTTTTCATTTCATTTCATTTTTTTTTAAGTCTGACCTCATCCACTCCACTTTAAGGGATCCCTGGATTGGCAAATTACCTGTCTATCCCAGATATCTACGGCTGCATCTACCAAGCCACCCCCAAATATTAGTAGCTTAGAACAGCAATTTATTATTATCCTGGTTCCAGGGGTTGACAGGTGTCTTACGCAGTTGCCGTTCGGTAGTGGCTGGCTGGAATCATCTGGAAGCTGGTCACCTGGCATGGTTCCTTCCCTGACCTGTCTGGCTCCTTGTCTTCTCTCTCTTCTCTCTCTTTCCTCATGATGTCCCAACCTCCAGGCCCCGCCATGTGGCTCAGGGCCTTTCACAACATGCGGGCCACAGATTGGGCACAGATGATAGCTGGGTTCCAAGAGGCAGGAAGGGGGCACTTAAGGACCACAGGGTCCACTTCAGTGTGCCATGGGTCAAAGAGGTCACAGGGCCTGCCCCAGGGTGAGGGCAGTGGGGGAAAGGAGGCATGACCTCTAGTCCTTGAAGTGGGAGAGCTAACGTCCGGTTGCCACCTCCAGAGACATTTTTGTGGTCATCTCTGGAAAATGCAGTCGGCTGCACCCTCCTTCAGGGGATAGGTACTATCCAGAGGATAACAGAAAACATTCAAGCAGTCTGGTTTTTAAAGAGCAGAATGCCCATCCTTAAGGGACAAGATCGGCTGCCCCTGGAATCATACACAGAATATGCAGCCGAGTGGTTTCTAAAGGGAGGCATCAGCTTCTCATGGGAGAGGCTCCATCGCCCCCTTGACCCAGGGTCCTCATCTCTGCTTTGTGGCGAATAATGCAGTGCAATTTGGGACTTCTCTGAGAGTTTTAGAATCCAAAGGAAAAGTTCTTTCCCAGGGAGTGACTTTTCTTTCTTTCTTTTTCTTTTTTTAAATTCTTGTGAAAATCTACCAAGCCAAGAAAATGATTAGCAGCATCCTAGCTAGCAAAGCTTTGGAATCAAATGTTTAAATAAATAAATAAATAAACAAAAAAGATAGTAAATGCACTGCTGAGCTGCGGGCCTTTCCCTGAGATGCACGAGATGAGACAAGAGAACACCATAAAGGACTGGGACAGTGTTCCTCAATTTGATTTTGGCGGTTAAAACTAACGATGTCTGAACACAACTTGATTTAACACAGTGGTTGCCCAAATAGGAGTCTGTTTACCTTCCCACAAAGCAATCCTTTCTTGTGGCTGTCCTTCAGGGAGGCAGAAAAGTGTACTTTGTCTCTGATCTCCCAGACCTCGGACTCTGAAAGACCGTTTTTCTTACTTATCATTTGGACCTTATTGCTTAGGGCTGCCTGCGCTCTTGATAGCAAGTACCTGACAGAAGGACCTCTCTTGGTTTCACAAAGTTTCTGGCTCTAGCTTTTTAAAATAAAAAAAAAAATCTGTTCTGGGGCGCCGGGGTGGCTCAGTGGATTAAGCGTCTGCCTTCAGCTCAGGTGATGATCTCAGGGTCCTGGGATCGAGCCCCAGGTCGGTTGGGCCCCCTGCTTGGCCCTCCCTCCATCTCTGCCCCTCCCCACCGTTTGTGCTTCTCTCAAATAAATAAAATCTTTAAAAATTAATTAATTAAAAATTTTAAAAATCTGTTTCTTTCTGGAGCTCTTCCATACTTGACCAGGAAAGTGTCTTGTTCTTCTGGAGCCTCAGGGGTCTGGGGTCTAGGGTATTGTGGATCCTTTTTGGTTCCTGTACCGCTTCCCCCCTCCCCACCAGGAGGCCAAAGTGAATTCCATTTGGCTGAGCAAGTGAGCCAAAAGCTCTATATGCATGACAAGCAAAAGCTCTGAGTGGCGAACAACTATGAGGGTTCTTATTACCATCCTAATTATTTTTAAGCTGCCGTTATTTATATGAAGCCATTTAACCTATAGCGCTTGGCACATAGTAGCTGCATAATGCATGTTGAAGCAAGGAGCTTTTTACTTAGGGTGAACATTAGTTCCGTCCGCTCAACTGCCAAGAGTCTGGTGCATAAAACACGGAAAACTTCACTGCGTTGAAGCATTAATAATACATCGGCGTTTAAAGCCGTTCTTCGGATCTTTATTATTCGATTGTTTTGACTGCACAGACAATGCTTGCTCCTGTTATCGAGTGAAGTATGTTTTATGTTGCCATATAAATGGATGGTTTTAAGTCTCTCCCTAGGCGAGCCAGCGAATCTGACCTACTTTACTCTTAGCCCGACTGGAATGCTTCCAGAATGCACTTTCAGATGTTACAGATGCCCCTCCATGCTGGTGCCTTACTGTCTGAGCGGAGAGTCTTCCCGCAGCCCCCCCCGGGGGATGGGGGTGTTAGGGGAAGAACGTGCCAAGACAACTCCAGCAGTGCAGAGGGGACGTATTCTTTCTGTTGCCTCTTTCCCACCCTGCTGTCCACTTCCACCCTCTAAGCGGGTAAGAAGCAGCTCATCCCTCTCCAGGGCCCAGTCTTTTGGGAGAGGACAGGAACGGGTGGTGCTCAGAGTGGCACGGACCATTCTAGATGCGCAGACCAGATGAGCCATCACTAGCACTGGGGTGTATGCACAGAGCAGAGTTCATTCATTGCATATGATGCACGTCTTAGGGTGGTAAGGAGTAATTCTCCCAGCAGAATTAGAGTTACGAGGGGCTGAGCTGGATCTTGATGCATCATCGTCTTGTTTGATTTGGTTACCCTACTGTCTGTTGAAGAAAAGAAGGTTAAGCACATGTCTGACCGTGGACAGGAATGCAATTCAAGGTCTTCTGAATACACACACGGATGCACGTGTCTGTATGTGTAGAAGATATATATTTGTACAATACGTATTGTGTTTAATATATGTAACATCTCTGTTCAATGTCCAATATAGACTATATATTTCAATATGTATGTGTGTGCATGTACATATGGTGTGTAGACACACACACATTTTTTTTTTAACTTTGGGCAGGAAGAAATGCGGAAGGAAGTGCAACCTCTTGTGTGCAAAGATGAGAAAACCCTCCCTCAGTCCTCATGACTCCCCCTTGGAAATGTCAGGCATTGTGCTGGGAAGCATCCTAGCCCAGTGTGAACAGAAATTGGCATTATAAGCAGCTTCACGCTTGGGCCCTGACCCCATCATTGGGCTCTTTAGGTCTTCACTGGGAGGGGCAGGTGTTTTTCCCATCGACAGCATCTTGGGGGTGCCCTGTGCCTTGGTGGCTGTGGTGGGTTCTCCACACCTCAGGGAGGAGAACCAGGTGAATCTCATGGAGAAGCACCCTACCTGCCGCCTTCTTCCTGACCAAGATGGTGGCCCTTGGAGCGGGGAAGAGGCTCCCTCCATTCTGCACGAGGTTAAATATGAGTAATGGCTTTGTCACTGCTTACTATATTGTCATTTGGCCATGAAAAGATTCCTTCCATGTATCTACCTTCAGTGCCTGGAATAAGAGCTCTGGAGAAACATATAGAGAGACCCATGAGTCTTCTGACAAAGTTACAGGTATCAGAGCTACTGGACAGAGATAGATGGCGCCTTCTGTGCACTTGGCCATGGCTGCAAGCAGCGGAGAGCCCAGAGACTCTGTGAAAGGGCAGCCATCCCCCCGCCCCCAGTCAGCTATGCGGGCGGGGTAGGTAGGGTTAGAAGGCTCCTCTTCTTTTGTCTGTGAAGCCTACAGAATAACCCTCCTTCTCCCTGAGGCACAGACCAGAGATGAGCTGGACACCTTGAGTTTACATAATGCTTTTCATCCGGACACCTCAAAACCCTTCCTCATAGAGAATTTCTGAAAAGAAATCTCCAAAAAGAGACCAGAGGAAAATCAAAGCATCATTGTTACAGCCTCACTCTGGTTCTAGAACATGCTGAAAAGAAAGGGTCTGTCCTGTCAGTTAATATCCCTGTGCCTGTTTTCCTTCCACACTTCTCCCCCCTGATCAATTCCCGAAGGTAACTTAGCAAATAGCCAGCATTCAAGGGGCTTCATCAATCAGGGTACATGATGAGATTTTGACACGCCAAAAGCAGTTTGGTGAGCCCTGTTTCAGACTTGATTTTTCATTAGAAAGGAAATAGGAAGTTGGGAATTAAGTGGGAACAAAACAAACTGGCAAGGGTATGTATTCCAACTGCTAAATCAAACAAACACTGAATCATCAGGCTTCGCCAAGCCCTTCTCTGTGAAAGCCGCCCATGGACTTCACCGCCTACTTGTATTTGTCCACTGCAAATAGGTTCAAAGACATTATTCTGATAAAGGGTGGATTGACTTCATTCTTGTCCCCCCTCAAGGGCTGACCTAAGAGGTAAACTTGGGAATGGATTTTATTATTTTTTATTTTTTTAAAGATTTTACTTTTAAGTAATCTCTACACCCAAACGTGGGGCTCGTACTCATGACCCCGACATCAAGAGTTGCGTGCTCCTCGGACGGAACCAGCCGGGCGTCCCAGGAGTAGATTGTACTCATAAAAACTGTTCAGAGACTTCACGATTGGAATATTTATTTCATTCATCTTCATTTCTTTTTTTTTTTTTTAAGATTTTATTTATTTGCCAGAGAGAGAGACAGCGAGAGAGGGAACACAAGCAGGGGGAGTGGGAGAGGGAGAAGCAGGCTTCCCGCCGAGCAGGGAGCCCGATGCGGGGCTCGACCCCAGGATCCCGGGATCATGACCTGAGCCGAAGGCAGACGCTTAACGACTGAGCCACCCAGGCGCCCTCGTCTTCATTTCTAATGTAAAATAAACTGACCTATTTCACATAGCCCCAGCCTCATAAAAGATAAAGTTTACCTTCTATTCTTAGTGGCATGAGTAGGAACTGTTAGCTCCATCACAAAATAAACTCAGAGAGCAGTTTCAAATCAGGTCAGATAAAATCAGCAGTCAGGTTGGGTAATAGGTCTTTTCCTCTACCTTTGCCTCCTTTCCCACCAGCCTTAAATATTCCATCAGGGGGAAAAAATGTAGCCACAGAGGAAAAAGAACGAAAGAGGGAAATGATAAGAAAAGCATAAGAACAGCAGAATATGATGAAAATATAAAAGAGGCCTTGGCGAAATTGCTGTTGGTGGCGAGTGTATGTGTGTGGAAAATGCAGCATTTTTGCCTTCCGTTGGCTTATGAGATATTTATAAAGTACCCAGTGGGTAACTCCTAAGCAGGAGACACATGCGAGGTGATTTGAGGAGGTCACGCATCACAAACTCAGATGGCTCCAGGACCAACGCAGGTCACACAAATGTGTGGCTGTGACCAAGGCAGGAGGGATGAGCAGGCAAACAGGAGGATGCTTGCTCTGTCTAAAACATCCACGTTTAATTGGGAAAAAAAATCACCCATGGCCTGCTGTGGGCTTCCATTTTTCCATCCCTGCAACATGAGGAGGAAGTCAACTCTTCTGGAAAAGCTTTTGTTTGAAGTAAACCTTGAAGAGTGTGTAAAATTTCCAAAACAGAAGAATAATTTTTTAAAAAAGAGTAAGAGCAGGAAAAGACATTGTCACCTGAACATTTTCGCCAACAGAAGCCCAGGTTGCTGTAGGAGAGGCCTCTGTGAGTAGGATGAGGTCTTGAGTACCAGTGAGAGTCATGTAGACTTCACCGAGTACGTCCAGAATAACATTCTAGATCCCCTCCTAACTGTTCTTTTCCCAGGGTCCTGTGGCTCACAAGTGGCCCTCCCATCCCTCCTGTCACTCTGGCCCAAACCTAGGAGCCAGCACCTTTCATTTTGTTTTTCTCTCAGACCCCAGGGACAGGTCCGGTTTTGTGGGAATGAATCTCACACATTGGTGGACAGGGAGGGTTCTCTTAAAGAAAAAGACTATAGAACTAAGGGCACAAGTGAATATTTATTTTGGATGGGCTGGTGCCAGTGGCAGGGAGTCCACCTCTGCAGACCCTCTACCAAAGCCATCCTTGGTGTCCATGGCGTCTGTCTTCAAAAATATGTCCCAAGTTCAACTGCTCCTCCTGACATCCACCACTCCCTCCCCAGACCAAGCCACCACCAGCTATGGCGCAGATGCTTACACTTCTGTCCCCTAACTCTCCCCCTAGCAACTCTTCCTCCCTTGCTCAGCTACTTCTGTCTGTTCCAAACACGTCAGGCACAATGATCCTTTTAAATCGAAATCCAGTTACATCAGCCCTCTCCCCCAAACCCTTCATGGCTATCCATCCCACACAGAATAAAATCCAGTCCTTCCTCTAGGCTCTGGGGTCCGTGTATACAGCCCCTGCTCACGTCTGCCACTGTCCCCACTCATCACTCCATGGTAGCCATTTCTTTACCAAGTCAAACACTTCATTGCCTTAGGGCCTTTGTGTTTGTTTTTCTCTCTCCCTGGACCACCTTTTCCCTAAATATTTCTATGTCTCTCTCCCTCACTTTTATTCAGCCTTAGCTCAAACATTGCCTCTGATGATTCTATCTAAATGCACCACCCTTTAACCTCTACCCCCTTACATGATTTACTTGATATCCATTATCACTGTTTGTTTTATTATTTATTCATTTGTTGTCGTGTAGTGCCCGCACTGGATGTAAACTCCATGAAGGCAGGGATTTTATCTGCTTCATTCACTTTTGTTTTCCCAAAGCCTAACCTACTACCTGCCGTAGAGAATACTGTAAATCTTTCTCCGGAGGAATATGATGTCGTCCAAAGCCTCCACGATTTTTTAGACCCAATGCCCAGCATTTAATTTAAAAAATTATTCCAAGCATATCAAGTAACAAGATCAAAAGGAGAAAAAACAGACAACAGAAAGAGACCCACGGATGACCCAGTTATTGAAATTATGAGGCACAAACTCTGTGTTGAGTGTAATTAATATGTTTAAGAAAATGGACTGAACATATGGCACATGATGAAGGTACAGATGCAGTATGGTGAAAAGGCCTAATGTGAGTGCAATTGGACCCATAAGATGAGCGCAAGGCAGAGAAGAAATGGGGTGTTTGCAGAGATAATGGCTAGGAATTTTCCAAAAGTAATAAAATACATTCAGCCACAAATTCAATAGGCTCTCCAATCCCCAGATGGGATACCTACAAAGGAAACCACAGTTGGGCCCATTATAGTCATGCTGCTTAAAATGACAAAGTGGGAATCTTTAAAAACAGAAGGAGGAGAAAGAAAGAAGGAAAAGGGAAGAAAAGGAAGCTAGAAAAATAGGCACTACCTTCAGAAGAACAAGAAGAAGAATGACAAATTGGTTCCCAAGAGATACGTTGGAAGTCAGAAGATGCGTCTTTAAAGTACTACAAGAAAACAGTTGCCAACCTAGAAATCTATACAGGCGAGCATATTCCTCAACAATGAGGGCAAAATTGTAATTTCCAGATAAATCAACTCTGAGAAAAATCTGTCACCAACAGACCTGAACTAAGAAATGCTAAACGAAGTTTTTCAGGCAAAGGGAAAATTATTTCAGACAGATGCACAGAAATGTAGGTATTGAGCTTCCTGCCTCTCAATATGGAAACGAGCCCCTTCAGGGCCTCCTGCCCACACTGGCACCCTAACTCACTCTGCAGACCTCCCAACCCCAGCTCACCCTCGGGATGGAGGGCTGCCATTGAGGTCTCACTCCCTCTGTGCACCCACACCACCAGTTGCTGATCCCCTGCTGCCACGGGAACTCCAAAGGGTTGCTTCCTGCTTACCCAGTGACTACAAGCTGGCTCCAGCTGGGGCAAACCAGTGAGCTTCTCTCCTATCAACTGGGCTGAACTACACCTTCTCCAATGAGGTCCAAACTCCTCTCATGTTTGTCTTTCCCCCTCTGAGAACTCTCTCAGCTGTAGGATACCATATAGAGCTTCCTTACACTTTATAGTCACTTTTAGGTTGAGGTCCAGAAACTTCCACACAGACTGCATTTATCATGCCAACAGACATCCCGTTGTAGGTGTGAACTACTATATCACTGCTTCTGCCACAGCTCAGACTTTGGAAATATGCTCTGTGTCTGAAGGTTAGGTCTAATGAGTCCCAGAGGGGAACAGACTCCTGTAGGTAGTCCTATAGGTAGTGAGTGGAACATTCTTTTTTTTTTAAGATTTTTATTTATTTATTATAGAGAGAGCACATGCAGGGGGAGCAGCAGAGGGAGAGGGAGAAGCAGGCTCCCTGCTGAGTAAGGAGCCCGATGCGGGGCTCTACCCCAGGACACTGGGATCATGACCTGAGCCAAAGGCAGACGCTTAACCAACTGAGCTACCCAGGCGCCCTGAGTGGAACATTCTTAAAGTAGAGTGGAATATTTATAAAGGGTGTTCTCTCCCACAAATGAGAGCAGGGTGGACCTTGATGCAGGCAGAAAGGCTGGGAAGCTGGACACACCTGCAAAGGGTTTAACTTTTTTGCCTTAGATTCCAGAAAGAGTTATATTCAAAGTACAGGTTGAAAGTAGTGGTGGACATCGTTGTATTCTAAAATGTGGAGATGGTCAGTAAACTCGGATGCATAACTTTGTTAGCAGTGCCTTGGAGGGTTTGTTAATGGCCAGCATGAGGCAGTGTTTCTTGGGAAGGGTCTCTGTCTGTCACAGGTGAGAGAGTGAAACAGAAATTAAGAATTCAGTGGAAGGAAATAATTGAACCATTGATGGCCAGAGATGTGTCAGCTTTTGAGAAGCCTTGGAAATATCTGGGGAAGCCTGGGATGGTCATTCCAAGCATGCTGTTTGAAAATTAAAGGAGCGGTAATTCCAAACGTTCAAATATTTAGGCATACCCAAGAGATACCTGCATATCACCTGCATTTATGAACTGACCTTATTCTCTGAGTGGTAAAATGGTCAGGAAGGAAAGAATTTACCCATCACTTCACTTTCCAGAGTTGTATTTCTAATTATACCACAGCCAGTCATTTTTATTTTCCTGTAACATATATAAAAAGCAAATCTAAGTTGGTAAACTTCAATAGCCAAGGTTTTTCTCATTTTGAAAGCAAACTTTTACTTGACGTCACCTACCCAAAAAAATGAACAATTTGTTTTTTAAAGGCATATAGATTAGATTACCAGAAAACACTGTCAGAGGCCATTAATTAAACTCCATGCAAATGTATAGTCTTCATTCACATGGATTCCTGATTGGGCAAAGCAATATGAAGAGCTCTAGTTTTTTCTTTTTCCTGGAACAGTGGTTACTTTTTGGACTTTGGCATGACCGTGAGATGAAAAAGAAGCAAATTCTCCCTGTGCAGGCATCTAGGACGTGTTATGATAAAGTGGACATGCTGATGACAGTGTTCAAAATACTCCTGGGATGAATCCAGAACTTGCTCCTGTGTAGCTCTCAAGATGGTGATAATGTGAGAGGCCTTTCCCGGAACGGGTTTCTGGTCATCTGGTTTGACTTCAGCTGTCAGATGAAGAAAATAATAACTAGTCAGCTCCAAACATCAGATATATTTTAATATATTTTCCTCTCTCTATGATGGTATTGTTATTAAGCTAGATGTTTCTAGTAGGGGTGGGGAGAACTCTCAGTGAGATACAGGAAGGTAACAGTGTCCGCTTTGTGTTTTTCCGGGAGTTCTTAGTCTCAGTGACTAAAATTTGAACATGGCCTTTATGGTTTTGCAAATAACTTTTTCATGTTCATTTGATCCTTAGGAGCACCATGGTGCAGCGGAAAGAGCAGGCGGCATTGAAGCCAGAGGGACTTGACTTTCAATTCTAGTGTGGGCGTTTACACGCTCTGAGTTCCTGGACTAGTTACTTCATGCTTCAGAGGATGCTTCTGACCGCAGGTAACTGAGACCCAAACCCAAGCTAGCTTCCACAGACAGGGAATGTGTAGTCTACTCATCGAGAAAAGTCTCGAGGGAGGGCGGCTTTCGGGGTCCTCTCGGTCCGATGGCGTCTTGCCATCCCTCTGTGATATACCGCTTATTAGCATAGTAAAATACCTCGGTACCAGTTGATAAGTAGCTATTGCTCTGAGCCCACTGAGTGCTCCCAGATCAGCTGCTATAGCTCTCAATCCCCCAGGACTTCCCCACGGTCCAGCACTAACAGGGCGATCTACAGCACCACAGGGAACTCCAGACCCTGCTTTGGTTATATCCAGTGTCCATCATGATAAATATGCATCAATTCAACATACGTTAACGTTTGGAGGAGGAGAGCCTGTCTTTCACTATGACCTTATTATCTTTTTAAAAGATTTTATTTTATTTATTTGTCAGAGAGAGAGAGCACAAGCAGGGGAAGCAGCAGAGGGAGAGGGAGAAGCAGGCTCCCCGCTGAGCAGGGAGCCCGATGCAGGACTCGATCCCAGGACCCTGGGATCATGACCTGAGCCAAAGGCAGACGCTTCACCGACTGAGCCACCCAGGCGCCCCACAGCCTCTTTGGTTTAGAATAAAGTTCAAAAGCTGATCATCCGCAAAGGGGATAGGCTCACCCCTAAGGTGAGTGGGAGGGAGAACTTCCTTGCTGGGTCAGAGAGGGGTGGATATTAGAACAAAAGTCAGAATATGCTCGTTGTCAGTGTTCTCTCGGAAACAACAATCTGGTGAGGACCTGATGAAATCACATGGTCCGTTACTAGAAGAGAGTCTGGTGCGCTCACACTAGGTGCTTGACAGACGGCGGTTAGCAACGTTCAAAACAGTCATAGTGCCCTTATTGTTGTCAAGAACTGTGAAGGGTCTGAGATTTCACACCACTTGCAAACCTAACAAGTTAGCCTGCCATCGTTTAACGGATCTTGGCAAAGGACACCATGCTTGTGGGTCAGAGACCCAGAACCTCACTCCTGGCAGCATTTTCCTGTGTCAGGTCCTTGAGGCCCAAGCCCCACAGGATGATTCCAAGAAGGCCCGATGACCCCTCCGTGTGCAGTGAGTTGCATTACAAGAGAGGAACCCTGAGCTTAAGAAAGCCCAATGCTTTATACACAGTGCGAGAAACATGCCTGCCCTTTGCTCTGGAGGGAGACAGGATCTCTGTTCTCCAAGGCTGTTCTCTGTACAAACATCCTTGAAAAGCTATTTCCAGAACAAAGGCAGCTGGTGCCTCTTTTCACGAGGCATGCAGCATTTTGAGAGACCCCAGGGAGAATTATCTCCCAGTAGATGTCGTTGGGCTATAAGTGAGTAGAAAAGTTAAACTATTTCTCTGTAGCAGGAAAATTTAATGTTTCTTACTTGGAGCATTTGACTAGTCCTCTGTTAGAGAAAGAATTGCCCTGTGTATGGTATGTTGGTGGGGGACCAAATGTTCCTGGGCCCATATAGCAGAAGTCTTTTTTTTTTTTTTTTAAGATTTTATTTATTTATTTGAGAAAGAGAGAGAGCATGAGCAGGGCAAGGGGCAGAGGGAGAAGCAGGCTCCCCGCTCAGCAGGGAGCCCGACGCAGGACTCAATCCCAGGACCCTGGGATCATGATCTGAGCCAAAGGCAGACGCTTAACCCACTGAGCCACCCAGGCGCCCCTCAGAAGTCTTTTTTTTTTTTTTTTAAGATTTTATTTATTTGACAGAGAGAGACAGCGAGAGAGGGAACACAAGCAGGGGGAGTGGGAGAGGGAGAAGCAGGCCTCCCGCCGAGCAGGGAGCCCGATGTGGGACTCGATCCCGGGACCCCAGGATCATGACCTGAGCTGAAGGCAGACACTTAACGACTGAGCCACCCAGGCGCCCCGCCCCTCAGAAGTCTTAATAGATGAGTTGAACTTATTATGTATAATCAGTATCCATGTACACAACTCTCACTGGCATGTCTTACAAATGACACAAGCTAGTAGAAACTCTAGCATGTACGTGGAAAACCCAACACAACACTCATCCACAACCAGATAATGTCTCCTCCCCTTAAATTAAATGGACACTGAAGAGGCTGGTTGCATCTGGAGAGAGGAGGATTGGCTTGTCTGGGAAAAGAGCAAGACAGAGAATGTTCAACAGGAGAGATCCATAGCTATGCAAAACTATTATTTAACAATAGACAAAGAGACAGAAGGTTTTCTGTAAACATACAACAGCACCAGACCTCTACTCAAGTATCACAATGAACTTTGCTGCATTGACCCTACTTCTTAGGACTGCAGTGGACTTTGGAGCCCAACAGACGCCCCAGCCTCTGCAGCATGCTAGCCGTGTGAGCGTACGCGGGTTTTGCACTGAGGAACGTTTCTGTTCCTTCACTAAAACACAGAACTAATAGCATCCACCTCATAGGCCATTTTGAAGAGTAAATTCTGAAACTAAGCGGAGCATAAAGCCCAGCACACATTGTCAGTAAATGGTGGGTGAGATGCTTGCTTAAAAAACTTTACTGATGAGGGTGCCCGGGTGGCACCATCGGTTGGGCATCCGACTCTTGGTTTCGGCTCAGGTCATGATCTCAGGGTCCTGAGATCGAGACCTACGTCCAGCTCCGTGCTCAGTGGGGAATCAGCTTGAGGATTCTCTCTCCCTCTCCCTCACTCGTGCTGTCTTTCTCTCTCTCTTTCTCTCTCAAATAAATAAATAAATCTTTAAAAAAAACTGATGACAGTCTTAATAATATGTTCCCCAAAATGTGCTGTGTCTTCCGTCTGTGTTTCTCATCAGACACATGTAGGACAAAAAGGCCATTTCGTAAAGCACCTCCCACGGGGAGCTTAGACTGGTCATCAACATGATGAGGCATCCCAGAGACTCAGCGCTCCCTGTGCACCACCATAAGGTCTCTTCGGGTCATGCATCTCTCCATTTCCTGGACTGTGCGTCCGCAGAGCCAGCTCCCAGCTCTGGGAGTGATCAAATTCTAGAACGTTGGGCATGCATCCTGGCTCCGCATGTTTTTTACTGTAAATGGATCACCTCAACAAGGATTTGTAGTGCTTAAATAAAACACACTTGTTTTCTTTTTATAAAAAGATTTTATGTATTTGAGAGACAGAGAGCGCATGCATGTGCACATGTTGGTGGTGGGAAAGGGAGAGAATCTTAAGCAGACTCCCCACTGAGCGCAGAACCTGAAGAGGGACTTGGTCTCATGACCCTGAAATCCCGACCTGAGCCAAAACCGGGAGTCCGACACTCAACTGAGGGCACCACCCAGGCGCCCTGAAAACACATTTATTTTTAACTAGCGCTGTTTCTGGCACATTTTACGCACTCAATAATTACTTATGCCTTTCTTCCCATCCCTATTAAAATAGAACAGATGTTTTTTTCCAAGAGCTTGTCAAGCTGTCACTTTGGGTGGCTAGAAAGGACCAACCATTTCAGCGAATCTTAACTCTTTAAATGACAGCAGCAGAATCACTTGGGAAGCTAGTTAAAAATGCATTTCCCCAGGCCCAATGCACAGAGATGTTGCACGAATAAATCTGGGGCGGTGCCCAGCAGTCTGCATTTTTAGCAAACTCTCCAGGGGATCGTTTGGGTGTCGGGGATGTGTGGACCACACTTGGAGAAATGCTGTCTCCGATGTACCAGACTGTGCTGGGCTCAGCGATCTATCTAGTATGGCTAGTGTCTATTTTTTTTTTTTAACCATATTACACAATGAAAATTGGCTTTTCAAAGTGAAATGTAGAGCAGTGGCAGAGGGGATCCACCAGGGTCCGGGAAGGCAGCTCCGCATTTCTATTTGAGAATCTTTGTTTGCTCCTCCGGGACCTAGAGGTGACCCTGTAGATAAAAAGTGAATTTTCCCATGATTAGGAGACTCCATCGTGGTTGGAGAGAAGAGCTGTGGAGGAGTGTTCTCACTGTAAGAGCACCGAAACACACAAAAGTAAGGGCTTGTCCAAGAATAATGGAAAGGACTTTATGAAACAAGAAGAACACAATCTGGGGGCGCCTGGGCAGCTCAGTCAGTTAAGCATTGGACTCTTGATCTTGCTTAGGTCTGGATCTCAGGGTCATGAGTTCAAGCCCTGCGTTGGGTCTGTTGCTGGGCGTGAAGCCTACTTTAAAAAAAAAGAAGGAGAAGAAGAAGAAGAAAAGAAGAAGAAGAAGAAGAACACAATCCACTAATGTGGTCAATGAGTATTCAGGTTATTATACAGATGAATTCAGAAGTGGTGTTTATAATTTTTTGGGAATTAGAGCCTCAGCTTCTTACTCTGTTCATTTACAACGCTGATACTTTCTGTACTTGAGAAAACTCGTATGCAGATAAAATTGGTAAGAAATGCCCCGCCCTCTTTCAAGATATAATATTGCACGTGAAATGCCTGGTGGGGAATGGCTGTCACTCCTTCCCTATAACACGGGCCCTGGGATAAATGGGGTATCGTGGTCTAGTCCCAGCTGGCTATTTCTAAGCAATGAAGTATTTCTGTGACAGAGACTCCGTTCCTAAGGGAAGCTCCCTATTCATTATTCAAATCCATACACCTCCCTGGAATGGGTTCAGCAACAGAAGATCCTTGCTTTAGGATGGTGAGGTATAAATAGTTCTGTAGGATTGAGTGCCCATATTATCTCATAATATTGAAGGCACTGGAATGTAGCTGTGAAGCAGGTTTCAAGCCGTTGTACTGTTTCTTGGGGGAAAAAATGACTTTAATTCATCCCTCCAAGGTCTAATGAATTTAATTGCTCCTATTTTGAGCCTAGCTTCCACCAGTCCGCCCAGTTAACCTGGCTGTATTTAAAGGAGGCAGGGGAGGATCATCAAGTCAACGAAGAAGGCAACACTCAGAAACACAAAACGGAAAAACAATGTTGATGAAGTCGGCTTTGGACAGGAGCGGCGGACCTGGGGAGAAGTGTGACATCTCCGGGCCATCCTAAATTTGCGAGCGAACGTGGACACGGTGATGTGGAGGGACTGCTTTCCTTCACAGCGCCGAGGGGAGAAGCACTTTGCTCCTCGGTCTCTGAAGTAGACAATCTCACACCCCCCTGCCGTCCGAGGGGAGAAACGCCTTCCTCCAGCACCTTCCCAAATTCCATCTCAGGGGACAGACAGTGTATGCGCGGTGCTGGAAACAGAACGCTGTCTGCCAGGCATTTTCAATCTCTGGAACAACCCTGACTTTCCCTACATACTACTTTGCCCTCGTCCTTATTTAGATGCAGCTGTCCAGCTGTCCGTCCATCTCCTCCTCCGGCCCACTCAGCCTCGCTGTCCCGAGATCTCGCTCCCCGCCCTTTCCCCAGGGTCACTAACAGGTCTAGCTTCCTGTTCCCTCTGTCCAAAACTTACCAAAGGAGAGTGAGGAAGCCCAGGGAGCTTGTGGACACCTGCATCTCTGTGTGTGTTTGTGAAAAGCCCCGGTGTTGGGAAATCAAGCGATTATCACCAGTTGATAAGTTAGGAATGCTTGTCATGTGCCCCCCTTGTCCTAATGTATTTAATCCTCGCATCAGGCCTGCGTTTCTTTCTTTCTTTTTTTTTTATTAAAGATTTTTATTTACTTTTTATTGGTCAGAGAGAGAGAGAGCGCAAGCAGGGGGAGCAGCAGGGGGACAGGGAGAAGCAGGCTACCTGCTGAGCAAGGAGCCCGATGCGGGACTCGATCCCAGGACCCTGGGATCATGACCTGAGCCGAAGGCAGCCGCTGAACCGACTGAGCCACCCAGGCGCCCCAGGCCTGCGTTTCTTAGATCCATTTTCTAGAGAAGTAAAGCAGGGAAGGGAGAGGGGACGTCGCTTGCCCAGGGCCCCAGTTTGCAAGGCTCGGAGCCCAGCCTGGATTCTAGGCAGTGTGGTGATAGAGTCTGAGCCTTTAACCGCTTTCGAAACGAGATGAACCGACAAGGCTCGCTCAGCCCGCGTTCTCCTGGCCAGACCTGACGTGGACCGTGTGACTTGAAAAAAGAAAAAAAAAAAAAAAGTAGGGGAAAGAGAGCACTGTGGCTGCTTCTTAGAGGCAAGAGGACTGGCTTGGCTCCCACCTGAGAAGCCCCGCCGAGGAAGCGGACCCGGGGGTCTGGCAAATAGACGTCCTTCTTTCCAGAACACACAAGGCTCTTAGAAGAGCAATTTTCACTGCACTGAGCAAACCTGCCTCTACGGAGAAGGTTCCATTTCCCTTGGAAGGAAGGGTCAGGACCCCCGTCACGTGTTGGGGGGGAGGAAGGTCACCATCTTATGTCCTGCACCTGCTCAGCTTCATTCCCCAAAGCAGAGGTGCTGGAAATCCGCACCCCCCCCCAGGGCCCCTCTGGCTGGGCAGTGGTCCGGAGCTGGGAGGAGGAGCTGCAGGGGGGACTTTTCCTCCTGTGAGCACACGCGCTGCCCCCAGGCCCGGTGTGGCAGTGGGAGGGGGCTCCCCACGCTCAGGGCGCACCTCCTGGCCCCCAGGTTCCCCTTTGTTAATATGTCCCGGGATCAGATTCCAAGTGCAGAGGAACACACAGGCTCTAAGTTACTTCAGATAGAGATAAACGCTCAGAAAAAAAATCACTACTTCGTGGTTGCTTGTCTCTGTCTTTTCTTCTCCCGCACAAGCAAAGCGCTGGGCGCCCTCCGCTCTGTGCCATCGCAGTTCACCCCCTCCACGGTGTTTGTCACCATAGCGCTTCCAGTAGTTTCCAAACTGAACACAAGGCAAAGCTTGCTTATTTGGGACAAGGAGAAAAGGCAGTTTCGCAGAAACGGAACCGAAGATAAAGTGCCTGTTTATGTTTTTTAGTACATTTGCATTAATGTGGAGGAGCGGGGCGACAAGAACACACCAGGTGACGAACCATGGTTACCTCGGAGGGGGGGTGAAAACAGAGAAACAGCAGAGGTGAAGGGTGCATGCATATTATTTAGGTTTTCTGTATGCTTCTTTTTATCGTTTCACTTGTCAGGGTAAACAGGTATTATTTTGTAAATTAAATCCAAATCAAGAACTTTTTTTTAAAGATTTTATTCATTTATTTGAGAGAGAGAGAGCAGGGGAGAGGGGCAGAGGGAGAGGGAGAAGCAGGCTCCCCGCTGAGCAGGGAGCCCGACATGGGGCTCGATCCCAGGACCCTGGGATCATGACCTGAGCCGAAGGCAGACGCTCAACTGATGGAGCCACCCAGGTGCCCCAAAATAGAGAACATTTTAAAAGGAATAAGTGGACTTCCACGTCTAGGAAGCTGGAACAGATATGCTTTTCCCTATCCTTCTCACTAAATACAACTAAAAACTCTAGACATTATATATAAAACAAAGATAAAAGACTCTGAAAGGTGGCGAGAGAAGGCGGACGGACGGTCTCTGAGCAGCAGGGATCCCTGGAACAACTTGGCATTGGATTTCCTGGGTTTTTTCCCCGCCCTCCTGTATCCCTCCCTCGGAGCTGAAGATGCCGTCCCGCCAGGAAAACTCGCAGGGACAGACACACAGAGGCCCAAGCAAAGCCTGCTCTCTGTAGCCAGAGGACGGGGAAAAGGGCAGCCTAGCAAGGCAGAGAACTTTGACAGAACTTTACCATTTTAACCCAGCCATACACCACGGAGAAAACTGGGCCAGCCCAGCAAAGGTTGAGTGAGGCCTTCTGCCTTCCCTAGGCTATAAGAAGGTGGTGGAGACTCCCCTCCATGGTGTTTGTAATCATAGTGCTTCCAGTGATTTCCAAACTGAAATGGTGAGTTTTCACTCTTTTTTTATGGCTAAGTAATATTCCATTGTAGATACACACCACCTCTTCTTTACCCATTCATCAACTGATGGACACTTGGGCTGCTTCCGTAATTTGTCTACTGTAGATAATGCTGCAATCAACATGGGGGGATGTATCCCTTTGAATTAGTATTTTTGTGTTTTGGGGATAAAGACCCAGTAGTGCAATTACTGGATTGTAGGGTACTTCTATTTTTAAGTTTCTGAGGAAACTCCATACTATTAAAAGCTTTAATTTAAAAAAAAATTTGCTCAATACATGAGTGTATTCTAATCTGTTTTAAAAGTTCAAACTTGGGGCACCTGGGTGGCTCAGTGGGTTAAGCGTCTGCCTTCGGCTCAGGTCATGATCCCGCAGTCCCTGGATTGAGCCCCACATTGGGCTCCCTGCTCAGTGGGGAGCCTGCTTCTCCCTCTCCCTCTGCCGCTCCCCCTGCTTGTGCTCTCTCTCTCTCTCTGTCCAATACATAAATAAAATCTTAAAAAAAATAAAAATAAAAGTTCAAAATCTATAGAAATATGTAGAAGAAGGCAATCATGGCTAACATCCGTTTAGTTTGATATGCATCCTTCCAGACAATTTTATGTCAATTTATATAAATACATACATATTTATAGATCTACATTTAGAAAACTAGCCATTGAAATTTTTTAAAATATAAGTGGCATCAGCTTCTATGGATGGTTCTACTACCTTTTTTTTTAAAGACTTGATTGATTGATTGATTTGAGAGAAAGAGCACGAGTACAAGCAGGGGGAACAGCAGAGGGAGAGGGAGAAGCAGGCTCCCCGCTGAGCAGACAGCCCAACGCAGGACTTGATGCCAAGACCCTGGGACCATGACCTGAGCGGAAGGCAGACGCTCAACCGACTGAGCGTTAAAAAACACATTATCATGCTTCTACATGCTCATACATGATATTTACAGTCAGTACAGTTTCTTTCCCCACTGTTATGAATATGTCACACAATTATATCATAAATCAATCACTCTCTTAAGGGACATATTGTTCATACTCTTTTTTTTTTTAAGATTTTATTTATTTATTTGATAGAGCGAGAGAGCACAAGCAGGGGGAACAGCAGAGGGAGAGGGAGAAGCAGGCTCCCCGCCGAGCAGGGAGCCCGATGCGGGGCTCGATCAGGACCTGAGCCGAAGGCAGACGCTTAACCATCTGAGCCACCCAGGCGCCCTGTTCATACTCTTTATACACGTGTACAACTATTTTTCTGGGGACAATATCTAGAATGGAAATTTCCTGATTGAAAATCATGCACCTTTAAAGTGTTGATCCTGGGGGTGCTGTGTGGCTCAGTCAATTAAGTGTCAGCCTTCAGCTCTGGGCGTGCTCCTGAGGTCCTGGAATCGAGTCCCGCATGGGGCTTCTTGCTCAGCAGGGAGTCTGCTTCTCCTCTGCCCTTCCCCCTGCTCATGCTCTCTTTCTCTCTCAAATAAATAAATCTTTAAAAAAAAAAAAAGATAAAGGGGCGCCTGGGTGGCTCAGTCGTTAAGCGTCTGCCTTCGGCTCAGGTCATGATCCCAGGGTCCTGGGATCGAGCCCCGCATCGGGCTCCCTGCTCTGCGGGAAGCCTGCTTCTCTCTCTCCCACTCCCCCTGCTTGTGTTCCCTCTCTCGCTGTGTCTCTCTCTGTCAAATAAATAAATAAAATCTTTAAAAAAAAAAGATTAAAAAAAATAAAGTGTCGATCTGTTCTGCCACATGATTGTCAGTGGAGCGTGGACTGATGTATCCTCCCAGTTGTGTGTGTCCCTGTCCCCACATGGGGAACCCAGCATCTCTGAACTGAGAGCACTGGCCAGAACAGCTCCCACCCACCCCTGCAGCAACCCTCTCCAGCAATGTCCTCTGTCAGTCCAGTCCTGTCTTCTTTCTGCCTTCCGGGCAGTCCGCAGCACGTCCTCCACGTCATGGTAACTCTTGTCTTCTAGCATTGCTGTATTACTTTTTTTTTTTTAAGATTTTATTTATTTATTTATTTGAGAGAGAGACAGAGAGAGAGAGAGAGAGAGCATGAGGGGGGGAGGGGCAGAGGGAGAAGCAGACTCCCTGCTGAGCAGGGAGCCCGATGCGGGACTCGATCCCGGGACTCCAGGATCATGACCTGAGCCAAAGGCAGTCGCTCAACCAACTGAGCCACCCAGGCGCCCCAAGTATTACTTATTTTTAAAATCTATATCCTGTTCATTGAAAGGATTTGGGGAGGTGGGCACATGGGCTCGGTCTGACATCATGTTCTCATCCTGCACCTCTCCCAAACGGAAGGTGAGTGGTTCAGAATCGTCAAAACAGAGGCACTGGCTCTGAATTTGTACCTAGAAACTCTCTAGGAAATTCTCCTCTTCTGGAAATCTCTGACCCTGAAATCCGCCTGTGGGCTCTGTGAAACACCATCTGTACTGTTAGCTTTTCTGGAGAATGCCTCCAGCTGTGGGTCATGGAGCAGAGGATGGAGATTTTTATATCACCCTAATGGATTAATGGCTCAAAATCAAATCCTGGCCGAGTATCAAAGACTCACATCAGAAACGCAAGGGTAAAAGTTCTCTCTCTTGAAAGTGTAGAATTTTGAGCTTGTTTGTTTTTTTTTTAAACGCTGAGTATATTTATCATGTTCTTTTAATCTAAGAATCCCAAAGAAAACCCCACGGTGCCGAGGGAAAAAAGCCTCCAAAGAATAAAAAATCATTTTGGAAGCAATAAAATATCCCTTGGAAGTTCTGCTTGTTTTAAAGAGCAGCGAAATGACCTCATGTTCCATACAAAATTCTCAAATCTGGACACAGGCATTCTGATTTCTATTTAAAGTCCTGTACAAGATTCCCAGCAAAAGCTTTGTCCTGCTACTGTTATACCTTGAGCTACCACAGGATTTCATCTGCTCAAATCAACAGGAGGTTTCTGGCCACAAACCCCACCCTCAAGGTTGGATCTCAGCAAGGCTGTGAAGCAGAGAGATTTTTTTTTTTTTTTTTTTAGCACCCTGGTTTCCCAGTTTGGGCAATCTTTTTCTTCTTTGTGTTTTCTTCTGTCTCCCAGCCCTTAAAAACGTTCAGATTCTTTATTAATAAAGATTTAGGTGCAAATGACTGGCATTAGCTTCAGCTTTTTACTGCTTGGAAAATACCTGCTTGTTAACATACATGCTATAATTTTGGAAGCCTGGGGTGAGCGAGCAGGTGTGGAGCAGGTGGGGCAGGACTATGGGCACCAGAACATTCCAAGTGGGCAAGCAGGTGAGGAGTGCCTCCTTCATCTGCACCCCTGGGTGCCACTTCCAGTGTCTCACCAGAACTTTCATCCAGTTGTGGCCAAAACAGGGTGATACTTTTGTGCCTCTTAGGTTCAGGGACGAGGTAGGAGTCAGCTGGGCTTTGAGCAGTAACTGCTCAGAGATGAGCCTCTCAGATGCCTCCAGGGAAGGAAAGTGGTGAGAACAGGTGGGACCTTGACCCCTCCTCTTCCTTCTTTTTAAAAAATATTTGTTTGTTTGTTTGTTTATTATTTATTTAAGAGACAGCGAGAGAGGGAACACAAGCAGGGGGAGTGGGAGAGGGAGAAGCAGGCTCCCTGCTGAAAAGGGAGCCTGATGCGGGACTTGATCCCAGGACCCTGAGATCATGACCTGAGCTGGAGGCAGACACTCAATCGACTGAGCCACCCAGGTGCCCCTCTCCTCTACCTTCTTCTTCAACCAAAACAATCCCTTGTTTGTCCTTTTTTTTTTCCAGTGTAAAATGTTGAAGCAGGGAGTTCTGTGTCCCAAATAAAGATGGAAAGCAATAGTGAAGGTGATCACGTTCTCTGGAATGGAAAAGGGCCCTGCTTCCTGCTTTCTGGAGCTCAGGTGAGTTCAGTATACAGTGGCCAAGATGAAATAAGTCTCGGTCAAAGAAGACTTTGGGGGCCCTGGGTGGCTCACATGACTAAGCATCTGCCTTCGACTCTGGTCATGATCCCGGGGTCCTGGGATCGAGCCCCCCGTTGGGCTCCCTGCTCAGTGAGGAGTCTGCTTCTCCTTCTCCCCCTGCCATTCCCTCTGCTTGTGCTCTCTGGCTCTCTGCCTCTGTCAAATAAATAAATAAAATCTTCAAAAAAAATTAAAAATTAAAAAAAAAAAAAAGACTTTGGGCAAAAGTCACATCAGGCCGAAGGAGATTGTGGCCTACAGCCATCCCCCAGCTCAAGCTGCACATTTGTAGGGAGGGGGCCTCGGGGGCAGGAAAGATAATGTAGATGAGAGACATTTTCAGTGACCATGGAAAATCAGACTGTGGCAAAGGACATGTTGTATTTTAACCAACGCCCTGAGCCTCAGTGTCCTCATCTGTCAAATGGGAATGAGGATAGGCCCCTTACAGGGCTGTGGGGACAGTTGAACAAGTAATATATGCAAAGCTCTTTGCCCAGTGTTTGGCCCACGGTCAACGCACATGTGGGCCATTGTCACTAAGCATATGCTGGCCTGTGTCCATCTCCTTTGTCTTCATGGGGGAACCACGTGGTGCCCAGCTGGACAGGAAGTGCTTGGAGAGCATTATTCTTCTCAGCCTATGTCCTCCCATCTCTCCAGCCAGCACGGTGTCGGGCGGGTAGTGAGTTCTCAACAGATACTTGTCCATTGACTCCTAAGCTCTGCAGAGGAGCTCAGGCACCCCCTTTCCTCTGCAGCCCCTGAGATCCTGTGGCTCCACCTGCCCTTGTTTCTCTTTGCTCTTTTATAGAGAATGCTACCTGCTTCTAAGCACTTTCTGGTTTTTGTTTTTGTTTTTGTTTTTTTTTAGAAAAAGGTGTTTCTGTGATTTGATCTTTTGGTCTATGTGAGGTAAAGGAAAAGAAAGGAGAAAAATCAAGTTAATCAAGTTAATCAATTTAAGTGTGCCTTTTGAGTCAACCCAGTAAGAGCTTGTTTTTTTCTGCTCTTAAACTATAGGATATTAGGGGAAAGAAAATTTGGTTTCACTTTGCTTTATATTCTCTACTTGGAAAAAAAGGGAGAAAAACACGTTTTTGAATGCAGTGGCGATTGTCTTGTTTTTATAAGATGGTATCAATAAAGAGACACCCCATAAAGTGTATTCAATAGTAGGGACATGAAGAAGATTACATTCTCCTCCACTACTGGGTGAATTTTAAGTTAAAGGTAGATCTGATATAAGATGAATTTTGTACTCTGTCAGATAGCAAAAGAAATCATTGAATTAAATCTTAAAATATGCATAATAGATATTAGTTAATGTTGAACTCACAAAGGAGTTTTCTTGTTTAACATATACTTTATTTTTTTTAAGATTTATTTATTTATTTGAGGGGGGAGGGACAGAGGGAGGAGGAGAGAAAGAAACCTAAGCAGACTCCCTGCTGAGCGTTGAGCCTGATGTGGGGCTTGATCTCACGACCCTGAGATCACGACCTGAGCTTAAACCAAGAGTTGGATGCTTAACCCACTGAGCCATGCAGGAGCCCCAGTTTAACATATACCTTAAAAATAAATAAAAATGAAATAGTACAGTCACTTGGGAATACCGTGTGTGAGTTTCCTGAAAACGAAACATGCACTTTGTATCATCTAGCAATTGTACTTGTGGGTATTTATTCCAGAAAAAATGAAAATTTATGTTTATACAAAAACTTACCCATGCATACTCGTTGTAGCTTTATTCATAGTATTCCCAAACTGGAAATAATCCAAATGTCTTTCCTTGGGGAACGGTTGAACAAATTGTTGCTTATTGCTACGTCCATACTGTGGACCACTCCTTAGCTATAGAAAGGATGAATTCCAGATAGATGCATCAGGAATTTTGTGGAGGAAAGAAATCAGTCTCAAAAGGTTACATACCGCCTGACTTTATTTATGTAACATTCTTGAAGGAAGAAAATTACAGAGATGGAGAACAAATCACTGGTTGCCAAACGGGAAGGAGGGAGGTCTTAGCTATAAAAGGATAGCACAAGGGAAGCTTGGGTTGATGAAGCAGTTCTATATTCTGATTGTGGTGGTGGTGACATTCCTCCACACCTGTGATGAAATTGCATAGAACTATACACACACACACATAACAGCATATAACACTGGTAACACCTGAATAAGCTCTGTGTCCTCGGCCAACATCAGTGTCCTGGTTTTGATGTTGAACTCTAACTCTGCAAGGTGATACCTCCCTGCATAGATATTTTGCAACTTCTTGTAAATCTGTAATTCTTCCAAAAATAAAAATTTAAAACAAAAATACGAAAAGGAAAAGTAGGAGTTCTGTGCAAAATAAATTTCCACTGCAGACATTAGTTTTTCTCCGTAGACATATCTAAAAAGGGAGCCGTGTGGTATTAGAAATGATATATAGAACGTGAGCCTTGGGGGCGCCTGGGTGGCTCAGTCGGTTAAGCTTTTGACTCTTGATTTCAGCTCAGGTCGTGATCTCAGGGTTGTGAGATCGAGCCCCACGTCTGGCTCTGTGCTCAGCGCAGAGTGTGCTTGAGCTTCTCTCCCTTTCCATCTGCCCCTCCCCCTCCTCATATGCTTGTGTGCGCTCCCTCTCTCTCTCAAATAAATAAATACAATCTTTTAAAAAAAAAAAAAGAAAGTGAGCTTTGGGGCTCAAAAATGTAACCCAACAAACTTTCTCTTTGACTTAGCTTGTGAACACAGATGGGAGTCGATTTGACCATAAAAACTTCACTCTCCAAAATAACAACTAAATTTGAACTCCCAAGGGTTTTGATTGATCTTTTTTTTTTTTTTTAAAGATTTTTATTTATTTTTTGACAGAGAGAGACACAGCGAGAGAGGGAACACAAGCTGGCGGAGTGGGAGAGGGAGATGCAGGCTTCCCGCAGAGCAGGGAGCCCGATGTGGGGCTTGATCCCAGGACCCTGGCATCATGACCTGAGCCGAAGGCAGACGCTTAACAACTGAGCCACGCAGGTGCCCCGTTTTGATTGATCTTTTAAAAATCCAAGAGAGCTCTCAGCATAGCTGTTAAAGAACACACACACTTGTCCATATTTTCAGAGGAAGAAAACGAAGCATAAAGTTTCTCCCTGTATGCGTTCTACATACTACAGATTTGCTGTTAAAATTCCTTATTCTCCAGAATCCTCTGTATTCCTTTCTCTTCTTTTTGATCCTTGTAATAATTGCATGAAGTATGTAGAGGAAAGGACAGACGCAGAAAAATCCTAGGCTGCTAATACCACCATTCTTCTATGAACTGCCGAGATGATCACACATAGCCAGACGCAGGTGTCCCCAGTAACTCAGAGACCGCCTCCTGGGTATCCCTCATATATGACACCAAAAGTCCACAAAAATGTGAAATGACTTGACAACTCCTCCAAAGCACTGTGCTGATGTAAACGTTGTACTGTTTGGTCCATTCCATTCCCCAACATTTTATTCTTCTTATTTTCCTGTGAGCTAGGCATCTGATAGGTAAAGAAACCACATCACTCATAAATTTGCAAGTGAAGCCTAGAGGTGACTGAGTCTGGGGCTCGTCCTGGCCCAGCCACACTCGCGGTGACTCGGCTGTCAGCTTCTGGAGCCACACTGCGTGGGTGTGAATCTCAGCTCCGCCACACGTGAGCTGTGCTGCCCAGGCCGGTTACATGACCTCTCTGTGCCACAGGTCCCTCATCTGTAAATTAAGGGCGATTTTGAGGATCAAAGAACTTCATGTATATAAATCACTTAGTCAGGAGTCATCAAGCTTGTCCACGGCTATGGACAAGCAATAGCCTGCTGCCTGTTTTGGGAAATTGAGTTTTATTGGAACAGGCCCACACTCATTCCTTATGTGTTACCTGTGGCTGCTTTCTCACTCCAACAGCGACATTGAGCAGTGGTGACAGAGATCATGGCCCAGAGCGCCCAGGACATTTGCTAGCTGGTCCTTCCCAGAAAAAGTTTGCCATCACCTGATTTAGTTGACTACGTAGCAAAAGTTAAGTGTTCAGTAAGCGTTAGCATTTTGTCCCTGTTGCTGTTAACATTCACACCGAAGGCTTGGAGGACAGACTCCCGCATCCACTGAGGGCCCAGGCACAGTTCATACGTCAAGTGATGTGTGTTCCTATCATAATTCACTAAAACCCCATACAGCCGGCTGTGTCTTAGGCCTGTGTTATGAGGGCAGCCTCCTGGTAGAACAGGTTTCTCGTTACTGAAAAAACTGCTGAGTCACTTTAGTTAATCTTTGGGGTTTTTGTTTTGTTTTTTTGTCTTGTCAAAAAATCGGTTTGGAGCATAGTTGCAGCATGACTTTTCCAGGTCCCACCAACCAGTGCATTTGCAAGAGAGCATGAGACAGTGGACTGCGGCCCCCCTGCTGCCCCGGCCTCCCTGCCACCTGCTGGGTCCCCAGGGTCACGTTCTCTGCGGAGGGGAAGCATCATTACCTAAAAGGCCCTGCTGTTTAGGCAGTCCTCCCTGTAGGACTCCCCTGTCCCTCCCTTGAGTAAACCCCTTGAGTCACCCACCGAATTCTCATTTTAGCATAGGATCCAAATTCCATGACCCTGCTCCAACTCCTTCTCTGACCTTAGTCTGCCACTGCTCTCTCCCACTTGCTCCCCTGGGCTGACCACGGAGGCCTTCTTTGGTTGCTAACCCTTGTGCCTGCTTTTCCCCTTCTTCTCCCCGGTTCCTGCTCATATTTTTGGGTCTCAGCCCCAGCCAACTTTCTCTGGAGATCACCCACTCACATTTTCCAGCACTCCTTCCCATTTGAGGTCATTCGTCACCCTCATCACCAGCAGAAAGGATCTCGTTGATTTGCTTGCTGACTCCCTGACGGTCTGTCTTTCTGCACTAGCACCTAAGCTCTCGGGGAGCCTGGAATTTCTCTTACAAAATCGATACTTGATAAATAGTTGTTAAGTGAATGAGTGAACTGGTGAGGTTTTTAACCGCACAACTTAAAAAAAAACAAAACTGGCTGAGATAGAAGATAAGAATGCTTCAGGGAACATTTATTTAGGTCAAGGAGCAGTATGTGGTTGGAGCACAATCAAGGGACAGAAGACTGTGTCAGAACTATTTGGAATGGGCTTTCGAAATGTCTTCTTCTGATACACGCTTCCTCTCTCCTGCCGTTTAGGCAGTGTACTTGGAAAGTCTGCGGAAATGTGTTTTAACCAGCAATTATACTCCTCCTTGTTAATCTTCCTCAAACTGCCCATAAAACCCGCAGATGGATGCAGTTGCCCTGAGCACTGAGTCCCCTAAGTGCCTGCAGGTCATCATTCCCTTCAGTGTCTCTGGGATCATGCTCCAAAAGCCAAGTCCCTCCTTCAGAAGCAAACACAAATCATTTATGAACACTCTTTAAACTTTTTGTTTATGGCTCCATTTCCTGTATTTAAAAAAAACATATGTAAAGTTGGGGCACCTGGGTGGCTCAGTCGGTTGAGTATCTGCCTTCGGCTCAGGTCATGATCCCGGGGTCCCTGGATTGAGCCCCACGTCGGGCTCCCTGCTCAGTGGGGAGCCTGCTTCTCCCTCTCCCTCTGCTGTTCCCCTTGCTTGTGCTCTCTCTCTCACTTGCTCGCTTGCTGTCAAATAAATAAAATCTTTTAAAAATATATGTAAAGTTATTAAAATAGGAAGAAGACCATTAAGGAAAATAACCTTGCACCTCAGAGTAGTTCTTCAGTATTTTCACAAAAAGTAAAAGTAGGCTTGTCGTAGGAAAGAAATGATGTCGTTAGCCCTTGGAAAGCCCTCTAAGAAAGTTCTATTTTTTTTAAGTTTTATTTATTTAAGGAATCTCTACACCCAACGTGGGGCTTGAACTCATGACCCCGAGATCCAGAGTCGCACACTCTTCTGACAGAGCCAGCCAGGTACCCCCAGAGTTTTTTTTTTTCACTAGTACTAAAATTAGATAAACATTCCACACAGAATGAGAGTTCTAAACAGCCCCTTAAATTACCTACACTAGGCTGCCGTGAAAACAGGCATGGGGCCCTGTAGGATCCACTCTGAGGACCAAGTATGTCCAGTGCATTGGACCAACCATACATGGATATCATATTGAAAATGTATTTAAATTAACATACAACATAAAATGCACAGGTTCATACATGTGGAAAGCTCTAGATGAGCTTCAGAAATTAAAGGAAGGGGAAAATTTAAGATAATTCATTGGATTTGGAGGAAAAAACGCATTTTGATGTAAGAAGCTCCTAAGTAGAGACCTTCATTTCTAGTTCATACATTGTTTTTTCAGTTGTGCAGTAAAAAACCTTGCTGCTTCATTCATTCATTCATTCATTCATTCATTAAACAATGACTTTTTTTTTAAGATTTTATTTATTTATTTGAGAGAGAGAGAGCAGCAGAGGGAGAGGGAGAAGCAGGCTCAATCCCTCGATGTGGGGATTGATCCCAGGACCCCGGGATCATGACCCAAGCTGAAGGCAGATGCTTAACGACTGAGCCACCCTTAACAATGACTTCTTTTTTTTTCATTTTATTTTATTCATAATGCAAATGAAGCATGATCATTGAAGAATGCTCTGCATCAGAGGAGGACTTCTGGGCAGAGGTATGAGGCATTGACACTAAGGATTCTTCTTTTTTTTAATTAATTAATTTTTGTATTAACATAACATATTATTTGTTTCAGGGGTACAGGTCTGTGATTCATCAGTCTTACACAATTCACAGTGCTCACCATAGCACCTACCCTCCCCAATGTCCATCACCTAGCCACCCCTCCCACCCCCTAACAATGACTTCTTAACTACCGATTATGTACCAGGTGAAATTCTAGGCTCTCACAGAACTTACGTACTAGTGAAGCAAGACAGGCAATTATCAAATAGGCAAAAAAAAAAAAAAAATTAATTCCAGATTTTAAAATGGAAGTTCTGAATGTCAAGCAAAATATCTGAAAGAATTATAGTCTTGACTAATCTTTAATATTCTTCAGGTAAATTTAACATCTCTCTGGACAGACCTAGGGAATATTAACTCTGGCGAGAATTCTGAATTTCGCACAGACACAGATTTGAGTGAGAATTTCAAAGCAGGGCAGGCGAGACGTGTGTCTTCTGGGGGGATTACATTTTTATTGCACCGAAAGGATTGGGCTCAGATTTTACAGAAGCAAATTAAATGTAGGGCATTCATTCTCAACATGGAACGAAAGGTATTTTCTAAATGGAGTTTATCAAATAAAATGGCTTTTTATGTATTTGGTGCAATAGAAAGATTAGTGTTTCATGGAGTGGGACATTTTGTGTTCTCCACAGAACGCACACTGAAGGAGAGCCCACCTGTACGGGAAAACGTGGGGCCTTGTTTGCAGATTGCTCGGTCTCTGCTAGGTGCGGGGACCTTAGTCACACCTTGACCTCACTTAAACCATGGATACGGGAAACAAGGGGCTGATTACCAGATGGAGAGGGTTTGGGGAGCAGGCAAAATATGCAAAGGGGATTAAGAGGTTCAAACCTTCCAGTTATAAAATAACCAAGGCATGGGAATGAAAAGTACAACCTAGGGAATATAGTCAATAATATCATAATAACTTTGTAAGGTGACAGATGGCGACTACACTTACCATGGGGATCATTTTGTAATGTGCAAAAATACTGAATCACTATGATGGACACCTGAAACTAATAGGATATTGTGTGATGATTATACTTCAGTTTAAAAAAAATTTTAAGATTTATTTATTTGAGAGAGTGCGAGCGTGTGCACAAGTAGGGGGAGGGGCAGAGGGAGAGGGAGGGAGAGAGAGAGACTCTCAAGCAGACTCCCCACTGAGCACAGAGCTCAATGCAGGGCTCCATCCTATGACCCTGAGATCATGACCTGAGCTGGAATCAAGAGTTGGACACTTAACTGAGTCACCCAGGCACCCCAATAAAGAAATTTTTAATACATAAATAAACCTGACAAACAACTTGACCAGGCAGGTGGGGAAAGGGAGGGAAACAGAGTTAAGCAATTTGCCCATGGTTGCAACAGCTAGTAGGTCAGCACGTTTAGACCTGCCTCTGGGGTCAGTAAGCACTCAGCCACTTTCCTGGGGTCTCCCTCTTAGTTGAGAAATGTCCATTAAACTTGAATCTGAATCAAGGGGATGTTATGGTTCATTTGGCTGTTTCTTTAAAGCAAAGTGCTCAGAGCCACTGGACAAAACCCTAGGGCCTTTGAAGGGCCCGTTTTGACAATGCCCAGCAAAGGTGTTTGGTCTTCGTGCCTTGGTTCCTCACTGTGGGTCATAATGCAAATGAAGCGTTGTCATCGAAGAATGCTCTGCATCAGAAGAGGGCTTCTGGGCAGAGGAATGAGGCATTGACACTAAGGATTCTTTTTTTTTTTTTTAATTCACTTATTAGTGAGAGAGAGAGCACAAGTAGGCAGGGCAGCAGGCAAAGGGAGAGGGAGAAGCAGACTCCCCGCTGAGCAGGGAGCCTGATCCAGGGCTCGATCCCAGGACCCTGGGATCATGACCTGAGCTGAAGGCAGATGCTCAACCGACTGAGCCACCCAGATGCCCCTACACTAAGGAGTCTTCAAACTTAAAATTTTAATTATGAAATATTTCAAATACACAGAAGAGTATAGAAAATAATATAACAGATACCTGTGTAACCACCTCCAGGATTAAGGAGATGCTAACTGCTGGGGAGAGAGTGGGTGCATTCTTATGCAGTCCTAAAATTTCCTTCTCTGTGAAGGATGCCGACATACTGACACACTCCTGGTCTCTGGCCCATGGGAGGTGGAGGGTCTGCCCTCACTGGCAGGTTTGCGAACGGGGACTACTCATGCTCAGGGTTGTTCCTTGCTCCCTCCTTCCTCTTGAGAGCATGCTTGCCCACCGAGAGCATAAGCTCTCCATGGCTTTCTGCCAGGTAACAAGCCAAGTTTCAAAGGCGCCCATGTGGGGGTCCCTTTGGGGGTCCAGCCCTGTTGGTGATTGGATCAACACTTCTATTTCTGGGGCTCAGTATTTAGAATTCCAGAATTCCACATTTCCATCATTTGTTTACTTTAGTCATAAATGTGATCTTTTGTTGTTGATTGATCTGACTCTTCACCTTTCTTTTATTTGACTCAGAACTTTGGTGGGAAGAGGGGTGCTGTTTTGAGGGACCCCTCAATCCGCAGCATTAGTATCTAGCCATGCTAAGAGCCCACCTTCTTAAAATGAGTAACGGTTACAGGCACCTGGGTAGCTCAGTTTGTTGAGCATCCGACTCTTGATTTCGGCTCAGGTCATGGTCTCAGGGTCTTGGGATTGAGCCCCGCGTCGTGCTCCTCGCTCAGCGGGGAGTCTACTGGAGATTCTCTTTCTCCCTCTGCCCTGAAATAAGTAAATCTTAAAAAAAAAAGAATAACAATTACAGTTACAGCTAAAGCTCTCCACCCACCTCATTTGCCTTTCCTTCCTTTCCTGGTGCTGACCCCTAACCGGAATGCTCCCTTCCCATACAGGTTTTTGGTATTTTTACTATATTGGCATATGTCTGTAAACAATATTATGTTGTTTCGTGTGCCTTAAAATTTTGTCAGATGATATCATCCTGTGCACATTCTTTTGTAACTTGCCTCTTCTGGTCATTATTGGTTTTGAGATTTTTCCCTATCGATATACATGGAGACCTCTTCGTTTCGTGTTTCATTGTATGAGTAAACTGAAGTTGTGTTCTCCCACTTATTTTCCTCAGAGTGAACAATGCTACAGTTTGTTTTAATTTGCAGATCTAATTGGCTTTATTAATTGATTCAGGCGTCAGGCAGCAGAGGGGAGCCCCTGAAATGCTATCACTGATACATTATCTGTTTCTGGGCACAAGAGATTTTCTAAGGGCAGTTACCTCTCTGAGTTGACACACGCTGGATGATTTAACAGACACACCCTGAAATCTCGATGATGTAACATAAGGGAAGTTTGTTTCTTGCTTATGTGAAGTCCCAAGTCCGAGGTGGGAGTGAGGAAGGGAGGAGAGAATTCTGTTCCAACAGAACCATTCCAAGACCAGGCTGCAGGACGTTCTGCCTGTTTGTCAGCATCCAGCCAGAAGACAGAGAAAGGGAAGGAGTGGGGAAAGTACACGAGCTCTTTACCCTCTTTGGTCCGGATAGTACATACCTGACTTCTACTTACCTTCCACTGGTGAGCACCAGTGCACCTGCCTGCAAGCTGGCCAGAAAATATTGACCCACTGCCTACTGAGCATGGTGTTTCATATGCAGGATTAGAATCCAATGCAAGTAAACTTAGTAACTGTCATTTGAAATTAAGAGGAAAGGGAAGGCACATATGACAAGACCTATCCTCTATTTTTCCTAAGTTAATTCTGCTCGGTCTGGTTTTGGCCCAACACACTGAGGATACGATCCTCGCCATTAAAGAACAGCCACTCCTCCTGAAAGTGATTCTCAGAGGGCTATACACCCCGCAGGGCCAGGACAGGTAGCCTCGAATTTATTCAAAGGGGCACGGGCAAAGAGGAATGGAGGAGCAGACTATTCCCAGAAATGTGATCACAGAATGGTTTCCTTTAGAGAAGCACCTCTTTATGAATTTATTAAACATACTCTTGCAAGAATGATTCGTTTGTATCCCCTCTTGTGACCAGTTTATTATTTTTTTAAATATGTCTATGTGTTCTGTTTGGGGCAGAGTTCTCTGGCATAGGGCCATCTGGCCAGCTAATGCATTACAATGTTTCTGAGTAGGGGCACCTGGGTAGCTCAGTTGGTTGAGCATTGGACTCTTGATTTCAGCTCAGGTCATGATCTCGGGTCGTGAGATCGAGCCCCACAGGAGGCTTTGCGTTCAGCAGGGAGTCTACAGGAGATTCTGTCCCTTTCCCTCCCCCTCTGCCCCTACCCTCTCCCATCCCCACTCATGCACACACACTCTCTCTCTTAAAATAAAAGTTTCTGAGTAGCCTGACCTAAACCTAATAGAGTACTCTGTTTCTTTGCCATCCTAACCTAAAGGATGACCCACGGGGAAGGAGAGTGGGTCCTTTGGTGATTCTGAAACACACCCCAACCTAACACCCACACTCACTCACTCAGCCATCCTTGAGGAATCAATAACTCTAAATCAAAGATGGCTGGCGGCCATTGGTCATGATAACCTTCCACTCAAGAAGGAAGTTAAACCAAATCAAAAGTAAATTTCACCATCTTCTTCTTAATGGGCAATAAGGGGAAAAAATACCACAATGGTTTTAATAATTTGTGATCCTAGGACAGTACAGCTGGGATGTAAGTGGTTACTTTAAGGAGTTATGCTCTCCAAAGGTTCTGGTGGGTTTTGCCTTACATTTTTGTTTTCCCACAAACTTACTAATCAACCTTATCAAAAGGAAATTCATTTTGAGACCAGGGAACAGACTTGGGGCTGGAAATAGTGACCTGGTTTCTCTAGATATTGCAGGAAAATTACAGATTTATAGGTCACTGTTGGTTTTTTTTTTTTCCCCTACCAGAAGTGGCTAACTAAATTAGATTAAGGCCTGCAGGTCCTTCACCTGTCTCTCGTACAAATAAAATTTCCTAAGAGTGCCCTTTCGGCCCTACACATTGGATGACTGGCACAAAAATATTTCAGCTGGAATAAATTACCCTGTTTGTCTGTTTCAGCAGAAACTCGGTTCTCTCAAGTGCGGGGCTGAGGGGTGGTGATATGAAAATCTGCTCAAAGCCAAAGGTGAGTGATAAAATACAATAGTCTCTAAAAGGATCCCTCTGCCTCTGAGACCCCAGAATCCTATGATTGTAGCATGGGGAATGGAATTCAGTGAGATCTACTCCCCGCAAATGAGCAGACCGAGAATGAGAGGTCTGTCGGAGCTCGAAGACAGCCTCAGACTTATTTTTAGGTTCTGCGAATCTTCCAAGGTTCTCGATTTCAGAAACAAAACCCGCTCTAGCTAGTCGAAGCAGAAAAATAATGTCGTTACAGGTTTAAAGTAGCCGTCAGGATCTCAGTGAGGGCCATAGAACCTGCTAGAACCCCTGGCCGTGGTCCCAGGAGGCAGCGGCCTCTCCCTCTACCTGCCACAATGGCTTCTGCATATAGGTCCCCATGAGCTGGGTCTGATCGGCAGAACCCGGCCCGTCTATCCTCAGATCGAAGATGTCAAGAGGGTTTCCAACTTCTTTGGAGAGCAAACGCTATGAAATCAGGACATTCTCCAAACATAAAATGGGCTGAAAAGCAATGGGTGGCCAAAAAAAAAAAAACCCAAAAAACCATGTCAAATGCTCACTCTGGTAAAGTAGCATCACTCCGGCTTCTGCTTAGGTGCCTGGAGGGGCTGAGGCATGCCTTGCTGGGCGGGTTAATGACCCACGGGGCAGACTCTCGACCCATGGGACATAGGCAATGGGAAAGAGCCGGCGGAGAAAATTTTTTCTTCCCTTGGGCGCCTGGGTGGCTCAGTCAGTTAAGCGTCTGCCTTCAGCTCAGGTCATGATCCCAGGGTCCTGGGATCGAGTCCCATGTCGGGCTCCTTGCAAGGAGTCTGCTTCTCCCTCTGTTGCTCCCCCCCCCCCCACTCATTCTCTCACTCTCTCTCTCTCTCAAATAGATAAATAAAATCTTAAGAAAAGAGATTCTTTTCCCTTCCTGTCCCTTGAGGGGCTGCCTTGAGATACTGTAGTTTCTTTGGTTTTGCTGAACCCATCCCGGGAGAGGGAGCATTCACCTCTTGCAACAAATAACACGCTGACCAGCCTCTCTCGCATTTGCCTGGCACTCCTTCCCTTTTCCTTCACTCTGGCTTCCCTGGGCTTGCATCTCCCTACAAAGGGCAGCTCCTAAGCTTTTCCCTTAGGCTCTGGTTTCTCAGGGAACCCACGCTACTAGAGCTGCTTACGGCAGGTGCAACGCATTCTCCCTACTCCTAGCTGGGTCTCCATGACCAGCTTTAATTATTTTCCCTAGAAAACTTGTAATAGGGGCGCCTGGGTGGCTCAGTTGGTTAAGCGACTGCCTTCGGCTCAGGTCATGGTCCTGGAGTCCCGGGATCGAGTCCCGCATCGGGCTCCCTGCTCGGCAGGGAGTCTGCTTCTCCCTCTGACCCTCCCCCCTCTCATGTGCTCTCTCTCACTCTCTCAAATAAATGAATAAATAAAATCTTTTTTAAAAAAAGAAAACTAGTAATAGATGCTCATGCTGATGTATACACCGGCATTCGCCACAGCTGTCGCTCATGCTGGAGGCTTCCCTTCTACTCTCTCTCACTTAGTGTTGCCTTATGTGCAAAAAGAGAATTTCTCATTGGGAGATTGGGGTTGGGAGAGTGGGAATAGAGGAATTCGCTTGCCTACTCTCTCAGGGTCCCTGAGAATCTCCTAGCTCGTGGTTGAAACAGCCTCTTGCTTTGTTAGAGACATGCTGACTTTCTTTAGGTTCCCTAAACCAACCATTGTGCCCTTCCTCAAGTTGTTCTCTAAAAAGCTCTGCTTCCTCTTCTCTTATTTCTACAACTACTCTACTTTCTGTTGAGCTGTGTATTCCTATAAGGCACTGTGCAGCATATTTATGTGGGCCATAGGGGACTTCAGTGATGGTTCTCCTGGTGTGTCTTCCCTCAAAGATGATCAGGTTCTTTGGGGCCAGGACCATGTCTCATTTGGCTTTGTAGCCCCAGCTTCAAGCAGCGTTAACAGGCACATAATGGTTATTCAGGAAAAAGCTGCTCAATGAATGCATACAGTTTATGGGATAACTGGCGCAGTAGTCCCACTTGGGAGTCCCTATGCAGTGTCATGGTGGTGCCTGGAAAAATCCCCTTTCTGAGCCCTCCTCCCAGTAGAAGAGCTGCTCCACCCTTCCACCTGGGTGTGAAATAGTCACACTGCATTGTTATATACTCATTCATTTATTCGTGGATCCATTTAGCAACATTGACGCTAATAGTGCGTCTCTATGAGGCCTAGAGTTGCAACAGTGCACAGAGCAAAGATCATCCTTCCTGGAGCTTGCATTCTAATGGGCAAGGCACACAAACATTGAAATCTGTATTCAGTAATTCTTTCTTTCAACAGATATTTCTTAAGTGCTGTTGATTTAACTCTCCTGTGGCCGACATGGCAGAGATACCAGGGTGCCCCATGGAGGAGGTTCCCCTGTAGATCACATCATCACACAAATAGGTCATAACCAATGGCGGCATCTGTTATGAAGGAAAAGCAGATCCGAGAGACTCCAAATCTAAATGGCGCTGGAGGTGGCCAAGGAAGGCTTCCTTGGGAGCTGACATTCAAACTGTGTCCAGAAGGTTCATGACTAATAAGATAAAGGAAGGGGTTGAGGCTCATTCCAGACTGAGCCCCTAATATATGCAAAGGGATGCTGGCATATTCTGGGATCTGAAAGATGCCCAGGGCAGCTGGAGAGCCAGGGGAGAAAGAGAGGGAAGCAGGAAAGGTGGCCTGGGCCAGATCATGCAGGGTTTGACAGGTCATGGAAGGAGTGTGGTCACACACGGAGGAAAATAATAGATTACAGAAGGGGGACTGGGGTTGCTGGTAAAAATTAGTTCATGAACTTCAAAGTTTCTCATCTCTATTCTTTTGTTTTACCTTCTGGTGTAAGTAGGTGAGTTTTGTCTTTTTTAGATCATATGGAAATTGGTGGCATTAAAAACTATACCAGTGACTTCCACTAAAAAGAACTCTTACATTTAGTATAATGTTTGGGAAACTGAAATCTATTTAAGTGAAACGTCAGTTGACTATATTTGAGAATCTGAATATGTGTAAATGTTTTTATTTATCTGCTATGCTTCAACTGGCATGCACCTTCCTGCCCCTATGAGTGATAGATATATCCTACTAAGGATATTCTAATTTTGATGCCTAGAGGATGAAAATATTTTTCTTTTGCAAATTCAAGTGTAGACTCTTGCTTAATGTTTCTCAGGTGACATCTGGTGGTTGAAAAGTGAAATGCAGTTTTATGTAGTTAAGTGAGGTTCTCAAATTTGAGTAGGAAATCATTAAAGAGTTTGAGTTGAATTGGCTGAAGATTAATTTTGCTTAAATTTTTGGCATTGTATGATCCACAGCGAGTAGGCGTTATGGTAGGAGATGTGATGGAGAGAATGGTAGTGCTCCACTGGATTTGGATTTCAGTCCTGCTCAAACCTAACAATTAATAGCTAGATTTGATTTTGTGTTTGCTTTTCAAAAGCACTCGAAAGAGATGCTGAATGAGCCAGCAGGCTGCACCCAACCATTTCCAACATAGTGAATTATGTTGCATCATTCTTGAAATCCTAAGGGGGAAAAATCTATTTTTCTCTTAATTCTTCTAAGGTACCTCTGGATTCCGTTCGCTAAAACTCTGCTCAACATTTTTTGCATCAGTGTTCATAATTGATTTTCATCAGCAGTTTGCTTTGTGCTTTTGCTGTCCATTGTTAGTAACAATCATATGGTACTTTTACTACTAGAATTTGGAAGATTTTCTCTTTTGTCTCTGTTTTGGAACAATTTTTTTTTTTTTTTAAGATTGTATTTATTTGCGAGAGAGAGAATGAGAGACAGAGAGCATGAGAGGGAGGAGGGTCAGAGGGAGAAGCAGACTCCCTGCCGAGCAGGGAGCCCGATGCGGGACTCGATCCCGGGACTCCAGGATCATGACCTGAGCCGAAGGCAGTCGCTTAACCAACTGAGCCACCTAGGCGCCCTGTTCTGGAACAATTTTTAAAACGCATCAGAACCTATTTGTTTCCTAATATTTGGTTAAGATTAGCCTCTGACGTCCTCTGGGCCCTGTGTTCTTTGGGAGTCTACCAATTTAACATTTTTTTCTTTTTCTTCTTTTTTTTAAGATTTTATTTATTTATTTGTCAGAGAGAGCGCATGCACAAGCAGGGGGAGTGGCAGGCAGAGGGAGAAGCAGACTCCCCACTGAGCAAGAAGCCCAAAATGGGACTCGATCCCAGGACCCTGAGATCATGACCTGAGCCAAAGGCAGATGCTTAACCCACTGAACCACCCAGGCGTCCCACATTTTTTCCTTTTTCTTGGGTTTCTCATAGTTAATGTTTAGATGTTTCTCTTACCAATTTTCGTAAATTGTATTTTCTTAGAAAAATCATTCATTTCATCTCGGTTTTCAAATTTATTTGCAGGCAATTGAGCAAAATCATCTCCTATGATTCTTTTACTTTCCTTTGCATTTTATATTATGTATATTTGTGCTTTCTTAATTCCCAGTCAGATTAGCTAGTAGTTTACCTATCTTAATTGGTTAAAAAAATTTTTTTAAGATTTTATTTATTTATTTATTTGAGAGAGGGAGAAACAGGCTCCTCACTGAGCAGGGAGCCCAAAGTGGGGCTTGATCCCAGGACCCTGGGCTCATGACCTGAGCTGAAGGCAGCCGCTTAACCATTTGAGCCACCAGGCATACCTTAATTGGTTAAATTTATTCATTGAGATCATTTCTCCATTTTAAATTTTATTATTTTCTGCTTTCACATTTCTCAATTCATTTTTCCTTCTTTCCTTTTTTGGCTGTTGATTTTTCCCCTGTCTTCTTGGTTAATTAATTTACTTTTATTCTTTCTTATTTACTAATATAACTTTTGGCACCACGAATTTGCTTCTGATGATTGCTATAGCTGTATTCCATGGACACTAATATGCAGCGTTACCAGAATTTTTAGTTTTGATATCCTCGTTGGCTCTAGAGTTTTATGAGAATTTTAAAGTTTCAGGTAACGGGGTCTTTTTGTCTTCTCAATCCATTTGCTTAGTGATCAGAGAATTTCTGCTTTATTTCTGCTTTTTTGGCATTTATTGAGGTTTTTGTGGCCTAAATATGTGGTCAGTTTTTGTGAATGTTTCTTGAGCGTTAAAAAAGAAAGTACTGTCGGGATGCCTGGGTGGCTCAGTTGGTTAAGCATCTGACTTCGACTCAGGTCATGATCTGGGGGTCCTGGGATCGAGCCCCATGTGGGGCTCCCTGCTCAGCAGGAAGTCTGTTTCTTCCTCCCCCCACTCGTGCACGCGCATGCTCTCTCTCTCAAATAAATAAATAAAAATGTAAAGAAAAAGTATTACCTCTTTTTTCAGTGAACAGAGTTCAATATATGTCAGATCTAGCTTATAAAATATATCATTTAGTCCACTCTGTATCGAAAGCCCCTTCTCTGTGTTCTCCAGGTAGTCTTCCCATGGCTTGGCAGCCTTAAATGAGGAGAGAGGTTTTGCTATAGGTGTTTCACAGCTATGATCCTAAGAGAGTGAACATCCCTGCCTCCCAAGCTAAAAGCCAATCGTTAGCGGAGGTGTTGATAGGCAGAGGAAACAAACCTATAAGAACCAGCCATTCATTTATACTGACCAGCAGCCAGCTCAAGCAAACACTAGGATTTCCATATTTATACAAAACCAAAACCTTGTGGCGCTTGAGTGGCTCCCTCTGCTAAGCGTCTGACTCTTGGTTTTAGCCCAGGTCACGATCTCAGGATCATGGGATCGAGCCCCACATTGGGCTCCATGCTTGGTGTAGAGTCAGCTTGAGATTCTCTCTCTCTAAAGTAAGTAAATAAATCAAATCTTTTTTAAAAAAAGAAAGCTTTACTTTTTTTCTTTCTTTTTCTTTTGATTGTACCAAGGTTTCCACCAGCTACTTCACACAGACTGATCCATATAACACCCTCTGAGCAGTCACTCAGTACAACTTATTTTCTTGCCCAAATCGGGGTGGGATGTCCACTTCCATGTATCTCCCTGTCCTTGGTGCCATGTCTTGGTGTCTACAGTCTTGCCTTGATAATGGCCCTAACATTTATAGATTCTCCTTCCAGCGTGAACAAGCCATAAAATGCTTCTGTGCACCGAATTATGCACATCACTAGATGTTTACTTTTTGTTATATTTTATAGGCACCAGTTAATGTTAAATTGGCGGCATCAGGATTATCTCAGCCTGTGTAATAAAAATCCAAAAAAAACACAATGGTATTTAAAAAAAAAAAAAGCCGTGGTTTTAAAAATACATGATTGTTTTTCTCCCATAAAAAGAAGCCCAGTATACCTGCTCAAATTAATACATGATAATTATAAAAAATTTCCAACATTACGGAAGTCCCAACTACTACTTGATACTTTCTTTATTATTTTCTTGATGTACAATTTCTTAACTTCCACACTTATGTATAGGGAGATGCTTTTTACTGAAAATTCTCAAGCAAGAGTAAATACTTAACTGAAAAGTTATTTTGTTCCTATGAGCTAGAAGTTTCTGAAAAATTTCCTATATGTCCAAGGAAATACAGAGATGACACATGAGTTTCATTTTCTAGCGACCTGTAAAAGAATGACCCTGCGATAACATTTTCTGAAATTCATTTTTTTTCAGAAATGATAAGTTTATGATCATCCCATGGGTTGAAATTCTCAGGGAAAAGTGTTCTTTGGGGACTAAGTGTTGCAGCCATCGAACTATCTATCAACCACACTGAAGATTTTTCATTTCCCTGAGGCTGATGTGAGGGATGCCAGGACCCCCTTCAAACCCGACTGATGATCTTTATTGTTTACCAGCTGCCAGGAAAAAACTGATCTTCAAAAGAAGAAAAATAGACTTGGAGGTTATAGTGGTTTACAAAATTAAGTATTAATCATAAAGGCAGGTCCAGGTTTCGTGGTCGACTCTGCTATATTCAAAGCCATATTGTCTTTAAAAGTTTGTTAACTGGGGCGCCTGGGTGGCTCAGTCGTTAAGCCTCTGCCTTTGGTTCAGGTCATGATTCCGGGGTCCTGGGATCGAGCCCTGTGTCAGGCTCTCTGCTCAGCGGGAAGCCTGCTTCTCCCTCTCCCTCTCTGCCTCTCCCCTGCTTGTGCTCTCTCTCTCTATCTCTGTCAAATAAATAAATTAAATCTTTAAAAGAAAAAAAAGAAAAGAAAAACTTAAGTAAGGATTGGTAGGGAATACAATGATGTGGAGCAAAATCGACTGTAAGATAAACTATTATTTTCACTATTTACTGTTATAATAATAATACCTATATAATATATAATAGTATATATATAATATAATATATAATAGTAATAACTTGAGTGTGCGTGTGTGCGCACGTGCTCTCTCTCAAATAAATAAATGAAATCTTTAGGGAAAAAAAGAAAGATTTAAAAAAATAAAGAGGAATGGATTCACTGTCATGCTCCTTTTGCTTTTTGCCTCTGTAGCAGACATTGTAGGGGTCGCACCTCTGAGTTAACCCATCTACACTGACAGTTCCCACTTGGGCCCATGCCCCTCTGCTTCTTGGCTTAATGGCTTTCTCTGGGAGCTTGTTTGGTCCTTGTGTGTGGCAGCCTGTAAATACTGAAGTTTAATACCCACAGAGAAGTCTTCAACCAGAGTTTGGGGATTTGTTAGTTATCTCAGCTTCTCTATCCCTTGGTGGAGCAATTGTGAGGAACGTTCTGTCAGCTTCCTTAGGAGGTCCCTAGGTAGAGTGAATCTATGTGTCCCCAGCAATAACCACTAAAGCCTCATTATAGGCTTTTCTCCCTTCCCTTACTTTCTCCACCCTCTCACTTGGCTTCTTGGGACCACCTCCCAAATAAGCCCCTCCACTACCCAAGTCCTTGACTCATGATCTGATTTCAGGGAAACCTAAACTCAGTCTTCTTCCTTCTTCGTAGTTGGAATATAGTCATGAGAATTAGAAGGGAAGATATACCATGATTGTAGATAATATAATAGCACAAGTGGAAACTCAGAGAATCACTATAAAAATAGTACCAAAACTAAGAGAGTTGATTAAAGTAGCAATATAAAAAATTAACAAAAATCTACTATCTTCATATATTCAAAGAATAACTAGTGAAATGATATGAAGGGAGGGGAAATCATGCTTATAGTTGCAATAAGAAACTTAGGAATAAACTTAAAGGAAAATATTTACTCTTCAAAGATGTGAAAGTAGACATGAACAAATGTAAAAGCATACCTTGTTCATGGTTAAGATAACTTATATAATACATATGTTAATTCTTCCCAAGTTAATAAATTTAATGTGATTTCAATAAATACCTGGATTTATTTTCCCCCAAAGTAGACTATTAATTCTAAATGAGAGGAATTAGACCTATAATATACTAAAACATTTTATAAAGACTCTATAATTTTAAAAGTGTATATTCATTGGTGCATAAATAGACACAGAATGATAGCATAGAAAATTCAGAATAGGAGCACCTGGGTGGCTGAGTTGGTTAAGGGTCCAACTCTTGATTTCGGCTCAGGTCCTGATCTTAGGGTTATGAGACTGGGGCCTGCATCAGGCACTGTGCTCAGCAGGGGTGAGGAGTCTGCTAGAGATTCCCTCTCCCTCTGCCCCTACCTCCACTTGTACTCACTCTCTCTTAAGTAAATAAATAAATCTTTAAAAAGAAAAGAAAATTCAGAATAGGACAATTATATGTGAAAAGTTAAGTGACACCTAAAATCAGTGGTGAAAATATACTGTTTTTAATAAATGTTGTTGGCATAACTAGATAGCCATTTGGGAAAAAGCAAAATTGGATCTGTATCTCACACTGGATATCAAAATGAAATCCAAATAATCTAGATATCTACATGTAAAAAGTGAAACCACACAAAAAGCAAGAATTCATTTCTTTACAAACTTGGAGTGAGAAAAGCCTTTCCAACTATGATTATAAATCCAGAAGCATCAAAGACAATTCTAAAATATTGACAAATTTGACTACATAAAAATAAAAAGAACTTGTTCAAAGCAAAAAAAAAAAAAAAGCAAAAATCACAAAACAAAAACCTAGAAGAAAATATTTGCAACTTATATCACAAAATTATATCAGAATCACCTAATTGATAAAGAGCTTTTTAAAAAAAAAAGGAAAGAGAAGCCCAAATGCCAATGGGGAGAGAATGTAAATAGAGAGTTCAAAGAAAAGGAAAGTCGATATCCTTCCACTTGTGAAAAAAGGCTGACCTTCACTCCTAAGAAAAAGGCATATTAAAATTACTGAGAGAGGGTGCCTGGGTGGCTCAGTTGGTTAAGCGACTGCCTTCGGCTCAGGTCATGGTCCCAGAATCCTGGGATCGAGTCCCACATCAGGCTCCCTGCTCGGCGGGGAGCCTGCTTCTCCCCCTGACCCTCTCCCCTCTCATGCTGTTTCTTTCTCTCTCTCTCTCAAATAAAATAAAATAAAATAAAATAAAATAAAATTACTGAGAGAGATCATTTTCCACCTATTCTGATTGTCAAAAATCCAAAAAGTTGAAAAAATAAAGTGATAAAGAAACAGGCATCCTCAGGCTTTGCTAGTGGGAGTGCAAAATAATACAACTTCTATGGAAAGGAATTTAGCAATACCTGTGTTGTGTTTTCATTCATCTTTTGACTCAGCAATTCTACTAAAGATATGCTTCCCCGATATGAAATACTGATGAATCATTACTTTTAACAGCAAAAGATTGTAAATAACCCATACATCAATCAGTAGAGGACTGGTTGAATAAAACAATGGAGTATGATGCATTAAAAAAAAAAAATGAGGACGATTTCTGTGAACTGATACCAAGTGAGTTCCAGGAGATACTGTTAGGTGAAAAACTTAAAGTGTGGAGGATTATATGTAATATGTGTTATGAGCTGAATTGTGTCTTTCAAAGAGATGCTGAAGTCCTAACGCCGAGTACCTGCAAATGTGAACTTATTTGGAAATAGGATTTTTGCAGTTGTAGTCAAGGTAAGGTCCTACTGGATTGGGATGAACCCTAATCCAGTGACTGCTTATAAGAAGAGGAAAATTTGGGCACCTGGGTGGCTCACAAAACTGTCAAATACAGTAAATACTCTGATCGGCTGTCTAGTGCAGGACATAGTCTAAGGGCAAAAAGAACACAAAAATGGTTTTAAAATTTCACTCAGTAGGTTTACCGTTAGTGGACATATTAGAACTATAATTTGAAAGTACGCAATTGTTGCAAGAAAACGCAAACAAGTACTATGTTGATAGTGTAAGGAGCCAAGATTTTCAGTGCAAGAGAAAAGAAATGCAAATACAAAAGGGGTTAAGGAAAGGCAAACCTCTGATATTAAATTAGAATTGGTACAAAATGTAAGAAATGAAACCGTACAATACGAATATATTTTGTAGCTCTGATCTCTGAAAGGGCCTGGACGTGAGGACCCAGGCAGCTGCCTGACCTCATTGCAGAGGTCTGCTCTGGTTTTCTGTTGGTGGGATTCTCAATCCCTTCTCGGAACTTCCCATTGTAACAAATCGCTGAGAGTCTGCAACAGCAGGTGTCTTGCTTGTGCATGCGTTCCCTTAGAGTATCCATGCTGCTGCTGCCCCTGCGGAGACCCCTGAACTGAAGTTCTTGATGGCCTGATTTCCCCTGAGGCTGCCAGATGTTTCCAGACTACCAGTTACAGGGGCTCAGGTGGTGCTATAGCAACAGACCTCATTTTGGACAAAATGTGCATCTATAGGGAGGTTTTACCTTCGCAGTACACCCACGCTGCCTACTTCCTCCTACTTAGTGGGGAGAGGAGAGGGAGCCCATCTTCTGTCTCCACATCTGCCAATGACCTTGTGCTGCAACTCTCCAGTCAGGAAGAGCCCACGCCCCTATCAAAGACGGACATTTCCCCTTGTGTCCTGGACTCCAGGACACAGACACCCTCCACTCGTCTTCACCTTGAAACCCGACACATCTTCCAGCGACCGCCTCATTTGTCTGATCACCTGTATCGCAGAACCATGGAAATCCCTGTCGTTTCTATTCCTCACCTTCGACATCTCAGTCCTCTCAGCGAGGCTTTGGTCCTCACCATCCCACTGCCAGGGCTCTTGCTGGGGGTGGCCGAGGCTTCCCTGTTGCCAAACCCAACCAGCATTTCTGTTTTCATCTCACTCAGCCTCCAGGCGGCAGACCACACCAGGTCTGTGATCATTCTCTCTTCCAAACACTTTTTTCTTCCATAGACTTCTGGTTTTCCTCTCTTCTCTGGGACCCCTCCTTTGGAGTCTCCCTCCTCCTCCTCCTCCTCCTGTCCGTGTACCTATGTTGGAAGGCCCTAGGACTCAGGTCTCACATTTCAATTTCTCCTCCGCCTGTGTGAGCTCATTCAGAGTTATGTAAAATATTGTCTACACGCAGGGGCACATGGGTGGCTCAGTTGGTTAAGCATCCGACTCTTGATTTCGGCTCAGGTCACGAACTAGGGGTTATGAGATCGAGCCCCAGGTAGGGTGGGGAGTCTGCTGCAGGTTCTCTCTCCTTCTCCCTCTGCCCCTCCCCTTGCTCGAACTCTGTCTCTCTCAAATAAATAAATAAATCTTTAAAAATAAAATGAAATATTTTCTGCATGCAGATGAAGACCAAAGTCACATCTTTAGCTCCAGTCTCTCTCCTGGCTCCAGAAGCATTTTATCCAGCTGCCTGTTCAACTTCTCTGCCAGGATGGTCTCTGGAGTCAGGCTGCCTAGGTTTGTATCCTTCTGTGAAAAGGAGATAATTGCAGTACCTACTTCACTGGGTTACTTAGAACAGTGCAAACACAGTAAGTGCTCAGTAAATACCCTATTTGTTTACTTGTTTAAATTCCCTAGAAGTTAGAAAGAAGGAACCTGTGTTGTGTGTGTGTCCGTGCATGTGCATGCGTGTCTAACTCTACAATGAATTCTAAAGGCCTAGAACAGTGCCTGGCATCTAGTAGGAACTGGGTATTGATTGAATGAGCAAAGGGATGAATGAATGAATCCATTTCTTTAGAAGAGGAAAAGGCGGTGCGCCCGGGAACCAGGCGAATTGCCGCTGGTTGCCTGTGTTTTAACTACAGGAGTCATCTATGGCTTTTTTCCAACCTCCCGACACAGTTCTCTTTGAAATCTCTCTTCTTATTGACCAAGTGTGGCATTTCTGCCTCTGGTATCTGACAGTGTGGGGCATGCCCTGTTTCGTTTCTTTGAAAGTGTGAAATATAGTTAACTGTTCAAGCCCATAAATAAATGCTTTTTCACTTAGACTCAGTTTCACCAGCGCTTAGTAGGAACCTAGAAAGAAGTTCTATTACGTAAAATAGCTCTATGTATCTATAGAGCTCTATCTATATATGACACAAACAAGTTTTATTTATTTATTTAACTGACAGAGAGAGACAGCTAGAGAAAGAACACAAGCAGGTGGAGTGGGAGAGGGAGAAACAGGCTTCCCGCCAAGCAGGGAGCCCGATGCGGGGCTCGATTCCAGGACTCTGGGATCATGACCTGAGCTAAAGGCAGCCGCTCAACCAACTGAGCCACCCAGGTGCCCCATGACACAAACAAGTTTGACAGTAAAAGGTGGGTAGGGGAGCGGAGGTGAATGAGGGGTCTAGAAAGATGTTGCTGAATAAAAGTAGACAAGTGCACGGGAAAAGTTTACACAAACCCGCAGCGGCGCAGTGAGGCTCTGGCCGATCGCCCCGCTCCGCACCCCGGCCCCGCCCTTTTCTGTGCCCCGGCCCCGCCCTGCCCGCGCTCTGGCCCAGCTCAGAGCTCGTTCCGGCCCCGCCCCACATCTTGGCCCCGCCCCTCCCTGACCCACCCTGCACTCAGGCCCTGCCCCACATCTCGACCCCTCCAGCGCTCCCGCCTCGTCCTGAACCCCGGACTCGTTCCTTGCTCCCGCCCCGCCCAGCACTCTGGCCCTGCCTAGCGTCCCCGCAGAGCCCCGCTCTGTCTCCCGACCCCACCCCATCCCTCGGCCGCCTTGCACTTCGGCCCTCCTCCGCCCCGGCCCCGCCCCACATCTCGGCCCCGCCCCGTGCTCCGGGCCGCCCAGCCCCGCCCCACACTTCGGCCCTGCCCCACATCTTGGCCCTGCCCCTCCCTGACCCACCCTGCACACAGACATCTCCACCCTGCCTGCGCTCCCGCGTCGCCCAGAGCCCCGGCCCCGCCCAGCGTTCCGGCCCTGCTTTGCATCCCGGCAGAGCCCCGCCCTGTCCCCCGGCCCCGCCCTACATTCCGGCAGAGCCCCGCCCTGCCCGCCCTGAACTCCGGCTCGGCGGCGGCCGGCAACTTGGCAGAGCCCCGCCCCGCGCCCCGGCCCCGCCCCATATCGGCCCCGCCCTGCGCCTTGATTCTGCCGTGCTCTGCGTCCCGCGGAGCTCCACGGTGCCCGGAACGGTCTGCAGGACCAGGAGCTCCCGCGGCCGGAACCCTCTGGCCCCGGGTGGCCGCTGCGGCCCGAGCAGCTTGGCGAGGAAAGATGGCCGCCCTGACGACGGTCGTGGTGGCGGCAGCGGCCACCGCGGTAGCCGGGGCTGTGGCGGGGGCGGGCGCGGCCACCGGGAGCGGAGTGGGAGCAGCGCAGGTGCCGCAACAGGTAAATCGAGACGGGCCAGAAGCCTCTCAGGCAGCGGGCGTGGGCCTGACTGAGGGGGCTGTGGGTGCCGGGGGCGGGACGGGGTCCCGGCCCTCGCCGAACAGGTGTCCTCTGCAGCGCGGTTCCGCAGGCGGGAGGCGCGGTGCTCGCCTCCCTTTGCTCGCGGCCTGGCCCACGCCCGGCGTTGTGCTTTGTTGGCTTGTGCGTTTAACTGCTTCTCCAGAGCCACCTCCATGTGGTTTTGGAATCGAGGAAAGATCTGGGTGGAAACCCGGGCTCTGCCGCTTCTTAGCCTTGTGATGAGAACATATCCTCTCCGCGACTCAGTGCCTTCTGCAAAAACTGGATCCGGTAACTGCACCTTACGGAGCCGCGGTCCTTGTGTCTGGGAAGGCCCTGGCACAGTGCTTGGTTGGAGAGAGATTCGGTGCCAGGAATTGGCTGCTTTGTTATTGTACCTGCGTTGGGAACACAAGGAGGAATAAATACGGGGTGGTCCGAGGCAGATGTGTTTCCAGAGATCTGCCTCGGACCCCTTTGTCTGGCAGCGTGGACCACAGGATCCTCAAGAATGGTTGGATCCAGTTGCTTAAGCCAAGACCTTCACTGCTCTCATTGTCTCACAGCCCACACCCAAAGCGTGGGCAATTCCTCCATGTTCTACCTGCAGAGTAAATCGGGAATCCCACTCTTCACACTTCCCAGTGCCACTGTCTTTGTCCACGCCATCATTTCTCCCGGGCCGAAATACTTGGTTTCTGTTCTAACACTCTTGTCTTCCTAAAGTATTCACAACAGCCAGGGTGATTCAGTCCAATAATGACACTCTTCTGCTCAGAACCCTCATAGTCAAAGCCAGTGTCCATGGTCTACAGGGCCTGTGAGCTACCCCCACCATCTCCCTGTTAGCTCTTCTCCAGTCCCCTGCTCTAAGTCGGCTGCAACCATACCCGCCTCCTGGTTGACCCTCAGAGAGGCCTAGTTCTCTCCTACCTTATAAGCTTTGTAATTGCTGTTCCCTTTGCTTGAAATGCTCTTCCCTCCTGGTTCTATGGCTAGTTGTGTTTCTTTCACTTAACTTTGTTCAAATGCCATCAGCTCAGTGATTCTTTTCATGACCTCCCTAAACTGAATCCCCTTACCGAGCGTGCCCTGTTCCCTTTTCTGGTTTTATTTTGCTCCATATCATTTATTATTATATGCTCAATTACATATTTTTATTTTTCTCCACACCTCTGCCCCCACCATGGGAATGTAAGCTGTAGGAAGGCAGAAACGTTTGGAAGTCTTATTCACTATTGTGTTCCCAGTTCCACTCTTGAGTTTAGTCCTGGAACATAGTAAGCACTCGCTAAATATTTGAGGACCAATCCAAACCTAAAGGAAGGCCGTTGTGAGCTGAGGACAGGTTCCATCCTTTTCTTCCTCTAAGGGAGTATAGCGATTTTCTGTCTTTACTTCTATGAGCTCAGGAAATTCCACCTCAGGCAAATGTTTTCACACATCCTCTGTAATTCTCTTTATTATTCTAACTCTGCCCAAATGTCTCGGGGGGGGGGGGGGAAGTAAAATATATAAAAATACATAATGCATAAAATATTTTAAAAACTTTTTTTTTTTTAAGATTTTATTTATTTATTTATTTGAGAGAGAGAGAGAGAGAGAGAAACAGCATGAGAGGGGATAGGGTCAGAGGGAGAAGCAGGCTCCCCGCCGAGCCGGGAGCCCGATGTGGGACTCGATCCCGGGACTCCGAGACCATGACCTGAGCCGAAGGCAGTCGCTTAACCAACTGAGCCACCCAGGCGCCCCATAATGCATAAAATATTTTAAAGATAATTTTTAACATTTTGTTTAATGTATGATCCTAGTGGTTTAGCCATCTTTCTGGCTTTCTCCATGAAACCTTTCTGGCTTACTCTGGTTCAAATTCTTATAACCGTGTTTTGCCTCCTGGTTTGCATTTCTCACAAGTCGCATAATATTGTTATTGATGAACCTTTTCATCACTCCCTTCTGGTGATCCTCAGAGGTTTGCCTTTCCAGGGCATGGACCAAAATCACCTGTGGAGCTGTTTCAAATGTTTTATCTGTTCCTGACGTTTAGCAAAGTCTGGAGATGTTTTTGGTTGTCAGGACTGGGGCAGGGGTGGGTTGTGTGGGCTACTAGCATCTAGCGAGTAGAAGCCGAAGGACAGCCCCCCACCACAAAAAAAATTATCTAGTCCAAAATGTCAGGCGTGTTGAGGTTGACACCCTGCTTTCTGTGCTCTCATCATTTTAGGGAAGGCGGAGCCTTGTAGTTGATGACGACAACAGTAACAGAGTAGACTCTCAAGGGTGTTTGGACTTTAAACAAGGAATTAGAATCACAGCTGTACCATACTGAGGTTTTTGAGGATTTTAACTATATGTTATCCATCTTTGGACTTCCCTCAGTATACCACACACATACCTACACACTCAAATTCTCAGCCTACCGTTGAACTTGAATATTTGTCGTATGATTGAGTGAATGAATATTCCCACTGACCCTAATAGTGAAACCAACTAATGTTTTCTTGAGGAGAGATTTTCCTGATGACAACCTCATGATGTAAGAGATGTTCACTAAAATACTTGAAAGTCCTGTATTAGTCTGTTAGGGTATACATAACAAAATACCACAGACTGGGTGGCTTACACAATAGAAGTTAATTTCCTCACAGTTCTGGAGGCTAGAAGTCCAAAATCAAGGTGCTGCCAGGATTGTTTGGTGGTGTAAGGTCTCTCCTTGGCGTGTAGATAGCTGCCTTCTCATGTGTCCTCAGGTGGCCTTTCCTCTGTGCACGCGTAGAGAGAGAGATCACCGATGTCTCCTCCTCTTATAAGGACACTAGTCCTGTTGGAATAGGACCTCACCCTTATGACCTCATTTAACTTTATTACCTTTTCAAAGGCCGTATCTCCAAATATAATCACAAAGGGGGGTTAGGGCCTCAATGTATGAATTGGGGGGGGGACATAAATTAGTCTATAACAGTTCTTTTAAGTTATTTTGGGGAAATTATCTTTGAGGTTTTAGAAACATTTTCTATTTTATTTTATTCTACAACGTCCTTAGGGTGTGGAACCCTATAAATTTCTTACCCACATTGAAAAGTAATACCATGCCCTGTCTGTCCTTTCTAATATTTGCATACTACTTGTTTTGTTTTGTTGTGTTTTCTTTTTAAGATTTATTTATTTACTTGAGAGAGAGACAGAGATAGAGAGCACGAGCGGGGAGGAGAGGGAGAAGCAGGCTCCCCGCTGAGCAGGGAGCCTGGTGTGGGGCTCAGTCCCAGGACCCCGGAATCATGACCTGAGCCGAAGGCAGACGCTTAAATGACTGAGCCACCCAGGTGCCCCAAGTATATTATTTGTTGATAATCCCCCTCACTATTGCCTTTCAAGACTGAAGACCACAAATCTCTCTACCTTCCTCTCAAATGCCATTTCCCTCTTAATCATTTTAATACTTGAATTATGAGTTTTTAAAGGTATTTCTAACAGTGTCACACTAATGTATGGCTCTGCTTTAAACCATGATAGGGCTGTGTCTTCTGTTTTGTTTTGTTTGTTAAGTGAACTTCCCTCTGATGGCCTACATGTTAGGGCCCTTGGCTGCTTAGAGTAGTCCTTCAGTAATAACTACATTCCTTCTCTGACTTGACATGATTATTCACAAGGAATTTCCTCTAGAAGATCACACACATGTGTAGGGTTATGTCCATGTTTAGGCGTGGTAGGCTGAATAATGGCCCCCTCAAGCATATTCACATTCTAATCCCCAGCACCTGTGACCCTGTGCCCTTGCATGGTTAAAAGGGACTTTGCAGATGTGATTGAATTAGGTATCTTAAAATGGGGAGATTATCCTGGATTATCTGTGTAAGCCTAATGTATTCACAAAGGTCCTTATAAGAGGAAGGCAGAAGGATCAGAGCCAGTGGTAGGAGATGTGACAAGGGAAGCAAGAGGATGCAGTGATGTGAGGAAGGGGCACGAGCCAAGGATGAAGGTAGCTTCTAAGAGCTGGAAAAAAGTGTGGAAGTAGATGCTCCTGTGAAGTCTCCAGAAGGAGCACAAACCTGCCAACACCTTAATCGTAACTGGGCCTCCAGAACTGTAAGAGAATAAATTTGTGTTGTTTAAGCCAGCAAGGTTGTGTTGAACTAACCTGTAGTAAGTTGTTGCAGTAGCAGGAGGAAACCAGTACGCCAGGGAGGGTCTGAGAAAGCCCTAAGCCTTCATCTTTGGCTGGCCTTGAAGCTCTGTGCAAGTGATGAAGGCTAAGGTTGACTTGCAAACTGCCTGCCTCCGTGTCGAAGCTTCATGTCCTGGTATGCACACAGACCCCCTCAGCAAGGGCTGGGAGATGTATTGGTTCACGGCAGCTAGGAAGACCTCTGACCAGTCAACCATTAGGTGACAACTGAGCTAACCAAGCAGAGGTTTCAGTGCCACACAAACAAACAATAGAGACTTTGCAGAATCAGTGCAGGAAGTTGACTAAACAAACGGCAACAACAACAAAGCTTGGGGTTGGAAGAGAATCTCAGTTTCAGAGTTAAATTATATTTTCTTAATATAATTGTTATATTTATAATATAATATAATAATTATATAGCAATATAATATTTAATTATATTAACCAAATTATAGTTTTTAAACATCAAGTTTTTAACAAAAAAATGAGACATGCAAAAAATGAGGGAAGTATGGTTCACACACAAGAGAATTTTTTTTTTAAGTGGTAAAAAGAAGCTATCTCAAAAGAAGACTAGATATTGGAAATAATAGACAAAAACTTTAAATAAGCTGTTTTAAATTCATTCAAAAAACTAAAGGAAACCATGGCTACAGAACTAAAAGCATGAGGATAGTTTCTCACCAAATTAAAAATACCTATAAGGAGATTTAAATTGTTTTAAAAAATCAAATAGAAATTCTGGAGTTAAAAAGTACAAGAACTCAAATGAAAAGTTCATTAGAGGGCCTCAGCATCTGATTTGAGCTTCAAGATTCAAGGAAACTTGAAGATAGGCCAATTCAGATTATCCACACTGAGGAACAGAAAGAAAAAAAGAAAAATGAACAGAGCCTCAGAGTCCTGTGAGACATCATGAAGGTCATACATACCGAGAGTCTCAGAAGGAGAGGAAAGAGAAATGGGGAGGGGCAGAATATTAGAAGAAATAATGGCTGAAAACATCCCTAATTTTTTTTTAAGTAGGCTCCACAGCCAGTGTGGAGCCCAAGGTGGGGCTTGAACTCACAACGACCCTGAGATCAAGACCTGAGCTGAGATTCAGAGTCAGAGGCTTAACCGAGTGAGCGACCCAGGTGCCCTGAAAACTTCCCAAATTTGATGAAAAATATTAATCTACATATTGTTAGAGCTTGATGAACTCCAAGTAGAGTAAACTCAAGAGATCATACCTGGACACTTCATAATCAAACTGTTGGAAGACAAAAACAACAAAAAACTTGAAAGCACCAAAAGAGAAGCAATTCGGCACATACAAGGAGTCTTCAATAAGATTAACAGCAGACTTTCTCATCAGAAACCTTGGATTCCAGGGGCGCCTGGGTGGCTCAGTCGTTAAGCGTCTGCCTTCGGCTCAGGTCATGATCCCAGGGTCCTGGGATCGAGCCCTACATTGGGCTCCAGCCCTACATTGGGCTCCCTGCTTGGCGGGAAGCCTGCTTCTCCCTCTCCGACTCCCCCTGCTTGTGTTCCCTCTCTCGCTGTGTCTCTCTCCGTCAAATAAATAAATAAAATCTTTAAAAGAAAAAAAACAAAAAACAGAAACCTTGGATTCCAGAAGGCAGTGGGATGACATAGTCAAAGTGCTGAAAGAAGAGGACTGTCAACCAAGAATTCTATGCCCACCAAAATTATTCTTTAAAAATGGAAAAATTAAGACATTTCCAGACAAACACTAACATATGCCAGCATATATGCCTTACAGGAAGTATTAAAGGAAGTCCTTTAAACTGAAATAAAAAGACTACATAAAAATTCAAATCCACACGAAGAAGAGGATGAATAAAGAGTACTGGTAAGTAAACAGGGAGGTAAATATAGAAGTCAGTATAAATATATTTTTTTGTTTCCTAACAAACTTTTTTCAGAATATAAAGGAGGGAACATTTTTCAACTCATTATTTTTACCCTGATACCACAATCAGACAAAGAAAACACAAGAAAGAAAATAACAAACTAGTATTTCTTATGAATATAGATGCAAATTTCCCAACAAAATACTAGCAACCCAAATCTAACAACATATGAAAAGGATTACATACCATGATCAGTTGGGATTTGTTCCAGACATGCAAGGTTAGTTCAGCACATGAAAATCAATCAGTGTAATACAACTTATTAATAGAATAAAGGACAAACTACATGATCATCTCAATAGATGTAGAAAGAGCAATTTACAAGATCCAACACCTTTGTGTGATTAAAACAAACATTCAACAAACTAGCAATATAAGGGAACTCCTCAATCTGATACAGGCATCTGTAAAATGCCCACAGCTGATTTAATGGCAAAGGATTAAAAGCTTTCCACAGGGGCACCTGGGTGGCTCAGTCAGTTAAGCATCTGCCTTTGGCTCAGGTCATGATCTCAGGATCCTGGGATTGAGCCCCACGTCGGGCTCCCAGCTCAGTGGAGGATCTGCTTCTCCCTCTCTCCCTGACCCTCCTCCCTGCTTGTGTGCTCTCTCACTCTCAAAATAAAAAAATAAATAATAAAAAATTTAAAAAAATTTTTTTAAAAGCTTCCCACATAAGATAAGGAACAAGACAAGAATGTCCATTCTCACCACTTATTCACTGGAGATTCTAGCAAAGGCAATTAGGCAAGAGAAACAAATTGGAAAAGAAGTAAAACTATCCTTATTTGCAAGTGGCATGATTTGTGTATAAAAAATTCAAAGGATCCATGTAGAAATTACTAGAGCAAATAAATTCAGCAAGATTGAAGGATAAAAAAGCAGTCAATAAAAATCAGTTTTAATTCTATATACTAGCAATGGACAATTCAAAAATGGAATTAAGAAAATAATTCTGTTTACAGTAGTATCACAAGAATAAAGTACATAGGAATGTAAATTCATTGTTAAATTACAAAAGAAGTACAAAGCTTATACTCTAAAAATTCCAAAACATCATTGAAAGAAAGGAAGGAAGACTTACATCATTGGATATTTGAGGTTTATGAATATGAAGAGTTAAGACAGCAATACTCCCCAGATTGATTTACAGGGTTAAAATCCCTGTGAAAATCTAAGTTGTCTTTTTGTGCATACATTGATAAACTGATCCTAAAATTCACATGGGAAATGCAAGGGTCCCAAAATAGCCAAAACAATCTTGAAGAACAAAGTTGGAGGACTCATACTTCCTAATTTCAAAGCTTACTACGAAGCTATAGTAATCAACTGTGTGGTACTGGCATAAGAATAGACATACAGATCAGTGAGAGTTAAGAGGTAAACCCTATGTTTAAGGGCAGTTGATTTTCAACAAGGGAGCCAAGATAATTCAATAAGGAAAGAAGATTCTTTTCAACAGGTGGCGTTGGAATAACTGGGTATGTACATACAAAACAGTGAAGTTGGACTCCTGCCACACACCACATATAAACATTAACCCTAAATGGATGGAGACCTAAATATAAGAGATAAAACTATAAAATTCTTAGAAGAAATGTAGATGTGAGTCTTCATGACCTTTGAATGTTTCTTCTGTAGGATATCTAATGCACAAGCAGCCCAAGATAAAATGGATAGATTGGGCTTTATCAAAATTGAAAATATTTGTGCTTTGAAGGATATTATCAAGAAAATGGAAAGACGGCTCAGGGAAATTGGGAAGGTATTTGCAGGTCTTTTATCTGATAAGGGAGTTATATCCCCAATATATAAAGAATGCTTCCAACTCGACAATAAAAAGACAACCCGATTTTTATTTTTTTATTTTTATTTTTTAAAGATTTTATTTACTTGAGAGAGAGTGTGCATGAGCTGGGAGAGTGCTGAGCAGGGAGCCTGACTTGGGGCTCGATCCCATGACCCTGGGATCATGACCTGAGCCAAAGGCAGATGCTTAACCAACTGAGCCACCCAGGCGCCCCAACAACCCAATATTTAAAATGAGAAAATAAAACATAGAGTTAACCTATGATCCAAAAATTCCACTGTGAATTGTATGCTCAAGAGAAAGTATATTCATACTAAAACTTGTACACAAATGTTCATAGTAGCATTATTCATATTGGCCAAATAGTGCAAATAACCCATTGTCCATCAACTGATGAATGGATAAACCAAATACAGTAGATCCATACAATAGAATATTATTCAGATATAAAAAGAAATGAAGTACAGATTTATGGTACAATGTAGATGAATATTGAAAACATTGTGCTAAGTGAAAGAAGCCAGACATAAAAGGTTACACATTGTGTGATCCCATTTATGTTAATTGTCCAGAACAGGCAAATCCATGGAGTCAAAAATAGATTAAATGATTGCCAGAGGCTTGTAGGGAAGAGGGGTGGAAGTATGATGGGTATGGGATTTCTTTTTGGTATGATGGAAATTTTCCAGAATTAGTAGTGATTTTGCACACATTTGTGAATATCTTAAAAACCATTGAATTGTACACTTTAGATGGATATACTATATGGTAATGTGAATTGTATCTCAGTGAAAAAAATATTTCCTGAATTTAATCATTACTTTTTTTTTTTTTTTAGCTTGCGCCTAGAAATGTAAAGCCTTGTTTCCTTTCTGTCTCATCTACATCAATCTGTCAGCGATTCCTCTTGGTTATAGATGCAAAATCTATTTAGTCTTACTTCTTTTTTTTTTCAAAGATTTTATTTATTTATTTGACAGAGAAAGACACAGCGAGAGAGGGAACACAAGCAGGGGGAGTGGGAGAGGGAGAAGCAGGCTTCCCGCGGAGCAGGGAGCCCGATGTGGGACTCGATCCCAGGACCCTGGGATCACGACCTGAGCCAAAGGCAGACGCTTAATGACTGAGCCACCCAGGTGCCCCTACTTCATTTTTTTTTTTAAAGATTTTATTTATTTGAGAGAGAGAGAGAACAGGGGGAGGAGCAGAAGGGGAGGGAGAGGGACAAGCAGATTCCGCCCTGAGCGTGGAGCCAGACGTGGGACTCAATCCTAGGACCCGGAGATCCTTCTTTTTCTATCCGCGCCACCCCAGTGGTCCTAGACACCATCATTCCTCATCTGTTCCAGCTACTTCCTTGATCCTTCTGCTTCCAGTCCTGCTTTACCTCCTCCCCCACCTCCCACCAATTTATTCTCCGAAAATGACCAGAAAGAATTTCTTCAAAAATTACGTGTGTCATGGTATTCTCCTGCTCAAAACTCTTGAGTAAAATCCAGACCCCCTAAGTGACTTAAAATGCCAGTGTGATAGGCCACGTACCTGCCTGTCTACCTTCATCTCCTACCAAGCTCCCCACCTTTACTAACATCATGTCACCTTAGCTCTTTCTCTGCTTAAACCAGCCAAGGTCTTTCCTGCCCTGCGACTTCTGCACACTCTGGGCCCTCTGCCTGGGACCCCTTCCCCTACTATTTTTGACATGGCTGGCTCCAGTCTTCCTTAAGCGTCATCCCCTCAATAGAACCTCTGTGGCCGTTCTTACTGAAAAAAACAGTCCTTTAACCCATTATCTCCATCTCAGTCCTGTTTATTTCTTAAGTAGCACTTATTGCAATTGGTGTTTTTTTAATTAATGTTTGTTTACCCTTTTCATGGTAAATCTGTTTCCCTCACCAGACTTTCAGCCTGGGGCCATATTGATGTGGGTCATCATTGTTTCTGTGGTGTCTAGTACACCACATGTCATAAGTGTTCGATACGTATTGCTAAATGACTGAAAGAATTAGATCTTTTTGTAAAAATCCCCAGAGACTTAATATTTCTTAATTTAGCATTTTAAGGTAGATATTCCTTCTTCCACAAATATATTTTTAAAAATTAAATAAGACAGGCCCCTAGATTGTCCCCCAAGAGACTTCATTATTATTACTGATGCTTTCTCTCTGAGAAAAATTCTGCCTTCATCTCTTGCCATTTTTATTATTGATGGTAAATTTGTTTTTGTTCTCTGTGTAGAATGATAGCTGTTTCGGTACTTCAGGTGGGATTCGTCCTTTTCACCTTCAAAACTGGAAGCAGAAAGTTAGTCGGACAAAGAAAGCAGAGTTCATACGCACAGCAGAAAAATTAAAAAATCAGTAAGTATAAGAACATTATCTTCAATTAACATTACTAGCCGTGTTTTTGTGGACAGTATGGAGTTAATTCTACTCTACCCTCTCCAGTCCACATTAAGTTACAAAATTCTAGTCACTGGCTTTCCCGAGATGAATGAGAAAGGCAGGGGTATGAAAAAGACAAATGATAACAGACTATTTAATATAAAGTTTTAAGTAGAGTTATTTTCACATATTATTTTGAATCTGTGTTTTAAGGGAAACAAAACAGTTATTTCTTTAGATCGCATACATCAGTACATTTTCACTGCCCAACGTAAGCACTTGGTAACTATTTTTGAGGGCGTCAGTAGTTTTAATGAAGAGTCTGTATCCTCAAGTTATTTTTCTTAAAATGGCGTTTTAATTGATCTCCCTCCCTTGGTCTCCCCTTTCAGATCTGTCTTGCACATCATGACTAGAGTAACTGAGAAGTTGCCATTTATTTTAACTTTTAGTGTATGTGTATTTTTTTCCTTTTAATAGCCAGTGATATCTGTTGAATGTTCAACATTGTCAGCAGCACCATGATATGATAAATATTGTGCAGGATGATCAAAAGCATTAGAACTCATACCACCCGACCCTACCCTGCAGCTGAGAGCTTTTTACAAACACTGCTTTGAATTTGTACAATATCAATTTGCTAAAGAAATCAGGAGAAATGGAGCCTGTTGTAAGGAATGGTCTCAGGCCCTGGATTAGTGGCAGTTCTGTTTAGAAATTCTGCCAACAAAAAAGTATACTGTTTAAATTGTGAAACGTTATACCATACTGTAGCTTTGGGAGATTGAATGCTCTCCGCATTGATATAATACTTATATTTTTAATACTCAGAATTTGGGAAAATACAATTTTATTTTATTTTTTATTTCAAAAATGCATGACTTTAGGTAGGACTGGACTGTAGGTTAGGGTTCTGGCTTATGTTTGTCCCTAGATAGGTAATCAGCCAAGTGGTTAATGGCCATGTCTATAGCAAACCAGTAGATTATGGTGGTGTAGAGACTTTCTTTACCAGTATATATTGGTTTTACAGCTCTGATTAGGCTTTCTTCATTTTGTTATAAAATTTTGGAAAAACTCATGGAAAGAGTATTAGAAAAACCCGTTAATAGAGTGTCTCTGGCCAACAATTTTCATTGAATACAAAAAATCACAGTTCAGAATATAATTCTGGGTTTTTTTCAGTATAGGTAATAATATGTTCACATGGTTCAAAAATCAACACACATTGAGGGGTACACAGTGGAAAGTCTCTGTTTCACCCCGGGCCCCCGCCACCCACTTCTCTTCCCTTCAGATAGCCGCTATTTTTAGTTTCTTTTGTATCCTTCCACAGGATTTTTATATGCTAGGAGGAAAGAAAAATACATATTCAGATTTTTCCTTTTTTATATAAATGGGAGCATACTGTACACACTACTCTGCATCTTGCTTTGTTTTGTTTTATTTTTAACTTAAGAGTATACCGAGGAATTGTTGATTTTGTCAGACAGGATCATGGCATTATCGTTAAGTATCCATAATCTCCAGAGATGCACACTCAGGTATGCTGGGGTGAAATTATATAATGTAGTGGATTTACTTTAGAATGCTTTAGTAAAAGGGAGAGAGAAAGAGAGATTAAAAAGGAGAAGAGCTAGGTGAACCGAGAGACGTCTAATTGTCAAGCAAGAGTGGTGTGAGGGTACATAAGGGGAGTCACTCGATCACTCTCTACTTTTGGTTGTGTGACTAACATCTTCATATAAAACCTTTGTTAGAAGAAGAGTGTATCTCGGGAGCTCTTTCCCTGTCAGCACCCAGAACCTGGTACTGCTTCACTGTATTCCAGGGCATGAATGCACCGTAATTTATGTAACCTGCCCCGTAGTGATGGACATTTAGGTTATAGTCAATCTTTGGCCATAATGAATCACAGTACCTACATAGGTCCACGTCATTTTGTGTATGTGGTGGTGCATCTTTAGGAAAAATTCCTAGAGGTAGAAATGCTCAGTCAAAGGCACATGGGTTTGCAGATGTAATAAATATTGCCAAACAGTGCTCCACAGGCAATTTGCAATTCCACGAATAATGTGTGAGAGGACCTATTTCCCCACAGTTTTGTCAACAGAATATGTATTTACACTTGTGATTTTTGCCAGTCTGATAGGTGTACGATGTTACTGTGGTCTAGTTTTACTTTGCATTTCTCCTATTATGAGTGAGGTTGAGCATCTTTTCCTGTGTTTAGCTATTTGTCTCCATTAGTACATTTTGAATGTCTTTACAGGTGAATATTTCTAATCCAGGAATCACAAAGCATAACTTACCGTCCTAGCATATCCCCTGTACATGTAGACATTTCTGTCTGACCCTATAATTTCCCTCACCTGCAACCAGAGCCTAGATGGGCTTCCCAGTCCTCAGCACAGGACTCCAGTAGCCATGCTCAGTCCTTAAGACTTGATATGTAGACTGAGATCTATTTGACAGCTCTGTCCTACCCTTTGCTTCCTCTCCCAAGCCCACATCCTATGGTATGATCTTCTTAGCCTTTGAGGCAGCCAGGTAGGGCCCAGGGCAGTCCCATCTGTTTACCCCACTGAACTTTATAAATACTGACTTTTTTTTATGGATGGCAAATTGGAAAATATTGGGAAACTCTCTCTTAGATAGTCACCCCTCAGGTTGTATGAAATTAAGTCAATGGCCCGAGACGTTCCACCATTCATTAAATACAGGATTCCTGGAGAAGAATTTGTGTTGATTTCTGGAAGAAGAAAATAAATTTCTTTGTCCAACCAGAAACTCTTCTTGCTAGTATCTGTTTTGTCTTAACCCAGGGTTCAAGCTAACATTAGAACTCCTTACTGGTAGATGGACTAGATCCAAGGAGCAAAAATGACACAGAAGAAGCTTTGAAGTCCTTGTAGATGATATCCCTAATTATACCAAAATTCCTGTCTATGTAGATCGTTTGCTTCTTGAAATTTTAGTTTTATTAATTACGTTAATACACATTTCTGTAGTACATAGTTACTACGTGGAGGTGTGCCCTCATATAATTTAATCACAGCCCTGCTTAGGTAGTAGAGAGCTGCCATTACTCACATTTTAGTGAGGAGGAGGTTCACCCCAGGAGAGGGGAAAGGTCTTGGCTCCGTTTACAGACTAACTGTATCTCCTATGGAAGGCAGCCGTCAGCAATGGTGGCCACTTTGAGGCTACAATGAGACTGAGTTGGAATCAAGGGCCAAATTGCTATTGTATTTTCAAAGCCAGTGCATGACTGCCTTTTCTGAAACTCACATTTTGTAATTTAAACAGCAATTCAAATTACTCATGATTATAGTTGAACTTGACTCTTTTCTAACTACTACTTTGACTCCTTAGCCTTATTAATTCTCGTAATTATATTTGGGCTCTTTAGATGAATTAATCCATCCATAAATACTGATTATAATGAGTGTCTTCATATTTTAAACAATTAAAAATATATTTAAATCACATTGATGCCATTTGTTTCTTTTCCTAAAGAGTTATTAACATAGAAAAAGATAAACACAGTCATTTCTGCAACCAAAAAAGTGACTTCAGAAGTGAGCATAGTATGCTGGAAGAATTGGAAAATAAATTGATTAACAGCAGGAAAACAGAAAGTAAGTTGAGTTCATGATGAGCTACAAACTGTTGAGTGACATCAAGTTGTAGTTGTTTTGCTTTGTCTTTGTGCTTTGACTGTGTTATATTCTCCATCAAAATACTTTCTAGTTGGTAATAAGTCTGTCTTTTAGGGATTTGTATCTCTTTTTTCAGGTCACTATTTGATCATTCGAACTGGATTGTTTTCTATGTACATTTCTTTGTCTTTAAGAGGAAAAAGAGGGTTTTGTTTTTTGGTTGCCAAACCAATTAATGCTATTAAAATTTCTTAAAATGAAGGGAAATCGGTTCCTGGGCTTTCTAGTCTTAGCTCAACACCCTGGTATTGTTGACTGAATAGGTCAACATCAGTGGATGCAGAAGCTAGATTTCGTAGTGGTATGAAGTGGGGAAGGCACACAGCTGCTCAAACCTGAGTTCACTTGTCTGTGATAGAAAACCTACCATTTCCGCCTCAGGGGAGCGGTCTGTGCATCCAGTGAGGTAATATATGTGAAAGTACCCTATAAAGTGCACAATGAATATGTTCTGTTGTTGGTTACAGATATTCATCATTGTTAACAGTGTACTAAATGTTGCCCTTAAGAAAAGGATTCTGTAAAAATATATTGTTTTGTTGTAGATTTTATATGTTGCAAAATTTTTATGTTAGAATGAAAAAAAACTGCTTAGCATTACATAAAGGAAAAATAATGGTTATCAGCTAAGCCTTATGAACTGTTAAGACTTATATAAAAATTACACTGCCTCTACTCCTTTATAGTCAGTTAAAAGAAATTCTTAATAAATGCCTTCTTTCAGAATATACGACTGTAGTATTGTAAAAAGTCATCTTCTGTCAGGTAGTGGCAAGAATCATTCTTCCTCTTCTGTTGGGATGACAGCAGGACCTAATATAATTACCAAATGTCCAGTTCTCCTCTTTGCTTTATGGAGACATCTAAAGATCCCTAGTTTAATATTTTTTACTTTCTCTCAGTTCTTTAATAGATGACTAAGAAACTGATCTCTTTTTTTTAAAAGATTTTATTTATTTGTTTATTTATTTATTTTAGAGAGAGAGCAAGAGTGTGAGCAGGGGGAGGGGAGGAGGGAGAGAAAGAATCTCAAGCAGACTCTCCGCTGAGCCAGAATCAAGAGTCAGACCCTTAACTGACTGAGCCACCCAGGCGCCCCGAGACTGATCTTTCTATCTCTTGATCATGCCGTTGTCGGGGTGTCTCCCTTCTGTGCATTCCCTTTTGTAAGGCAACTTTATTTCTGTCTTTTCATTTCCCATTATTGTACAGTTTCGCCTCTCTTTATTCACACTTGGTGTTCATCTTATCTAGGAGAGGAAGGAATGCGCTGTCCCAGTATAAGTTTTTAGACGTTTCTTCTTGCCATATTACAACTTAGAAGTAGTAAATACCTTTTCCTTGCCTCAAATATCATACCACAATTTTGGCCTGTGTTTATGTAATACTGTACTTAAAGGTTGGCCCATACATACTGTCAGTTCCAAATGAATAATTAAGGGATCATTTGCCCTATCGCAGTATCACTGCAGTTGATCAAACTGTGACAAAAACAAAATAACAGAACTGTTTCCTACTTACTACACTTCGCTAGAGAAGTTGCCCAACCTACATTTCCAACAGTGAATGAATGAAATCCTATAAAATACATTGGACATGTTTCTGCTTTTATGGAACTCTTGAATTTTAATAGAAAGCAGAACAAATCCTGGGGCATCTGGCTGGCTCATTCGGAAGAGCATGCAACTCTTGATCTCAGGGCTGTGAGTTCAAGTCCCACATTGGGTGTAGAGATTGCTTAAATAAATAAATAAATTACTTTTAAGAAAAAATAGAACAAACCAAAGTCACATATACATGTGTGAGGTTTGTTTTGGATATTAGCACTGGCTCTGGGCCTATAGGTAAACTTAAAAAAAAAATAACTGGTTTTAAGGGGCGCCTGGGTGGCTTAGTCGGTTAAGCATCTACCTTTGGCTCAGGCAGTGATCTCAGGGTCCTGGGATCGAGTCCTACATCGGGCTCCTTGCTCAGCGGGGAGCCTGCTTCTCCCTCTCCCACTGCCTGCCACTCCCCCTGCTTGTGCTCTCGCGCTCTCTCTCTTTCTCTCTGATAGATAAATAAATAAATCTTTTAAAAAATTAATTGGTTTTAAGGACTTTGGGACAGCTGTTTGGTACTTCATGCTTATTTGTGGAAAACTTGCAATAAAGGAAGAGGGGGCACATAAAGTACCCAACAATGATAAAATAATATTATCATATGAATATATATATGAATATATGATACTAGCTTAATAATTTAAATAAACATTAAAGTAAGGTTATTACTTCAGAAAGAAAATACAAGAAAAGAATCCAGACTTTCTGCTGCTGATACAGAACGTCTGAAAATGTCTTTGAGACCTTCATCTGGCTTTTACTGTGGGCCTAGCGTGTTACTTCAGACTAGCCCATTGGTTGAGCTTGGCAACCTGTAGCATATAGGTACCACTACATGGCAGCTGGGCACCTCCACAAGGCCATGACCGTGACACCAGTGGGTCTCACTGACCCCTGTCATGGAGGATGTGTTTAGATGACATTAATTCTCATCAGGAGGTTGTCGGTATGCATAGAATTAATATTGGGTAGACAGTTTTAATATTCCGACGGTAGAGATCAAATTCTGTTTCCATAAATTATAACAAAAAGAAAAAAAACCTTTTTTTAAGATTTTATTTATTTGCGAGAGAGAGAATGAGAGATAGAGAGCATGAGAGGGAGGAGGGTCAGAGGGAGAAGCAGACTCCCTGCTGAGCAGGGAGCCCAATGTGGGACTCGATCCCGGGACTCCAGGATCATGACCTGAGCCGAAGGCAGTCGCTTAACCAACTGAGCCACCGAGGCGCCCGAAAAAAAAAAAAAACTTTTTAAGAATAAAACATGACTGGGGCGCTTGGGTGGCTCAGTCGTTAAGTGTCTACCTTTGGCTCAGGTCATGATTCCAGGTCCTGGGATCGAGCCCCACATCGGGCTCCGTGCTCGGCAGGAGGCCTGTTTCTCCCTCTCCCACTCCCACTGCTTGTGTTCCCTCTCTCGCTGTGTCTCTCTCTGGCAAATAAATAAATAAAATCTTTAAAAAAAAAAAAAAAAGAAGAATAAAACATGACTACATCTGAGCTCCTGTTCCATGTATTTAGAACATTGTCCAATCATTCAAACTCCAAAGAGTTAAAAAACGGATAGAGAGAGAGAAAGAATGAACATTTCCTTTTATAGTAAGACTTAACCCATTGTGCTTTTAAATATTGGAGGAAACTGGGAGATGCTTTAGTTAAGCAAGGTTACTTAAAATGTTCAGGCTGTTTTGACACAAATATCTTTTGTGATATTTTTTTGACCATCTTTTGTCCTTTAATTGCTCTTGGCTATCTTTTACTAAGTGATAGTGATCAGTCTTACGTGTAGAACCCTGAGCTGTAACCACCTTTGTCATAGAGTTATTTAAAAGTACATACTTCTTCCTTGTAGGAGCAAAAATCCAGCAACAATTGGCCAAAATACATAACAATGTAAAGAAACTTCAGCACCAGTTAAAAGATGTGAAGCCTACACCTGATTGTGAGTGAATTTAGATTTGTCTTCTGTCTTATGTATTAGTATTTGCTATTGCTCATTAGAAATATTTATATACTCTCCTAATAAGTGCTTTTTTTTCCCTTTGGCCTTAATGGAGCCAGGCCATAATGTATTGGTTAGGGATCAGGAAAGATACATTAATAATTAACTGTGACAGGTGGTATTTATGTAGTTGCTTTACCTTTAAAATGATATCACATCCTCACAAATTATGAAGTTGATTGAACAGAAAATAGTGTCATGTACAGGATGGAACCTCAGGTATGGAGGAGTTCAGATTCAGCTAACGAAGAAGAAAAGAGGGAATTTCCTGATTCCTAGCCTTGTGCTTTTCCTACCATTTGCTTTTTGAAATAATTGCCTTTCAAATAATTGCATTTCGAATACATAAGGAAAAGGTTAATAGTATTGGGACAAATGCTAGCCATTTGGAAAAAAAGGAAATGGCGTCCTTACCTCCCTGCGCACACCAACATTCATTCCTGAAGGATCAAATCACTTATTAGTTATGTGATTTTAGGCAAATTACTTGGTCTCTCTGAGCTTTTATTTCCTTGACTGTAAAATGGAGATAATCATAGGACCTCCCTCAGGATTCTTGGGGAGATGAAGTGAGACAATGCATATAAAGCACCTGTCTAATGTTTATAACTTAGGAAGCACTAAAAAATGGTAACTATGACTATCCTAATTATTATTTATTAAATTAATACATGAAGCCATAAAAATCCTAGAAAAGAACATGAGTTCATATTTTTATAATTGTATTCTAGTTTACAAGAATGACAATCAGAAGCCATAAAGCCAAAAATAGACATAATTGACTACTTCACACACACACACAAAAACCCAAAAACATAAAGTTGACAAACAAATTAGGAAAATATCAGCAATACATATGTAACTTAAAAAACTAATGACCATAACATATAAAGAGTACCGACAAATTGGAGCAACAAAGGTAAGTAACCTAATTGAAAGATGGGTAAAGATTATCAGGGGCTCGTTGATAGCAAAAGAAATACAAAACACATATGAAAAAAATGCTCAGGCTCATTAATGATCACAAAAATGTCAGTGAAATCAGTCATGATCCATTTTGCCTCTCATTTTGGAAATGGTTCAAGGTGCACGGGAAGGGGACGCTCAGGCACCGTAAGTGAGTAGAGCCTCCAAGCACCAGCAGGACAGTGCACCATTGTTGACCATACTGTAAAGCACATACACTTTTTGATTTGGCATTCAAATTTTTCAATTATTGTCTGAAAACACTTGAGCATGCAAAATCACTACACAAAAGTATTTACCACAGCATTGTATCTACTGAAAGGTTCATCACTTGGAGAATTAATGAAATGACTTAGGGTAAATGTAGACAATGAAATATCATGAAGCCATGGGGTGCCTGGGTGGCTCAGTCATTAAGCGTCTGCCTTTGGCTCAGGTCATGATCCCTGGGTCCTGGGATTGAGCCCCGCATCGGGCCCCCTGCTCAGCGGGAAGCCTGCTTCTCCCTCTCCCACTCCCCCTGCTTGTGTTCCCTCTCTCGCTGTGTCTCTCTCTGTCAAATAAATAAACAAAATCTTAAAAAAAAAAAAAAAAAAAAAAGAAATACCATGAAGCCATGAAAAAAATGAGGGGGGACATATATATATTGACATGGAAACTTAACCACATGTATTTAACCACATTTTGTTAAATGAAAACTGCTTCTCACAAGGCAGTATGTATAGTATAAAACATTTCTGTGGGAAAAATAACGCTAGTATGGTTTAATACGTGTGCACAGGAATAAATCTATAATCAGAAAAAAACTGCAGTCATAAACATTAACTTTATAAAAGCACAACTGTCTTATCCTTTAGGTTAAGAAATGTTGATAAATTAAGGCAACATTCCGTTTTCTCCTATCATTTTATTCTTGGTCCTACTAAAATACGACATAACCGTCTTTCCATGTTATTTTTTTTTACAGTTGTTGAAAAGCTCAGAGAAATGATGGAAGAAATTGAAAATGCGATTAACACTTTTAAGGAAGAGCAGAGGTTGATGTATGTTTTAAGTTCATTTTGATATAAAATTATTGACCTTTATTTTTCATTACCTCTCCACTAGGTTGTTGTACACAAGCCATTTTATTGTTCTGTATTTAATATTAGTCTTACACAAGAGCAATATAGCACCTCTCCTTTTATTTTAGGTTCCAGATTGCTTTTCACGTTTCAAGTGAATTTTCACTTATATTTGGACAAGATAGAAAACCCAAATAAGAATTTGAAAGATGTTTTTTTTTCCCCTCTTTATAATGTTAATAATTGTTAAGTCGAGAAGATGACACGTAAAGAGTCAGGAATAATGAAATTTGAGGGAAAAAAAGGCAAGGTTGATATGGATTGGTTTGTATCTTATTTTTCAAAGTTTACCTTTAAAATTTCAGTTATGAAGAGCTTCTTAAAGAAGAGAAAACCACCAATAATGAGTTGAGTGCCATATCAAGAAAAATCGACACGTGGGCTTTGGGTAACTCAGGAGCAGAGGCGGCTTTCAGAGCCATGTCAGGCAAGCTTCCTGTAGACAAAGAAGTGCTGAGCACTCTTCCAGAAGAAGTGGTAGATTTCGAAAAATTCCTTCAGCAAACAGGAGGGCGACAAGGGGGCTGGGATGACTATGACCACCAGAACTTTGTGAAGGTGAGAAACAAACATAAAGGGAAGCCAACGTTCATGGGAGAAGTTCTAGAAAACCTTCCTGGAAGAACACAGGAGGAAGTTCAGCAGCATGAGAAATGGTATCAAAAATTTCTGGCCCTGGAAGAAAGAAAAAAAGAGGTAATAATCACAACAATAGCTATTACTTGTTGTATGTTTCTGTCTTCCAGGCACAGTGCTAGACTCTTTAACATGGATCATTAACTTTACAACCACTCGTGAAGTGTGTTTATAATCCCCCACCCCACTGTCCTATAAAAGAGAAACTGAAGCAGTGAGAAGTTAAGTAATCTTACCCAACTAAGGGAGCACCAGTTGAACTTCCTCAAGGCCAAACATTTCTACCCTAAGAAATACAACGGGCCAGAAAACTTCTCATGGTGGGCAAAACCCCCCTGTGTCCGCCTGAAGTGTGGGAAATCCAGAGCTACTTAGGCTTTTGGTAAAAGTCATCTTACCACCAAGGCCTGATTGTTTTCAAGAGAAAATAAAAAGGCGGTAGGGAAAGACTCTTTGATTCTTAAATGTTTCTTGGAGTTTTGGAGCTTAAGCCTCATTGTTTATTTTAAAAGACTCAAGGTGTTGGCTACCCCAGAGGAAAGACTAACTCTTACTGGTAGCAAATACCTAACAGGTTCCATTTTCACAATAATATTACTCTGGCTTTGGTTTAAATCAGGACTTCTCAACCTTGGCACCGTGAACTGTTTGGGCTGGAGACTTCTTTGCTGTCCTGTGCACTGTAGATGGTTAGCAGCATCCCTAACCTCAACCCTCTAAATGCCAGTAACACCCCCTTAGTTGTGATCATCAACGATGTCTCCATGCATTACCCAGTGCCCCCTGGATGGCAAGAATTGCCCCTGGTTGAGTACCATGGGTTTAGATAGTCTGAGTCTGAGTCCCCCCCTTTTTTTTTTTTTTTAAGATTTTATTTATTTGACAGAGAGAGAGAGAGACAGTTAGAGAGGGAACACAAGCAGGGGGAGTGGGAGAGGGAGAAGCAGGCTTTCCGCCGAGCAGGGAGCCCGATGTGGGGCTGAATCCCTTTTTTGTAGACTTTCACTATAATAAACATCAGCTAGCTTGGTTTGACAGCAGAAGTATGATTGTTCAACAGATGACGTACCTAAGGAGCATTAAAGAAATGTCGATTCCACATTTAATTTAAAATTTTAGAGAAAATAACTAGGGTTCATTTGTTGTTTTTTCTTCCCTTCAAAATAAGTTGAATGTAGGAAAATTGACATTTGGGACTTTAAGAAAATTTTTTTAAATAAGTCTTTTTTTGTTGTTTTTTAGAGAGAGAGAGTGTGCAAATGTGCACTCATGGAGGGGGTGGGGAGGGCAGGAGGAGCAGAGGGAAAGGGAGGATCTTAAGCAGGCTCCACATCCAGCACGAAGCCCATCATGGGGCTCAATCTCATGACCCTGAGACCGTGACCTGAGCCAAAATCAAGAATCAGACGCTTAACCGACTGAGCCACCCAAGCACCTCGAAACAAGTCATTTTTAAAAATTCAAAATAATGAGCTGTTAAGAATTATTTGGGCTTTTTTTCCCAGGATACTGAAAACATGGAGTCCCTGGACCAGCAAAGTCAGCATCACCTAGGACTTGTTAAAACTTTCTGGGCCCTAACCCCAGACCTAATCTGAACTCTGGGTGTGGGGAGAAATCTATGTTTTCACAAGGCCACTGGGTTATTCTGTTACGAGCTCAAGTTTGAGAGCCACCTCTCTAGGGAAAAGGAGCAGGCACAGTGCTTCTTGTAATAAAGGTGAACCACCTAGATTCTAGCTCACTCTTCTTCTCAGTCTATTTCCTGTTGTTTGACACATGATTGAATGTAGGAGTAAGGTAGGTGGGGTGTGAGGTTGTGGGGCTGTTTACTGAAGTAGGACATGTTGGAGAAGAGGGAATTTTGGGGGAGAGCCTCAGGAACATAGTTTTAACTCTACTGAGTTTAAGATGATGAGTAGGAAGGTGCCTGGCTGGCTAGTGAGTGGAATGTGCGACTCCTCATCTCAGGGTTGGGAGTTTGAACCTCACGTTGGGTCTAGAGATTACCTAAAAATAAAATCTTTAAAAAAAAAAAAGATGATGAGTAGGTGATTTTCCATTTTTATCTCCCACTCCCCTTAACATGTCCTGTGTTTTGCCCAACTGAAGATGATGATTTTCAGACGTGCTCTGAACTTTCTGGCCCGAGCACCCTTGCTTGTCTTGTTCCGTCTTTCTGGAGCCTCCATTCTTTCTTCCCCGCCTTCAGTGCCAGCCCATCAAAATCTGCCCAGATCAGATGCTACTTCCTGCTTGCCCACTGAGACACAGGAAGTCCCCTCAGAATTCACAGACACCTCGTGTATACCTCTTTTTTTTTTTTTTTTGAGATAGAGTGTGAGCAGGGGGCAGAGGGAGGGCAGAGGGAGAGGGAGAGAGAGAATCTCAAGCAGTCTCCATACCCAGCACTGAGCCCGCCCCAGGCTCAATCCCACTACCCGGAGATCATGACCGGAGCCAAAATCAAGAATTGGACACTTAAGCAACTGAGCCACCCAAGTGCCCCTTGTTTATATGTCTTCTTTGACATGCTGGGGCACATATATGTGCTAGTGTTTATGTATGTATCTTATCTCACCTGGAGCTGTGCTACTCAAACTTGGTCCATGGACTAGATGTTAGTTTGTAAGCTGTTGCTGGTTTCCAGTAGGATAAATCGACTGCACCAGAATCAGCTACTCAGCACACTGTTTAGTTAAGTTCACTTTTTTTTTTTTTTTCCTGTAGAAAACTTTCTCATTGAAGGAAGCAGTACACTGATTTACATTCTGGTGTAAACTGCTGATATTTTTGTGGACCTGCACTTTGAGAGACTCTGTTCTAGATGGCACTTGGTACTGTTTTAATTATCTGTGGCTCCTATCACACCACCTTGCGTATAGTATACGTACCACAGGGATTTGTCTCATGAATGTATGATACACCATGAGAAAAGATGAAGAAACAGTGTCCTGACTGGAGGGGAAAGTCATTCAATAGATGTATCCTTTATGGCTGCTAGCAGGCTGCTAGAATTTTAAATAATATTTATATACCCGTAAATGCAATATAGCAATTTTACTTTTTTTTTCACACTTGTGAATCAGTATGTGCCAGGCACTGACTCACTGCATCTTCACAACAACCCTGTTTGAGAGGTACTACCCACTGCCTTTACAGATGAGCAAAATGAGGTCAGAGAAGCTTCGTGACTCATCCAAGAGCACACCTACTAAATGGCAGAGCCAGGATTTGGTCCCAGACGGCTGGCTTCAGACCCATGCTCTCAAGCAGCCCACTTGTAATTCCTCTTCTGATATTTGACAGAGAAAAAGTCACTCAAAGTATTCTAAGCCTAGACAGAGGGTTTGGAAGCAGAGTGAGTTGATCAGAAGAAAGAGATGTTCCCTATGAACACAAACGAAGCGGGTAAAGGAGAGGAGGCCACTTGATGAGGTGCAGTCTTTGTGAACCTGGGGATTAAGAGAGGAAGAAGGCCAAAAGGATAAACCAATACTCAGTGTTTAAAAGGTACATTATTGGGGCACCTGGGTGGCTCAGTCGTTAAGCGTCTGCCTTCGGCTCAGGTCATGATCCCAGGGTCCTGGTATCAAGCCCCACATCGGGCTCCCTGCTCAGCGGGAAGCCTGCTTCTCCCTCTCCCACTCCCCCTGCTTGTGTTCCCTCTCTCGCTGTGTCTCTCTCTGTCAAATAAATAAATAAAATCTTTAAAAAAATAAAAGGTCCATTATTTTAAAAAAAAATGAAGTAGGAAAAAAATTGCATTGGTTTAGGGAAAAAAAATGCTTTAAAACCTAAGCAACCAGCATCCTGCAAACAATATTCTTTCTAGAAAGATGGATTTGAGGTTGCCTTTTTGAGCGCTTTTGGTTATTAAAAATGTTTTTCTCTTGCTGTCCTTTTTTTTTTTTTTTTATCAGTCTATTCAGAACTGGAAAACCAAAAAGCTGCAAAAGAAGGAGGAAATTTTCAAGTTGAAGGAAAAGGCAGAGAACATCTCTCTGCTCCTGCACAATAAAAAAGAAGATAACCAGAAGCGAGAAGAGGAGCAAAGAAAGAAGCAGAAACTGGCCGTGGAAGCGTGGAAGAAGCAGAAGAGTCTCGAAAGGTCAATGAGGCGTGCCTCCCAGGTGAAAGAAGAAGCAGAGAAAGAGAAGCATCAGCAGAAAGAGCGCTGTCGCCAGTTTAAACTAAAAGTGCTCCTGGAGAGTTATGCCCAGCAGAAGAAGGAGCAGGAAGCATTTCTGAGGCATGAAAAGGAGATGAGGGAAAAGGCGGAAAAGGCCGAAAAGAGGAAAACCGCTGCCGAGGAGATCTCCAGGTTTCAGGAACGAGTGAGTCAATAACAGTTCCTGGGTAGTCTTCAGGGCCCCCCGTAGGGGTGTTGCCTCCAGACTGAGGTCAGCGAAAACGGGAGACCGCGCAGAAGTGGGGTGATGGAGGTGGTGGGCTGGGGTCTTCAGGAGGCGGGCAGGCAGTGAGGGAAGCCTTCCAGAGCTGCGGGTGGCAAACCGAAGGGGATGCTGGGGTGGAGGCTTGAAGAAGAGGGGTGGGGGGGGTGGATCCTTCCTGGCAGAGGGAACAGCATGAAGGGCAGCTCGCAGGAAGGTGATGGTGTGGTTTGGGGGGAAACCTGTAAGAACTGCAGAAATGTTAGGGCACCACCCAGGAGCTGGGAAGCAGCAGGGGACGAGGCCGGAAAGGTGGCCATGGACTGGGCCACACATGTCCTGTCTTCTCTGCCAGACCACCGGTCTCTACCCCACAGGTGATTTGCTTACTTGTTCACTGTCCATCTCCCCACCATCGTGAAAGCTCCATGAGAGCAGAGGGTTTGTCCTTTTTGTTCATCCTTGTACCCTAGGGTCTGGTACAGTATAGAAACTCAGTATGGACTTAAGGGAATCAAGGTTACTGCAGAGAGGTAGGGGATAATAGGGGAGTTTAAAAAAACATATACAAGAAAAATGCTAATAGAAGAAAGAGTTTACAGTTTTACTATTAAAGTGGAATTCAGTCCAAAAAGTATTTAAAAAGATAAGGAAGACTTTTTTCTTTTTTTTTTTTATTCTTATGTTAATACCCATACATTACATCATTAGTTTTAGATGTAGTGTTCCATGATTCATTGTTTGTGCATAACACCCAATGCTCCATGCAGAACGTGCCCTCCTCAATACCCATCACCAGGCTAGCCCATCCTCCCACCCCCTCCCCTCTAGAACCCTCAGTTTGTTTTTCAGAGTCCATCGTCTCTCATGGTTCGTCTACCCCTCCGATTTCCCCCCCTTCAGTCTTCCCCTCCTGCTATCTTCTTCTTTGTTTTTTTTTCCTTAACATATATTGCATTATTTGTTTCGGAGGTACAGATCTGAGATTCAACAGTCTTGCACAATTCACAGCGAGGAAGACTGTTTTTTCAAGATTTATTTATTAGAGAGAGAGGGTTGAGGGCGTGTGCATGTGCGCATGGGGGGGGGCAGGCAGAGAGAATTTCCAGCAGACTCCGTGCTGAGCGTGGAGCCCAGTGCAGGGCTCAGTCTCACGGCCCTGAGATCATGACCTGAAACCAGGAGTCGGGCACTTAACCAGCTCTACCACCCAGGCACCCCAGGAAGGATACTTTAAAATGAAAAAGGGTTCAAATGAGATAGAACTAGGGGCGGCTGGGTGGCTCAGTCAGTTAAGTGTCTGCCTTCGACTCAGGTAATGATCCTAGGGTCCTGGGATCAAGCCTCCAGTCAGGCTCTCTGCTCAGCAGGGAGCCTGCTTCTCCCTCTGCCTGCCACTCCACCTCTTGTGCACTCTCTCTCTCTGTCAAATACATAAATAAAATCTTTTTTAAAAAATGAGATATACCTGTTATGAAATAATTCTTATGAATTGTTATATGCATCAAAAGACATATAAGCAACTGTCATAAAGCAAAAAATAAGGGAAATGCAAAGAAAAATAATAGACAAAAGCACATTAATGGAACTTCCCTTAGCCCATATGTAAAAATCTTCCTAAATAACAAAAGATCCCATGCATTCTTCCCACCGCCCACCAAAAAAGGCAAGCAGGCCGCACAATAAAAGACCTAGGAAAAAAAAATCATGTAAAACAAAAAATATGTGAGAGATCTAAAACCGGACATACCTGTATCAATAAGTGAAAATAGGCTTAGCTCAACTATTAAAAGGAGTTTTAGATTGAACTATAAAATAAAACAAGAGATAGCTAAAGAAAGTGATTCAGAAAGGATGTGCATGTGTTACATTTATATTCAGGATAAATACAGCTCTTAGCCTTTGTTGGAAAAGGTTAATATTGAAGTCTTGATATTTAGGGTAATTTAATTTTACTTGCAAGCAAGTGACCTTTGAAACAAATTCCACTGAATTTTATTTTCTTAATGTTACTCTTCTTTTGTTGATGTATTTTTTTAGGATTTACATAAACTTGAATTGAAAATTCTAGATCGACAGTTAAAGGAAGATGAAAAGGCAGAAAAACAAAGGAAACTGGCAAAATTAAAAGAAAAGGTGCTGTGTGCTAAGATTTATTTTTATTGTTACTATCCTAACTCCTTGATTTGTAAGGAGACAAGCATAAAATCCATTTTCTTTATATCCAGAGCTCTATTTCTGTATCACTTCCTCTAGATTTCGTACTTAACGGATTTACATATTACAAAGCACAGTTTAGTACAACTTAAGCAACTGTTGTTGGAATTCTGCCATTTCACATTCTAAGCACCTTATTTTCTTTTACCCTGAATTAATTTTCTCTTCCTACTCTTCATTCTGTTTTTCATTTTTTTTCTGTATATGCCTCTGTTTTAGACCTATGGCAGCTAGGAGCATTGCTTAGTCTCCCTGGGAGTACACGGACTACAGATGTTGGGGACTCTCATGGGAACGGAAGGAACGAAGGACTTCTGGTGGTTATTTAGCCTAAATTTATTGTCTGGCTATTCCACTATCACACTTGGGGGCATTACATTTCCCTCAGAACAGAAACAAAAAATAGAAAAACAGTGGAAGCAGAATAAAGTAATTGAACTAGAAAAAAGAAGCTAAATTAACAGTTTATTAATAGATTGATGGAGTCCAGATTTTAGGTTAGCTCTTGGAGCACAACCAGAAGTTTGCTGAAAAGGTTAACAGTTCTTTTTCTGTTTAGCGAATGTCAAGGATGTTTCTTATAACTGCTTGCTGTTGTTACTAAAGATCTCACTCACTAGTCCAAACTTAATAGTTCATATAAAGTAACTGGCACTCATTTTCATTCTGATTACAGGTTGAAAACAATGTTAGTAGAGATCCCTCTAGGCTTTACAGACCTACCAAAGGTTGGGAGGAACGGACCAAGAAGACGGGACCCACAGGCTCTGGGCCACTTCTGCGTATCCCACACAGGTAAAAAGGAGTTAGAGTGGGTGTCCACTTTATAACAACTTAATAACTACATATTTATATTTTATACAATTTCTACATGCATGCTAGATTTTACAGTAAAAAGCTGGTAAAAGTTGCTAAATAGTGTTCAATTATATAGATGTTCTATCATTCCTATACATTGAAAACTTGAGCTATTTACACTTCGTACCTAATGACATAGAGTGGCATTTTACATGGTGGTTAGATTCTGACATGCATATGTCAACAATCTTGTATGGTCAAAGTCACCCATGAAAAGCCTTTTACTTATATAGGAGGCATATTATCTCTCAGTGAGTCCACCGTAGAATTTAATTAGGATTTTTTTTAAATTCCCTTTGTATTTATAATTGCCCTTCTTCTTCTCCCTAGGGCTATTCCAACCTGGAGACAAGGACTTGACAAAAGAATATGAGATAATGAAGTTGGTATTCAGTTGATGAGAATGTCAGCATTTTCATACCAGGAGAGAGTCAATAACTATGTTCTTTAAATAGTACTAGCCCCAGTCAGATTGAGAACTGTGTTATATGTGAATCGACAGGTACTGAGTTTCATGCGGCATTGTTGTAGCTCGTGTTCATACTCAGAGGGTATTTAATGTGTATGTTGGCCTATTATTGATGTAAATGTTTTTTGAATAAGTGTATGTTACAAACATGATTTCATTTAAATACTCAGAACATTTCAAAGATATTTTGTTTTTGTCATGGCATAGCAAAATAAATTGGGACAATCATAGACTAACTTTTTTTTTAAACAAACATTTTTTAACATTTATAACTTGGAGGTGAATTAGCTCAAGTAACAAAAATGTAAAGGTTTTCCTTTTTTGGGGGAAGTAAGTTAGTACTTTTCTAAGTTTAACAAATTGGTAGTTTGTCAGTTGTTACATTTTTGTGTAATAAATATTTTGTATTTGTTGGAAGCATGCTTTGTTTTATATAGAGAATATTTATTTTAAAAATATGCCTCACCTCATATATATCCTATTATTTGTATTACCGATATCTTTTTGGTTTCCTTTAGCTATTCCCAATTTCCCTTTAGCCTTTCTGGATGTCACACATTTATAAAGCCTTTGTGTCTATCACATCTTCCTAGCTGGTGCAGTTTTCTTTACTGCTTCTGTTTGACTCAAAATATTTGGTCAAAAGAGTTAACTTTAAAATTTCCAAACTTTTGTACGTGAAAACACAATTTAACTTAATTTGACTCAACTTTTCATATTATAAAATCTTAGTTCCTAACTTTAATCATTTCCCATCTTACAGGAAAGATACCATATATGTAATAAATATAGAAAACTCGTTTCTTTTAACTTTTATCTTAGAATATCTTTAATTTATAACTTGATACATCTAGGCCAAATGACTCAGAAATTTACTACTAGTAGTAACCTTTACTTATTTCACAGTTAATCATCAAAGCAGATGGCTTCCAAATTTTGTAAACCGAATTCTGATTACACAATTACTGGTGCAAAATGAGAGAAATAACATAAAACATCCTTAATCAGGAATGTGTGTTTTATTTGTAGTCCTTGTTCTCTATAACTTTTTTTTAAATGATTGGAGGCAGTTTAAGAAATAAAATATTGAATTGGACAACACATTTTAAACACAGAATGGAACTACTACAAGATAGAAAAAAGGTTTCTTACATAATAGATTTTGAACATGTTGTTTTTTATTGCACAGAAAGGCAGCTATCCATTTCCTGCATCTAAGGGAAGCATACTGGGTAGTGTGATTTTATGGCTTTTTGTCTGTTTTTTGGTTTGTTTCTTAATAAAAGTATGGAGTTTTCTTTGACAAAACCAGTCCTTCTAACTGAATCTAAAATAAATGAGGGATTTATTATATGGATCCTCTATATAAGGTATAGAATAAGCAATAATTAATAGTATCTTCAGTTATAGGCTCATAGAAGAGATAAACATTTCTCATACTGATTTAAAAAGGATATGAGTAAGAAATTTAGAAAAAATCCCTAAAAGGAAAATGTTAATAAAGCACCCATAATTCCATTACTCCAGGGTAACTTTTTCCAAAAATATGCCTACATATTTTAAAATAGCTATAGTCATTTTATTTACGATACTAAATCACATTATACATACTTTCCTATGTTTCTATAGAATTCAAACATTATTGTTTAATGGCTAAATAATATTCAATTATATAGATGTTTTATCATTCCAATACTTTTTACATGGGGGTTGGATTCTGTCATGCATATGTCAGTAATCTTTTGTGGTCAAAGTCACCCATGAAAATCCTTTTACTTACCTAGGAGGCATATTACATTATTTCTCAGTGAGTCCATCATAGAATTTGGATCAGATTGCTAATTCCTGAGCTGAGAATCAGATGAAAATATTTGGGTTCTCTTTAGTGGCCCAGTTGAATAGGATTGTCTTTCTGAGCATATATAGACTGCATTGTTCATCCTAATAAATTAAATATGTGATATGACTGCACTTTGAACATGCTCAGACCTTTGGTGGTGCATGTTTGTGAGAGTAAGATCTTAACTGTAATAACAGAACGAAAACTCTAGACTGGGGCATACCTGAAAAGCAAGGAGTGTGGCCTCCCTGTTTGTAAGGAAGCCCCAAGAACAGCCCTCCGCCCATACCCAGCCCTTTGGTAATGCGGTATTTGTTAAAGACATACAGGAATACCTGTGAATAAGTAGTTACTAGTACCTAAAATTAGGCGCTCTGGATTACTGAACAGGTAGAAGATAACTCCAGCCCACACAGTATGTATTTTAAGTAGATTTTTCTAAGAAAGCTAACAAAATCATACTCAAACTTAGCCTAGCTGACTATAGAGAACTTAGGTTTGAGCCTCATCTTTGGGTGGATTTTTTCCCCAAAGACTGCCTCGTGACGCAAATTAAGTTCCTCTTTAAAAAAAAAAAAAAAAAAATAGCCAGAAGCATGTTGTTTCATTTTTTAATATACGGGTAGTTGGTGAACATTTGAGCTTGTTTGCTTGGTAAATTGATGCAACATTGATGAACACACAGACTCAAGCATTAAGAATTCAATCTTTTAAGACTTGAAAATGATGCAGTCACACATACGAATAAGTCTATATTGTGTGTATATATGTATATTGTGTATATATACAATATACATATCTATTTTAAGTGATTGCTGGTATCCTAGAGAGGACTAGGAACGCCTCTGAACTTAGGAAGCGTCAATAATTATTTAATAAACATTTATCTCCACGGCTTGATTTGAAGGTCTAGCCTCCCTATCCATTCAGTTTAAAACCGGGGCCTTCCAAAAAGGATTTATTCTGATGCATCCATTTTCACATATACCATCGTTTAGGGCCGTGATTGTCTCAAAGCGAACTAGAAGCTTTTGATCTTGCACTTCCTCTCAAATATCTAACGAGGATAAAAAGTTCTGGAGGGATTTGTGGGCTGAATTTTACAAGGCTCGAGAGGGGTGTCCAAGCCTGCGGGGCTCAGAATAGAAAAGGTGGGGTCTAGAGAGAAATCCGAGGCATAAAGCGCTGCGTAAGACCGCTCACAGCGAGTAGTTTCAACTACCGACGGACGCGCGGCCGGCGCACTGCCCATCCCCGCGCGCCATCCCCGCGCGCCATCCCCGCGCGCCATCCCCGCGCGCCATCCCCGCGCGCCATCCCCGCGCGCCATCCCCGCGCGCCATCCCCGCGCGCCAGTGTCGCCCCTCGGGGCTCCTTCACGCCGCGCGCCAACTGCTTCCGGGTCGCGGCGGACGTCGCTTCCGCAGCAGCATGGCGGCCACGGAGGATGAGCGGCCGGCGGGGAGCGGCGAGGGAGAGCGGCTGGATTTCCTGCGAGACCGGCACGTGCGGTTCTTCCAGCGCTGCCTCCAGGTCTTGCCCGAGCGTTATTCTTCGCTCGAGACCAGCAGGTAACTGGTGGTCACGGTCAACGGGGGTGGGCACGGGGCCCCGGCCCCAGCGGAAAGGCACCGCGGAGCCGGCCGGCTGACCCGGCGCCTGCAGGCCCTGCGCCGCCGCCCACCCGGCCCTGCCGGGTTCCTCTCCTCTCGGGCGGGTCTGCAGTCACCCTCACTCCCCCGAGCTATGGGGGGAGGATTGGGGCAGCAGTAAGTCGAGGGCTTGTGGAACCTCCAGTTTCTGCCTTTATCACTTCCCAACCATTTTTCCTGTCAACTCTGAGCTTCGTCTTTATTCCCACTACGAGGCTGTGAATCACTTGGCCTCGTTACTTCCGAGTATAGAAGGAAAAAGACCAATCATTGTAGGTAAATAGCCTCGCCTGTGCTACCCTTTCCTCCAACACGTTATTAACCCTGAATTGAGTATCTGTATGGTGTGTTACGTATAGGAGCGGCGCAGAGCCTGTAAGGTTTGAGTAGAAATTAACTTTCCAGGAATTGTAAATCTAAGGGTAGGAGAAGGTTGGCGAAGAGGTGCAGTGTTCCGTGAAGCAGCCTGTTAAAAGTGTATTTGCTGTAGCCTTGTGAGTTGGAGTTGGCTGAGGAGTGTGATTTGGCTGCGGCTAAAAAACTGTGAATTAGTCATTCAGAGTAAAAGTCTGGGGATGAGAGGAAGGAGGCGGTCCTTGCTCTGCAGTGCTGTGTTTTGAGTGAGGCTCCAACGCCGCGTGGGACTGGATAAGGAGAGAGCCGATTGGTTTTGCTCTAATCTCTCCGTGTTTTTTGAACTCTGATTCTCTGGTGTATTTTGAACATTTCATGGCTGGGTCAGATTTGTAAGTTTTATAGATTACTTCTGCCTAGTGCTCTAGAAATTTAGTATGAGAGGAGCTGGAGTACAGCTGAACAAGACAAGTGGTTTCAATAGAGTTCTATGCAGCATAGGGTTAATGTGTGTTAGCATGGGGTTAATGGGAGCGTGTAGGAAGGGCAGATATCTAGCCCAGACTTCTTTAGAGAGGCCTTCCCAAAAGAGATCCATCCTTTCCAGTCACCACCTGAAATGATATATTTATTGGTTTATTTGTTTAATATTTTTCTTTCACGCGGGATTGTAAACTTCACGAAAGATCTTTGTCTAGTTTACCTCTATGATACTAGAGCTGCCCTGTCCGATGTAGTAGTCGCTAGCCACATTTGGCTGTTTAAATTTGGATTAATTAAAATTAAATCACATGAAAAATTCAGTTCTTCTGTTTGCAGTCGCCACTGCATTTCATAGCTTTTGTTGCTATTTCAACATTTCCATCATCCCAGAAAGTCTTTTGGGCAGTACTGCACTAGGACCTTGAAAAGTATCTGGCGTATAAGAGGCACGAAGTAAGTATTTGTTAAATAATGTGAGCAGAGCCCTGAATAATGAACACATTCTTGCTAAAGGAAGAGTGAAGCATTATTTATAGTCCTTTCTCTATCCATAGGTGTTGATTGATCATCAGAGCACATCCCTAGACCTAAATTAAGGTTTCCAAAACTTACCCCACTGAGTAGAACAATATGCTATGAAACAAAGGATGTTAATAGATCACACATTTTATGGGGATTAATTTTATGTGAATTTGAAGCGTTTAGATAAAAAAAAACTTCCATCTTGTGCTTGTTAAACAGTTGAACTTTGCTCGTAGCTGTCATTTTAGGTCTGTGGCTGTATTTTCAAAGTGCCAGTGTGTGCTCTATTTAAAATTCCAGCATGGACAAAACCATATATACTAATGCGTGTTGGTAAACTGTGTAATGGTGCTCATAGCGTAAGTAAAACTGCAAAAATTGTCTGATTGAACAACTGATTTCATAACTTCAGTATAATCTTAGAATCTACACCAGGCATTATATAGTAGATGATAATGTATAATGTCATGGTGCATTAGTTAAGAAATATTATGTCCTTTTTATGCCTGATGCTTATCACTTGAGTAGAATATTTTTTATTTCTTGTTTTCTTATGGCACACTTAATAACCACATTTAAACTAATGTGCACATAGCAGTTTTTGTAGTGATATTTTCAAGTTTTTCAGTTTTTCTCTTTCCTGAGTCTTTGCTTTCCTTAGTTTAGCGTTAAGTCCTTTTGTGGTGTATGTGATTTATAATTGTATGCTTATGAAGGAGCTCTGAGCTTTTAAGCAAAGGCGACTGATCACAAAATTTCTACTGATGCCAAGAGTTTTCAGATAAAACGATGTGTTTGCTAAGTCACAGTTCTTAACCTGGTATTGCTATTTAATTCCATAGACATTTGTTGAGTGCCTACTGTTTGGGTACAGGGAGGGATGCAGTGCAAAACCGGTGATTTTTGGTGTGCCTTTCTTCTTGCTGATAGATGTGACAAAGGAGACTCTCAGGAAGGCTGATAACGGACTAAACATTTAGATACTTATTTTTTGACCCACCGTTTTGGCAAAATTACTTTCATTTCCCTTTTGCTTTTAGTTTGACAAATAGGACTGAATAATTTTTATTTTTCTAATAACAATGGCTTTATGAAAATAAAGTGTTGTTTCACCTGTGGCTTTTTTTTCATATTAACTTCTGAAAGGTGGTAGTTATTAGTTAACCTCATGTGAATATTAAACCTTGGGTTGTGAGCTTTGTGCATTAACAGGCTTCTTTTTTGTGAGTGGTTTAGAGAGTTTTTTGGTCATAAGTTGTTATTGCCATTTGTATTTGGGTAATGGGAGTTAAAATAGGTTTTTGTTTTTTGTTTTTAAAGATTTTATTTATTTATTTATTTGACAGAGACAGAGATAGCGAGAGCAGGAACACAAGCAGCAGGAGTGGGAGAGGGAGAGCAGGCTTCCCGCCGAGGAGGGAGCCCGATGTGGGACTCGATCCCAGGACCCTGGGATCATGACCTGAGCCGAAGGCAGACGCTTAACGACTGAGCCACCCAGGCGCCCCTAAAATAGGTTTTTTTAATCGGAGAACGAAATACTGACCATTTTCTATGTTACTTTTACAGATCCAGCTGCTCTCAAAGAAGGGTTTAGATGTTTGGTTTTTATTTTACAGGACATCACAATCTACCTAGTCTTTCCTAGTCCTTCCATATTCCTCTGTATAGCCTGTGTTGTAACTGCTCAGCTGACTACCGTCTAGCAACTACTCTGCTCTTTCATTCCCTCCCTTACCTGAAATATATTGCAGTCCAGCAGTGTGTTTCTCAAAGCATGATGGCGACGACGGGAGGCTCTAAATCAGTGACATCCTCACATGCTTATAAGATGCAAGTACCTGGGGCACCTGGGTGGCTCGTCAGTTAAGCGTCTGCCTTTGACTCAGGTCATGATCCCAGGGTCCTGGGATCAAGCCCAGTGTCAGACTCCTTGCTCAGCAGGGAGCCTGCTTCTCCCTCTCCTCCCTGCTTGTACTCTCTCGCTATCCTTCTCTCTCTCTCTCTCAAATAAATAAATAAAATCTTAAAAAAAAAAAAAAGAATGCAAGTACCTGAGCCCCTCCCCAGTTCTGCATCAGACTCTTTGTGGGCCTGCCAGTGTGCATTGTGACAAGCATCCCATATAGTACTCATGCACCCTAACGTTTGAGACTGTTTGCCTGATAGGAGAAACAGATGTACAAACAGATTCTTAAAACAGTGCCTCCCGGGGCGCCTGGGTGGCTCAGTCGTTAAGCGTCTGCCTTCGGCTCAGGTCATGATTCCGGGTCCTGGGATCGAGCCCCACATCGGGCTCCCTGCTCCATGGGAAGCCTGCTTCTCCCTCTCCCACTCCCCCTGCTTGTGTTCCCTCTCTCGCTGTGTCTCTCTCTCTGTCAAATAAATAAATAAAATCTTAAAAAAAAAAAAAAAAAAAAAAACAGTGCCTCCCAACTCTACTATGCATATAAATTACCTGGGGATCATCTTAAAATGCAGATTCTGATTGCATAGGTCTGGGAGGGGTCTAAGGCCCTGCAGGTCTAACAGGTTCCCAGGTGATGCTGATGTTGCTGATCCCCTGACCACACTTGAATTTGTTTGCACAATGATTGTGGATTCACAGAATATTATGGGAGCACCTTAGCTCAACCTGAAGAGAGACATGTCTCAGAGATGGCTTCTTGGAAGAAGTAACCCTGGAGCTAAATACTAAAGAATGTGTTTAGTTTGGGGGGATGGGGGATGGATTATAGGCAAATGGAAAAGACAATAAAGGTAGATAAGTGAATGTTGAGCAGAGACACTGCAATCATTTGTTTAACAGTGGTTCAAAATGTAAGGCAGGTGTGGTAGGAATTTAGTCTGGCGGGCAGACATGGGCCAGATTACAGAAGGCTTTGTGTGCCAGGTCAAGAAACTTGAATTTGATATCACATAAGTGATGGAACGTTGCCAAGCAGTGGATCTTCCTGGTTAGATACGCATTTCAGAGTGATCGTTGAATTTGAGATTGGTTGTTGTAGTAGTAAGTTGGACCAGACCAGAACCAGGAAGACCAGTTAGGGAGCTGTTGTAGACCAGTTAGGGAGCCAGATGCTGGGGCAGAATGGATAGGATGAAGGGGTATAGGAAAAAGGAGGAGTTCCAGGATTCTAGGATTGGAACTGCCATCTGGTCTAGAGAACAAGGGGCTAAAGGAGTAGGTTTAGAAAGGAAGATGATTTCTTTCTTTTTTTTTTTTTTTTGACAGCGAGAGCACTAGTGGCTTGGGGAGGGAAGGTGGAAAGGTGGAGGGGAGAAGGGAGAGAGAGAATCTTAAGCAAGCTCCACGCCCAGCACCAGGCGAGGCAGGGCTGGATCTCACGACCCTGACACTTAACCAACTGAGCCACCCAGGTGCCCTGAAGATGATTTCTGTAATAGTACTTATTATATAGCTACTTATTTTTTCCCATAATTTAACCTGCTTAAGATTAGGAGGCTTGTTTTATTCGTTTTTGTCATGACATCTAGTCTGTAGTAGATGTTTAGTAAACATTTCTTATTGAAAAATTATTTTGCATGTAAAGTAATTCCAAAGATGTGTGACTGTACTTAAAAATACTTACCATCAAGCCAGCTACTGAAAAATATTAAAGATAAGAGTAAGGCTTAGGGCGCCTGGGTGGCTCAGTCGTTAAGTGTCTGCCTTCGGCTCAGGTCATGATCCCAGGGTCCTGGGATCGAGCCCCGCATCGGTCTCCCTGCTCAGTGGGAAGCCTGCTTCTCCCTCTCCCACTCCCCCTGCTTGTGTTCTTTCTCTCGCTGTGTCTCTCTCTGTCAAATAAATAAATAAAATCTTTAAAAAAAAAAAAAAAGAGTAAGGCTTAAAATTCTAGCATTCCTGCAGCGTTTCAGTCATTAATTCCAGAGTGTTTTTGGGGCCGCTGTGTGCTGTGTATTTTAACTTCATGATTAATTTCCATCTGTCCTCTAAGGCTCTCTCATCATTTCCACTGTTACCAATTTTATTGAACAACTGTGTTCCTATTTCTAAATATTTCCTGTTTGTAAATGCTTGTTCATAATTTTAGAACTTTTTGCAGTATGATTTAGTTATTGCCCCACCTGAGATCTAGGCAGGAATGCAGTTACCTGTTAAAGACACTTGGAGATGCCGGTAAAGAGACTGTACTGGCGGAAAGGGGCAGAGCAGGTGATCCAAAGTTTGGGAATCTAGTCAGTGCCCATGTATCAGTGTTTCCAGTATACTCGCAAATGGTCACTTACCTGCTCTAGCCTAACGGTACACTACTCCTTTATTAGCACAGGAAAGTTATTACTATTGCTCAATTCTTTTTTCCACTGCCCAGACTGGTTTTCCTTTTTTTTTCCCCCCTATTTAATCCTTGGGGGTTTTTTGGGGGGTGCTGTTTTTTAAGCCTGAAAATGTTCTTCTTAAGCCTGAAAAATTGGAGATCTTCTGGAGACATCATTTAGTTGATGCCTCCCATCTGTGAATTCATCCAATGGGGCAGCAACTTGATTTAGAGGAGACGAACTTTACTACTTCATCCATGTAAGATACACTTTCATATGTGTTGTTCAGAGTGGAAGAAGGGGCAGGAAGATGTGGCTGGCTTGCTTTGCTTTTTCAGGTTATAGTTTCAGAGTTCAATTCTAGGGAAGAGAAGAAAGGAAGAGAACAAACAAATGCTCTCCAAAGCAACAAAGTCGAAATACCTTCACCAGCCTGATTTTAGGCTTGTGTGTTTGCGTGACTTCCCCTCTAGACACCTGCCCCCAGGTGGGTTGCCAGCAGTCCATACCCCAAGTAGCCCTCACTGGGGCACCGTAAAACCCTCCATTATTTCCCTCAGAGGCCCACAGCCCAAAACTGCTTTTTTTTTCTTATGACTTATTTAATTCTCTCCCTCTCAGAGTTTTAGGACTGCTTAAGAACTCTGGTGTGCTAAGAAAGGAGTATTTTCCCAGCCTATCTTAGAGGGGAGGCCAGACATTTGCTCCAAATTGACTTCTTGGTTCTGTCTGCTAGCCGCTGCTGGGCGCCTCACTTCATAAGCATAAGCTTTTCACTAGAGCTGTGTTAATCCTAAAACCTTGGTCTCACCTGCTAGGAGTTGAAAATACCGGACTCTCAGAAGCCTTTAAAATTAAGTAGGCAAGATTTTAAAGTAGTTTACCAGCAACTGACTTGATTTCTGGTATTTGCATCCATATTCAGAAGCAAATAAAATGAAAAACATCATTCATATAACACTTATATGTAGGTAACAGTATGACTTTGGAGCAGGGTTACTTAACCTTAGCACTGTTGACATTCTGTTGAATGGCGCAGTCCTATGTGTTGTAGGTGGGACATTTAGCGGCATCCTTGGCGTTTACCAGCTAGCTGCCACTGGCACCCTCCTCTACGACAACCAGAAATGTCTTTAGAATGTCCCCTGGGGCATCACTGCTCTAAAGCGGTGCACTTTTTTTTTATTTTTAAAGATTTTATTTATTTATTTGACAGAGAGATAGAGCCCGGAGCACAAGCAGAGGGAATGACAGAGGGAGAGGGAGAAGCAGGCTCTGCACTGAGCAGGGATCCCGATGTGGGACTTGATCCCAGGACCCTGGGATCATGACCTGAGCTAAAGGCAGATGCTTAACCATCTGAGCCACCCAGGCGCCCCCCCCACTCTTTTTTTAAAACAGGCTCCATGCCCAGCATGGAGCCCAACATAGGGCTTGAACTCATTGAGATCAAGACCTGAGCTGAGATCAAGAGTCATACGCTTAAATGACTGAACCATCCAGCCTCCCCTAGAGCAGTGCTTCTAAAGCCTGGCTGCACATTATCCTCACCTGGGAAGCTTCCCACACCGCACCCCCCCCCCCCAATACCAGTTATGCAGACCCCACCTTCCACCTAGAATTTCCATTTCATTATCATAGAGTAAGGCCTGGGCCTCTCTGTGTTTTATTGGTGGTGTTTTAAGTGTTTGTTTTTAAGCTGATTCTAACAATGTAGCCAGGTTTGAGAAACATCCCTGTGGAGAACACCACCCTGCAACTCCCAGTTCCTAAGTAGTTTTCATTGGTTATCTAGCATTGAAATCTCAAGCAAATTACTTGAGTTCTTTGGACTTCATGGTCTTGAGCTAAAAAAAATTTAAGAGAATACTTAGAAAAGAATACCAGCTTATCTTTATAGCCCTTTCAATGTTTTCTAATCATGTATGTTTTTTATTGACAGGAAGATCTTTGATTTATCCAGCCTCTGTAGGTTGTCTTATCGACAACCTCATGTTGTCCTCCACTTTTGTCTTTGTCTTCCTTTTGTTTTTTTTCTATAATAACGCTTTAATAAACTAAATTACTAGATAATTTTAATTAATTATGTCTGACTATAACCATTTATAGCAAAACCAAAAACCCTAGTGAGAGCTCTCCAGGGGGGTTAGGTGAAGTATTGCAGGCCTTTTATCTGTTGGTGACTTCAATAAATATTTGAGTATGTATCACCACAAGGCAGACTTACCTCCTGAGACATAATTGTCATGAAGAGCAGTGATTCTCAAACATGTCTGCTGTTAGATAGAAGGTCTTCCCATTTCTAAAGTATCATTTTGTTTTGGGAAAGAGCAGGGTTGTCTGGGGGGGCGGGGGAGAAGGTTGCCAACCAGTGACCTGAGAAGAGGCCTGTAGTGTGACAGCATGTGTAGATCCTGAGGTGGTCGTTGACTCCTGTCAAATCAGGGAGATGACCAGTAATGATAGCTTCTGTTTGTTGAGTGCTTGCTTGTGGGCAGGGAGGGCAGTAATGTGAGGTGTAATAATTTATAGATAAGGAAGTGGACTTAGAAAAGATTTAGAAAAGGGCCTGCCCAGGTTATAGATGGCTGTAAATCAGCCAGCCTAGGATTTGAACCTAGCTCATTTGACGGCAAAGTCTGAACTCTGAACTGTAGCCTCCCACATGAAGGGGTTCCACTGCCCTTAATTTAGTCCTGATCGTGCTCAGATAAATCACCTCCCTAATTCTGGTGGATCTCAGTGGTTTGTTAGAATTAAACTGAGATAGTATATAAGAAATTTTCTAGCTCAGTGTCTAGTACATAGTAATAGTCTCTCAGTAATGTAAGTTTCCCAAAATCTGTTTTTCTTAAGTGTACCAGTATCGCATTATTTTTAGTTTTTGCCTTAAGCTTTGGTTAGAATTACTCTTTGATTTGTCCTTCTGTTATCTAATGTATGCCAGTCTTTTTCAACCAGGAATCAAGGAGAATTATACCCTTAAAAAAGAAAAAAGTGACTTTTCTCATTTTTCCTTAAGTTGGTAGTATTTTTCTAGATGGCATGGGAAAGAAGTTAATTTATTACACGCAGTGGATGCTTTAGGGCGTTAAGGTTTATTTCTCTTTTGGAATCTTAGTTGAAAAGGTTACAGAATGTGTCCAGTGGCTTTGCTGTCAGATTTTAGACCAGATGATTTAAAATATTAATTTGTTATATTAGTTATAGGAATTGTTAGAATACAGAAATGAGATAACCATGCTCAGACAGCAGAATGCATCTCAACCTGAAAAGAATTATATATAACAAATTCTTTATGTAAAAAGTAATCACTAAAGTACTAGTTTTTATATGAAAACAAAGTTTACATTTCTCATTTAGTGTATAGTCTTGGAGGGGGGTGTGTTGCCTTACAGTTTTTCATTCCATCGAAGAATCCTCTCTGGGAAAATGGAGTTGAAATGCATATGTATTTTTTAAAGTATTATTTCCCAAAATTCATTTTAAGTTTTTTCCGGTCACATTATTTGTAAACAAATTTGAATACAGATGGACTTATTCTAACGTTCCTTAAGAATTATGCACAAACTGTAAGTATAGTTGCTCTTGGCAAATAAGTGGAAATAGGGATTTTATATATTTTCAGCCTTTTGAATTTGCTTGTACTAATTAGGTGCAGGCAATTCTTTTTTAAATCTGCTTTAGCCTTCAGGTTGCTTTAGTGAATCCACGCATGTATCAGATGAGTAGGACTGGTTTTTTAACCCCTAAATGTTCCTTTTTACAAATGAAACAAAGGTTTGATCGATATAAACTCTAAGTATAAACAGGGCTTTTTGGCTTTTGTAAAATGAGATTACTGTTTGAATTAAGTTTAAAATTAGAAAGACTTTATTATTTTTTGAACCAGAAAGACTTCAGTGTTTTGACAGTTGAGATGGAATTTTACTTTTTTTTTTTTTTCTTTTAGGCTGACAATTGCATTTTTTGCGCTCTCCGGGCTGGATATGTTGGATTCCTTAGATGTGGTGAACAAAGATGATATAATAGAGTGGATTTACTCCCTGCAGGTCCTTCCCACAGAAGACAGTGAGTGAGTTTTTAGCATTTTATTTTTAGTGTGGCTAGTTAGTTGTACTTGGCATAACATGTGTCAGACTAGCAAATCTCAGTATTAATTCATAAACTATTACCATATTTTATTCATCCATGTTTTCCTTGCAATGCTACACTCCTATCCCTTTCAAATACGACACTTGAAAAGTCTAATCATTGGGGCACCTGGCTGGCTCAGTCAGTGGAGCGTGGAACTCTTGATCTCAGGGTCGTGAGTTCGAGCCCCACGTTGAGGGTAGAGATTACTTAAAAAAAAAAAAAAAGAAAATAAATAAAAAATTAAAAAGTCTAATCGTTAATCTCTTGAGAGAACCACTATGCAGTTGTCTGGGATTCGAGATTTGCAGTTGTAGCCACATGTTATGTTCTGCACTTCCGTGTGGATGACTACTTGTCAGTTATTTGTACTTGGTATTTTTGTTGAATTAGTTTTGTAGCCTTTGCTGTATTTTGCATTCCCAGCCGTTCTTTTTGTCTTTTCAGCGAACTCTTTGTCATCAAAAAGTTTCATTTCAGTCTCCTGTCGGTTTTCCTTCTCGGGTTTCATTAGCCTTTCTCTGATGGTTTCTTAGAACTCTTACTAGCATTGCAGTCCTTTTCATGCTTATAAACTTTATAAATTTTGGTCAGTTATTTTTCTTTTTTTTTTAATTAGTTTTCAAAATTTATATGTTACCTGATCAACTAAATGCACACAAGCTTTATACGCCTTATTGTTCACTCTGTTAAGTGTAACATACCTAACATTGATTTAACTTGTAGGTGTTAGAAATTCTAACCTTGAAAAGAGAAGCAGATAAACTCCTGGGAAATGACACAGTTTTTATCATGGTCACCACTTACCTGGCTTCTAAGAGCCAATATTTATAAAATGACCGTGTGTTTTATTGGTTGGAGTAAACATTTATAAATGTCTCACTTAGATGAACTTTAGGGAAATAATAAGCTAAAGCTTTGTTTAGAAAGAAAGAGGTTTGATCTATTAGCAGATGTTCTTGGACATAATTTTGTCTTTCTACTTTATTGTTCTTGGATTTCATAGTGTTTGTGTTTATAATTTTTAAAATCTGCCTGTTGAATTCTTGTTTAAAAATGATAAGCATTTTGGGGCACCTGGGTGGCTCCGTAATTAAGCGTCTGCCTTCGGCTCAGGTCATGATCCCAGGGTTCTGGGATCAAGCCCCACATTGGGCTCCCTGCTCAGCGGGAAGCCTGCTTCTCACTCTTCCACTCCCCCTGCTTGTGTTCCCTCTCTTGCTGTGTCTCTCTCTGTCAAATAAGTAAAATCTTTAAAAAAAAAAAAAAAATGATTAAGCATTTTGAACTAGGTCTGTTGCACATAAATATCTACTCACTTTTCACCAGCTGCATGAAGCAGCGTATGTGATATTCTGGTCAGTAGAGATTCTAGCATGTTGGTGAGTAGGATTTATTGAATGCCCTGCTAAACGTGTGGAGAAGGGCTGTGATAATTACAAGATATGCTGCTTATTCTCTTGGAGCTTGTGGCTGAGGTGAGGTCACAGTTCTAGACACCTGCAAAGTGGAAGTAATTTGTTTCCCCTTTTTACTAGATTTTTTTTTTTTACTAATTTAAGTAGGTCTGGGATTTTTTCTTAAACTATAAAAGTTAAATATTAGATGTAGTATTATTATAGATTCTAATTTTTGATTGATTATTAAAAATACATATCCTGATTAAATTATACACTGTAGTTTCTTAAAGGGATGTATCTCACATAGTACGCATAGGAAATTATAGTGTTAGTCATAGGAAAGCTATTCTGTATGTTTTTTGCTAAAATATATTTTATATTATTTTTAGAAAGAATTTATTGATAACTCATTTCCCTGAAATAAAATAGCCATTGCTACTCTAGAAAAATATGGATCATAACATTTGAGTGAGAGAAGTCAGGTTTTGGTTAGCAGTAATTTGTCATGTATTCACTATGCTTTCTACTTTCTGTCTTCATATTTCTCCCCACTCTTGAGGATTCTTTGCTGGCCTCTGTGATTGAGCTGTGCTATTGTCTTCTCTTAAAATATGTTTATTTTCTTCTACCATTTTATTGTAAGATTTTCACAACCGCTTGATACCCATTAATACATGTATTCTTTTTTAAATGCAACTTACTGAATGGTTAAAATAACTGGTTAATTCTTCTCCCATTGGAAAAGCAGTGCCACTAAATAATAGGCTCCTGTTTTTATGCTCTTAAATGTGGACTTTATACATGTCATCTTGTTATCCCTTGGGTGTGTGACTAAACAAGTCCATGAACTTTTTTTGTGCAGTTAGTTTAATTAAAACCCGTATTCTTGGGGCATCTGGGTCGCTCAGTCGGTTGGGCGTCCAGCTCTTGGTTTTGGCTCAGGTCATGATCGCATGAAGCATGCGATCAGCTCTGCGCTCCATGGGGAAATCTGCTGGAGATTCTCTCCCTCTGCCTCCCCCCTCCTGTTCACACGCGCTTGCACACATGTTCTCTCACTCTCAAATAATCTTTTTTATTATTTTAAGTTTTTTTAAAAGATTTTTTATTTATTTATTTGACACAGAGAGAGGCAGCGAGAGTGGGAACACAAGCAGGGGGAGAGGGAGAAGCAGGCTCCCTGCTGAGCAAGGAGCCCGATGCGGGGATCACCTGGGAGCTCTATTCCAGGACCCTGGGATCATGACCTGAGCCGAAGGCAGATGCTTAACGACTGAGCAGCCCAGGCGCCCCTAAATAATCTTTTTTAAAAATCCATATTCTCTCTAAAGACTGCTTTGTTGTGAGAGATTTGCTGTTGCCTGAACTTTCATATTATTCGTAATAATTGCATTTTTTTTTTAAAGATTTTATTTATCCATTTGAGACAGAGAGAATGAGAGAGACAGAGAGCACATGAGAGGGGGGAGGGTCAGAGGGAGAAGCAGGCTCCCCGCCGAGCAGGGAGCCCGATGCGGGACTCGATCCTGGGACTCCAGGATCATGACCTGAGCCGAAGGCAGTCGCTTAACCAACTGAGCCACCCAGGTGCCCGTAATAATTGCATTTGCTACATACTCACTAGAATGGCTAAAATGGAGAAGGTAGAAAATAACAGTTGTTGGCGAGAATGTAGCACAACTGGAACTCTCACGGGGAGCTGAAGGAAAACTGTCCAAGAGTTGGAAAACTGGCAGTACTTACTAAAGCTGAACATCCGTGCAGTCCATGACCTAGCACTTCTGCTTCCTAGTTCATACCCAACAGAAGTGAAAACGTGTTCACCAGAAGATACGTACTAGAATGTTCATAGCAGTGTTTTTCACAGGAGTCCAGAAGTAGGAACCATAAAAACTACCCATCATTGGTGTAATAGATGAATGATGTATTAAAATATTCACACAATGGAATACTATACAGTGGAAAATGAGAAAGAACAGTCTATAACTATAAAACAAAAATTTTGATGAATGTCACAAACATGTTTTGAGAGAAAGAAGTACCTAGTGTATTATTCTCTTTATACAAAGTATAAAAATAGACCAAACCAATGGGAACTTTTGGGGAGTGAAGGAAGTATGAAGAAAAGAAGGTAGGAGCAAAGTAGGAGGGGGACGTCTAGGGTGCTGTCATGTACTTTTCTTGAGCGGACCACTGGTTATATGGATAAGTTTACTTTGCAAAGTTCATTGAGTTGTTTCATTATGATAATATGCTTTTCTTATGTTTATTATAGTTTGATGGAAGTTTTAAAATTTTTCTTTGAATTCATATTGGTACTCTCCATCTCTTTTGAGACCCATCAGGATTCTCTTTCGCATTGTACTGTGAACTCCATGGATTTCATTGATTTGAAGCCCATTGCTTTTTTTTTTCATTTGTCACTGCTTAACTGTTACTTAAAATATTTTTGCTTGCATCTGAATTGTAAACTTCTAGCGGGGGAGAGAATGTGTCCATCTTAGATTTTTCTTTCAGTGCCTAAAGCTTTGTTGTGTCTCAGGAGGTGTTGGACTATTAAATCATCCATACCTCTTCCAACTTAACTGTTCCTCTTCTCTTTATTTTCACATTTGGTCTACAGCATCATGATATTGTGATTTATAAGAAAAAAATGTATATTTGGTCTTCAATCACAGTTCCTGGCTCACAGCTCCCAAAACCCTTGGCATTTCCTAAGCATTGAGAGTGTTAAAAGATATCTTTTGTTATGTTAATGAGGTAACTTTTGGAAAGCACCTAAGGTTGAGGGGCTTTTGGTCCTTGGAGCCAGCCAGTGATTAGATGGTTGGAACTTTCAGTCCCACCACCTGACCTCTGGGGAGTGGAGAGGGGCCAGAGGTTGAAGCAATTGCCAGTGGCCAGTGATTTAAGCATTCTTGCCTATGTCGTGGAACCTACATAAAAACCCAGAAGGACGGGGTTCAGAGCGCTTCCTGGTTGGCAAACGTGGAGGTGCCGGGAGAGCGGGGCTCCTGGAGAGAATGTGGCTCCCTGCCCCTTCCCCATACCTTGCCCTAAGCATCTCTTCCATCTGGCTGTTTCTGAGTTACATTCTTTTATTGTCAAGTAATAAGTTTCTCTGAGTTCTGTGAGCTGCTATGGGAAATTAATTGTACCCAAGGAGAGGGGCTCATGAGAACCTACAGTCCATCGCCAGTCGGTCAGAAGCAGCACAGCTAATGGGGCTTGCATCTGGTGCCTGAAGTGGGGGTGGGGGGATGGTTTGGAGTCCTGACGGACTGAGCCCTCAGCCTGTGCAATCCGATGGCTATCTGTGCATAGTGTCAGAATTGAGTTGATGACATTGAGTTGTATTCAGTTGAGTTGAATGAATGGCTCGTGTTCTAAGAATTGCTTGTTGGAAATTTCATCTCAGGACACCTAATTTAAGCATCCTCTGACTCCTCAAATATTTTCTCATTCATAAGGCATTTGCAGACTGAGTAGAAGGTGCTTTCTGTAACTCATAGGTCTGTATTTGTCCTACTTTGTGATATCACATAAAATCTTAGGGAATTTAGGGGAAATCGGAGGGGGAGATGAACCATGAGAGACGATGGACTCTGAAAAACAAACTGAAGGTTCTAGAGGGGAGGGGGGTGGGAGGATGGGTTAGCCTGGTGATGGGTATTAAAGAGGGCACGTTCTGCATGGAGCACTGGGTGTTATGCACAAACAATGAATCATGGAACACTACATCTAAACCTAATGATGTAATGTATGGTGATTAACATAACAATAAAATGAAAAATAAAAAATAAAATCTTAAAAAATCTTAGGGAATTTAAAAATCTATAAATATTAAAAACCCAGGACCATAAAAGAAAAGCTTGGTAAGTTTGATTAAATAAACACTTTTAAATGTTGTTTAGTAAGAGGTAAGGTTGAATAAGTAACAGGCTTGGAAATTGTGGTGATATATATAATAAAATATTAATATCCAGACTGTGAAGAATTCTTAAAGATTGAGAGGAAAATAACACATCACTGTTTAGAAAATGACAAAATTTAAGAATAGGAGGATCTCAAAAGAAGTCAATAACTACATGAAAGAGGATTAACCTTACGAGAAAAGTCAGGGAGATACAGTAGAAACAATGGTGCATTATTTTTTATCTAACTCATCAATTTAGCCGGAAGTTTGGAAAGTTGGCAAGAATACAGGGGAAAGAGCGCCTTATTATTATTTTTTTTTTTTTTAAGATTTTACTTATTTATTTGTCAGAGAGAGAGAGAGCACAAGCAGGAGGAGCGGCAGGCAGAGGCCGAGGGAGAATCAGGCTCCCCCCTGAGCAAGGACTCGATCCCAGGATCTGGGATCATGACCTGAGCCGAAGGCAGACGCTTAACTGACTGAGCCACCCAGGCGTCCTGAAAGAGCACCCTAATATCATTTTGGTGAAAGTGAAAATCATTGTAACCTTTTGAGAGTCATTTTTGAGTATAATCTTTTATCGCATCTGACATATTCTCGTGTGTGTTGTAGTGGGTTGAATAATGGCCCCGAAAAGATAGGTCCGCTCAGAACCTCAGAATATGACCTTAGTTGGAAGAAGGGCTTTTGCGGATGTAATTAAGGTAAGCATCTCCAGATCAGTGACTGGTGTCCTTCTAGGAGAAGGGAAGAGGGAGATTCCAGACCCTGAGGGGAAGGCCCTGTGAGGGCAGAGGTGGAGGTTAGAGTGATGCTTACTACACAGAGGAATGCCAGGATTGTCCAGAGCCACCAGAAGTTGAGAGAAAAGCATGAGACGGTTTCTCCCTCAGAACCTCCGGAAGGAACCAGTCCTGCCAACACCTTGATTTTGGACTTCTGGTTTCCAGAACTCCAAGCGAATAAATTTCCATTGTTGAAATCCTCCGGATTTGTGAGAATTTGATACCTCAGGAAACTAATAACGTGTGCAAAAAAATCTGTGTAGAACATGTTTTGGCATTATTCGTTACACTGACCAAGTAGAAAGAGAGTGAAACAGTTAACTAAACTATGGTCCACCAAGAGTACTATGCAGTATTAAAGTGATCGAGGTAGATCTATGTATATACCAACATGAAAATGTTCATATATGGTTAAATTATAAATACCAACATCTACAGAGATGTTTCAACAATCTTTGGCTATCAACATACAGTGAAAATTCTGAAAGAAAATCTTTGTGGGGGGGGTTGGGAACAGACTTGGGGGGATGGCAGGATAAGGTAGTACTTTAATTTTAATCTTTATACCTGCATTGTTTGTGTATTCACAGTAGGTTTCCATGTTTAAATATTGAAGTTAGAAAAACCTTGAACCTCTCCTCAAAACACAACAAAAATAAAAAAAATAAATTTAATATGACAGGGTTATTATACACAAATATTGATATTTTGCTAATGCAGAAATAATGCTGTACGTTAATTAAAATTTTATGATTTTTAAGGCACTGTCAAATACATTGTCAAGTTTGTTCTTCCCCTAATCTGCCTTCTCCAGAAGAGGAAAATGAGAGACAGTGATTAAGAGACCTGCCTGAGCATTTTGGCGGCTGGTTTTGGTTGGGGCCGTCCCGCATCTAAGGCAGGAAGATGGTGGCCGCAAAGAAGACGAAAAAGTCGCTGGAGTCGATCAACTCCAGGCTCCAGCTTGTTATGAAAAGTGGAAAGTACGTGCTGGGGTACAAGCAGACTCTGAAAATGATCAGACATGGCAGAGCGAAACTGGTCATCCTCGCCAACAACTGCCCAGCCTTGAGGAAATCTGAAATAGAATACTGTGCCATGTTGGCCAAAACTGGTGCCCATCCCTGTAGTGGCAATAATACTGAATTGGGCACAGCGTGTGGGAAATACTACAGAGTATGCACACTGGCTCTCACTGATCCAGGTGATTCTGATATCACTCGAAGCATGCCAGAACAGACTGGTGAAAAGTAAATCACGCAAAATTTTTCTTTAATAAAACTGGCCACAGCTTGTTTAAAAAAAAAAAAAAAAGACCTGCCTGAGGCCACGCATAGCTATTAAGTGATAGAGTCAAACTGAAATCCCAGGCTTCTGACTCCCAGGCCCCAGTGCTGCTTTACTGGTGAAGTATATAGGTCCCTGGTGGAGACTGTCATGTGTGACACTTAAGTACATCATGAATATTTAATCAGAGTTAACTCTGGCTTTTCAGTTGACCCCAGGGTTGTAAAGACCCCAGTGGTATCTTACTATAAGTGTGTGGTCAGACCATTGGAGGGTTGGGGCCCTTCCTGTAAGTGTTTAGGAAACACGGGATCGGGCTGGGAGTTGTGTGTTCCCTTATCTCATCAAGGATACAGCCAGAGAATTTTGGAGCTAGAACAGAGCAAGGAATATTATAGTCTGTCATTGTACACATGAGGATATTAAGATCCAAAGAGACGAATAATATGTCCACGATAATATAGCTCATTAATGCTAGAGGCAAAATTAGAGTACAGTTTTCTGTTTTCTAGTCCTTTGAGATTCCCATTCCTGGAGATTTCCAGTACTGATTCCGTACAATAGGTGCTCTGTTCATCATGTGTGTTTTCCTGTGAGTATTTTTTTTTTTTTTTAAGATTTTATTTATTTATTTGACAGAGAGAGAGACAGCGAGAGAGGGAACACAAGCAGAGGGAGTGGGAGAGGGAGAAGCAGGCTTCCTGCGGAGCAGGGAGCCTGATGTGGGGCTTGATCCCAGGACCCCGGGTTCATGACCTGAGCTGAAGGCAGACGCTTAACGACTGAGCCACCCAGGCGCCCCTCCTGTGAGATTTTTTTAAAGTAGATTTTTAAGTCCCATTGCTGCCTTTTTAAAATAACATGCCTACAAGTGTAAGTATAGTTGCATGTGCCTAAACTGGGCATGTTGCACATTTCAAAAATTATAGCATGTCTGTTTTGGAAGAATTATAGATCAAGAATTTTTGCAGAGATAGCCCCGCAGTGATTATGTGCCCAACTGTCCCTCACCGTGTGTCTGGTAGGCCACACCACAGATCTTGTCACAGTCCAACTGCAATTCTCAGTTCTCCATTTACTGTTTTGTTGCATGAAACTATTAAGTCTCCATCTATGAAAAGAAGTCTCCCACCTGCCTTTTCCTTAGTTGGCCTAGGTCTGACTCTGAAACCAATCTGTGAAATTTAGAAAATAGGTATACAAACCCATTTTGTAGGCTCTAGAATGTTTTGTTTACCTTGTCTAGGTCTCTTGACAGTCTGAAACAAAGAGGTGTACCTAGATGCATATGATATATTGCTATCTGAACGACTTCCCCGTAACAAGATAAACTAGTTTGACTCTGTGCCTCTGATAGTAGAGGATACATTCACCATATCAGTGGCTCTCGATTCTGACTTGTCTGTCCAACAGGGATTGTTTTTATTTTTATGTATGATTGTCCAGGCCCTACTCTGAAGGTTTTGATGTGGGCCTGAGATAGGACCCAAGAAGCCTGTATATTTTTTTCAGACTATGCAATAGATCCTGTTGGGACCCAGACCCACCCTTCCGGTTTATTTTGCTGCTACTGAATAAGAACACTAGGTGGCGCCATCCAGCAACCTCCAAGGAAGCTTAGGCTATCGGGAGTATGCATCCCGTTGTAAATTTGGAATGAATTGTGCATTTATACTTAATAATTATCATGAATAGGGAAGCTAACTAGAATTATGAAGGAACGCACAATAGCAGACAAATATTGACAAGAATCAGAAAGGATTGCCTAATGAACTTTTTTTTAGTGACAGTATACACTTGAAAAAGGGGAAGAGAAGGCGTTTTGATTTTTTTTTTTTTTAAAGATTTTATTTATTTGACAGAGAGAGACACAGTGAGAGAGGAAACACAAGCAGGGGGAGTGGGAGAGGGAGAAGCAGGCTTCTCTCGGAGCAGGGAGCCCGATGTTGGGCTCGATCCCAGGACCCTGGGATCATGACCTGAGCCGAAGGCAGACGCTTAACGACTGAGCCACCCAGGCGCCCTGAAGGCATTTTGATTTTAAAGAAACTTTTCTTGGGGTTGCCTCGGTGGCTCAGTCAGTTAAGCGTCTGCCTTCGGCTCAGGTCATGTGAGCCCCACGCGGACTCTGTACTCAGCTCCCTGCTCAGCAGAGAGCGTGCTTCTCCCTCTGCCTCTCCCTCTGTTTCTCCTCAGTGTTCGCGTGCACTCTCTCTCTTAATAAATAAATAAATAAATGAATGAATGAATGAATGAATGAAATCTTTTTTTAAAAAAACCAAACTTTTCTTGATCAATTACACAGAAGCTGTTACTTTCCTCCTATTTCACTTTTGTAAAAAGCTAATGAATCCGTTGGAACTGGTTACTGTTGACTGTGTCTTGGTCACTGTGCTGAGCGTAATCTGCCCGTGTCCTTTAAACCTTACAAGAACCCTGCAAAATACTGCTTGCTATACATTACTGTTCCTTGTTCAGAAATGGAGGAAAACTAGCTCAGAGAGGGTGTTATTTGCCTGTAGAACACAGAGCTAGTAAGAATAGGATCTTGGGTTTGACTCCACATGGCCATGCCACAGTCTCCTAACCTTTGGTGATGTTTTTGAACATCAGTATTTTTGATGCTGAAATTTTCAGAAAAGTTATTGATGTAAATAAGCTAAAAACATAGAAATGAACAAATAGAAATACTGTTTAGTCATTTACCTGTAAGGAAATGATATTTCATTGAGAAAGATTTTTTCAAACCCTGACTAGCAGGTGTTCCTCATTTAATTGCACTTCACTTTTTTTTTTTTTAAAGATTTTATTTATTTATTTGACAGAGAGAAACACAGCGAGAGAGGGAACACAAGCAGGGGGAGTGGGAGAGGGAGAAGCAGGCTCCCTGCTGAGCAGGGAGCCCGATGCGGGACTCGATCCCGGGACCCCGGGATCATGACCTGAGCCGAAGGCAGTCGCTTAACCAACTGAGCCACCCAGGCACCCTAATTGCACTTCACTTTAATATGCCTTGCAGATAGTGCATTTTTTTACAGATGGAAGGTTTGTGGCAATTCTGTGTCGTGCAAGTCTATTGGTGCCATTTTTCTAACAGCATTTGCTCACTTCAGGTCTCTGTTTTACATTTTGGTAATTTTCGCAATAATTCATACTTTTTCATTATATTTACTATGGTGATCTGTGATCTTTGATGTTATTATTCTGATTGTTTCGGGGCACGACAAACTGTGCCCATATAGGATGGTGCGCTTAATTGATAAACGTGTGGGTTGTGACTGCTCCACTGAGCAGCTGTTCCCCTTCATCCCTCTCCTTGGGGCTCCTTAATTCCTGAGACACAGCAGTACTGAAATTAGGCCAGTTAGTAACCCCACAGTGACCTCTGCGTGTTCAAGTGAAAGGAAGAGTCGCACATCTCTCGCTCTACATCATAAGCTAGAAATGATTAAGCTTGGTGAAGAAAGCATGTCAAAAGCCTAAATAGGCTGAAAGCTAGGCCTCTTATGCCGGTTGGCCACGTTGTGTATGCAAAGTAAAAGTTCTTGAAGGAAATTAAAAGTGCTACTCCAGGGGTGCCTGGCTGGCTCAGTTGGAAAAGCATGCAACTCTTGATCTCAGGGTTGTGAGTTTGAGCCCCATGTTGGGTGTAGAGATTACTTAAATAAAAATAAAACTTAAAAAAAAAAGTGATACTCCAGTGAACACACGAATGTTAAGAAAGCAAAACCATCATATTGTTGATGTGGCGTAAGTTTTATTGGTTTTAGTGGTTGTTCAGACACTAGGCACTGTGGACTTTGAAGATGAAGTTAAGGTTACTAATCAGCTGACGTCAAAATAGGGAGATTATGTGCAGGTGTTTCATGTACAGGGGTGGGGGGGTGCTAGGTGTTGCCCAGTATAACCACATGAGCCCTTTATAGAAGGCGGTACAGGGGCCAGATGCAAGCAGTGGCAGGAGTGGCCTCCAGGAGTGAGCAAACACTTGGAGCCCTCAGTCCCACACCCGCCAAACAAGCTGAAGGAGCTTGAGGGGCATTGTTCCCCAGAGCCTCCAGCAGGGAGTGCAACCCCTACCAGCACCCCGGTCCAGCCTGGTGGACCTCATGGACTTCGGAACGTACAGAAGTGTGCGACAATAAGTGGGTGTGGTTTCAGGTAGTAAGTTTGTGATAATTTGTTACGGCAAAAATGACTCATACAAAGAACAAAATTCACTCTCCTGTCATACCACACAATTTTCTTTTGTTTATTCCCTTCTGGGTTTTGTTGATAAGCATCCTTTGCTTAATTATAAACATAATCACATAAATGTTTGTGTCCTACTTTTGATCATTTCTCCATGTTGCTACATAGTTTTCCCTAAGTATTTTAGCAGCAGTTTAGTGTTCCTTTGAGGAGATAGAGTGTCACATTAACCTGTTGGACTTCTGTTTGCTTCCGGATTTTACCAGTGTAATACTACATTGCGTATTTCTGTGCATGTGACCTTTCTTGTATTGGAAGTTACTGGAGTAAATTCTCAGATGTATCATTATCCAGTCAGAGTCTGAGCCTTTTTATTACTCTTACTGTATATTGACAAGTCTTAAGTGGCTTACCCATTTTTTAGCAAAATCTTTAGCAAAGATGGGAGAACTGTGTTCCTTAGTATCTTCACCATTAGACAATACCCTTTTTCATGTAAATTTTTTTGTTAAAGGGGGAAGGTGGTTAGTGGAAAGTTTTACATTTAGTGGGTAAAGTTCCCTAAATTGTTCAAGAAATTAATGTTTAAGTTACTATTCTAAGTACTATTGGAGATATAAAGCTAAATAGAGTACCTGATGTGAAGAAATAGAAGAGTGAAAACTAATTAGTATGAATTAGTCATGTTCCAGTTGTAAGAGATATGAAACTAGTTTCGCACCTCAAAACCTATTTATAGGGGCACCTGGGTGGCTCAGTTGTTAAGCGTCTGCCTTCATCTCGGGTCATGATCGCAGGGTCCTGGGATCAAGCCCCACATCGGGCCCCCTGTTCGGTGGGAAGCCTGCTTCTCCCTCTCCCATTCCCCCTGCTTGTGTTCCCTCTCTTGCGGTCTCTCTCTGTCAAATAAATAAATAAAATCTTAAAAAAAAAAAAACTATTTATACATCTACTTGATTTTTTTTTAAGATTTATTTATTTTTAGAGTGAGAAAGTACAGGGAGAGGGGCAGAGGGAGACGGTGAGAGAAACACAAGCAGACTCTGTGCTGAGCGTGGAGCCGGACGTGGGGCTCGATCTCATGACCCTGAGATCACACGTTAGCTGAGACCAAGAGTCAAGCGATCAACTGACTGCACCACCAAGGCACTCCACATCTACTTGACTTTTTATTAAAATGCATGTACATTCTGTGGATACTTCACTTCTGTCCTCTACATCTGTCATGCTGATTTTCTAATAGCTATCAAAACCATAATTACGTTCTCATTGTGGGTGTAACTAATTTTTCATTTATAGTTTTCTTATTTTTTTCCAGCTTTATAGAGGTATTATTGACATATATATGAGTGTAAGGTGTACAACATGATGATTTGTTACATGAATATATTGCAAAATGATTACCACAATCCCCTCACATAATTTCCTTGTGTGTGTGTGTGTGTGTGTGTGTGTGTGGTGTGACAACATTTAAGATTTCTCCTTATAACTTTTTTTTTTAAAGATTTTATTTATTTATTTGACAGAGAGAGAAAGAGCATACAAGCAGGGGGAGCAGGAGAGGGAGAAGCAGACTCCCGGCCGAGCAGGGAGCCGATGTGGGGCTCGATCCCGGGACCCCGGGATCATGACCTGAGCTGAAGGCATACGCCCAACAACTGAGCCACCCAGGCGCCCCACTCTCCTTATAACTTTCAAGGATATAATACAGTCCTATGAATTATAGCCATCATGCTGTACATTAGATCCCCAGAATTTACTCATCTTACAGGTAGACGTTTGTACTTTTGACCAACATCTCCCCATTTCTCTCAGCCCCTGACAACGACTATTCTACTCTGTTTCTGTGAGTTCAGCCTTTTTAAATTCCACATATAAGTGAGGACATAAAGTATTATAGTATTTGTTTCTCTCTCTGACCTACTTCATGTGGCATAATGCCCTCAAGTTCCATGTATTGTCACATAAGGCAGAATTTCCTCTTTTATGGATGAATAACATTCTGGTGTTGTGTCTATGTGAGGAACAGAGAGAGAGAGAGAAATTTTCTTTATCCACTCATCTGTCGTTGGACACTTAGGTTGTTTCCATGTCTTGGCTATTATAAATTATGTTGCAGTGATCACAGGGTTGCAGACATATCTTCAAGATCGCGATCCTGTTTCCTTTGGATATATACCCAGTAGTGGATTGCTGGATCATATGGTAGTTCTAGTTACAATTTTTTGAAGAACCTCCATACTGTTTTCCATAATGGCTGTGCCAATTTATATTCCCACCACCAGGGCACAGGGCTCCCTTTTCATGGCTGTGACTCAAGTTTCTGGCTTATTAAGTTCCCAGTACTTCAAAGCAAAGTACGTTATTAGACTCAGAACGAAGATTTGTCCAATACTAAAATACTAAGTACATATATTTTTTGCAACTAGAGCAGCTTATACCTTTAGTTTGCTCACATGTAAAGAAGCAATGAGTTAAAGTAAAAAGACACTGCATGGGAAATTAGGATTCCAGATTCTGATGCGTTACCTTGAACATGTCACTTAACCTCTGGGCTTCTGCTTTCTCTCCTTTAGCATGGGGTTAAATATGTTGATCACATGAAAAATGATCATACGGAAAAGATATGGAAGCATTTTGTATGCAGTGAGGTAGGCTATAAACTGAAGGTACATGGTAGGAAATCATTATTTTGTCTCTGGTTTGAAAATGAGAAGGGCGTCTGGCTGGCTCAGTCGGAGGAGTGTGCAACTGTTGATCTCAGGGTTGTAAGTTCGAGCCCTATGTTGGGTGTGGAGATTGTTTTAAAATAAATAAACTTAAAAATTTTTTTGAAAATTAAATGAGGAAATTCCCACAAAAAGAGAACAGCCTTGGCTCATGGTGAGCATTAACCAATGAAAATGGACACAGTAACAAAGCTTTGGTACTAAACCGTTAGCTAGAATGAAAATGGACACAGTGACAAAGCTTTCATACTAAAATGCTCAGTTTCTGAAAGAATGTTTAATTGAACTGCTGTAGAGTCCGAACAAAAATAAAGTATACTCTAAATAAGTACATGTATTTATTTTCTAGGATCAAATCTAAACCGCTGTGGTTTCCGAGGCTCTTCATACCTGGGTATTCCATTCAATCCATCAAAGGTGAGTTACTGTCTGGGTCAGGAGGAAGAAGAAGGGAGGTGGCTGATAAAATTAGTGAGACAGAAAACTAAGAAATTACCCAGACGGAACCAAGCTTCCATGTTTTGATATAGCTGGGTACTGTCTACTAATGTACATTATACCTGCAGCTCCTGGAAGGAGTGTGGTCCGCACCTCACTTCCTGGCAGAATGCACAGCCCATACGCGTGCAGAGATCCCTGCTGTCCCAAGTATCGTGACTCTCCTCCTGTCGTTTGTATAAAAATTATTGGTGATTTCCTGGAGAATTGGAAATAAAGCACTTGTGCTTGGTGCTTGCTCTCTAGGAAGCCAGAGAACTTCTCTGTTAGTGAAAGACTACATTCGACTCACGTTTCTTAGGAATAAAAGAAAAAGCTCTTGCCAAGGCAGTGATTGAAGACCTGAGCAGTGATGAATTTGAGGACATTTGTGGCAACAAGCAGGCTGTCTTCAGGGTTACGGCCAGAGGCTTTGGTACCAGCACACACCGTGTAGAAAGCAGGGACTCCTCACAGAGGGAGGAACTTCTGTCTTCTTCAAAGCATCAGATCCAGAGCCAGCTCTGAAGGTGTTTGCATCTCAGCACAAAATAACTATTTTTCTATAGTAGAAGCAGAGAGAAACTTCCTCATTTTTTTCAAAAGAGGGCCACACAGCATAGAAACTTTTCCTCTGATGGGGTCACTCTGCTTATATATTGGTTATAAGCTAGTGTCTAGCAACATTGAGTATGTCAGGATTTATATCCAGTTGCAATCTGAATGTAAATGGCATATTGCCCATTTTTTCATGCTCTGCTTCAACATTTTAGAATAAATAGCAGTGATTTGGGAGAAGGCAGCATGATTTCATGGAGGCACTGCTTCAGCTTTCTTCCTCTGTCTTAGGCTCTAGATCCACCTGCCTGTGTCGAGGTCATGTGAATTTGCCAAGATGTCTCCAATCATGTGTGCCCATTGCTTTTAGCAGGGAGTCTGCAAACAGGATTCGTAAACTATGTTCCCTTTTTCCTACACATACAGTCTTTTCCAGCTGATGCTGGTCCTGAAGAAGATAGCTCTCCCTTTACTCCTAGTGGACAGGCTATCTGGGTGCCATGACGAGTGGCCATGATGACCATTCTCTAGTGCCATACCTTGTGTGTACCCACCCTGATTGAAATAAAACAGGGCTTTGATACATTTTGACAATCCCCTTCCTCTTGTCTCCCCCACCCCAAGACATTTTTAAACAGGAATAAAATTGAAGAAGAAACCATTTTTGCCTTGGTTGGCAGAGTCTCCTGACACCCATTTTTGGTGACATTCACCTAGACGCCTGGCATCTTCTGGGGAGGCCAGGTCCCACTCTATGCCACATTGTGTTCATCTGAATTTGAGTGGTGGAAGGAGCAAGAGATGCCAGGGGGACTCATATCGGCCTCCCAGGGGTTGTCACTGAGAGTGGTTGGCTGAGAGTCCGCAAGAATCTGAGGAGGCTCATAGGATTGTCCGATGAAGTATATAAATACAGTAGTGTCATCAGTTTTTCTTCCAAAACCACCAAACCACCTGTGGGCCATTGCCTTACCTGATAAATGCCCAGGGCCTTCCATGGCCATAGAGTACTTTTTGAGAAACACTGATGGATCCTCTCAACCCACTTTTCTCACTGTTTTCCTTCACAAATGCTATATTCTCTGTTAAATTATGTGTTGTCTCTAATGCATGCTAGACACCCAGAATTTTCTTTCTCCACTTCGCTTTTACTTTTTCTTCTACCTATAAAGCCTTCTCTCCTTTCCACCCACCAAGCTCCTCTTCTGCTGCAGAAAAAAATCCCTTATTTAAGTCTTTGTGTTACTGGGGTGCCTGGCTGGCTGAGTCAGTAGAGCATGCAAATCTTGATCTCAGGGTGGTGAGTTCAAGCCCCACACTGGGCATGGAGCCTACTTAAAAAAAAAAAAAGTGAAACAGTCTTCAGATTTGACTAACAGAAGATAAGATGACAATTTAAAAAAATAAATCTTGGGGCACCTTGGTGACTCAGTTAAGCGTCTGCCTTCGGCTCAGGTCATGATCCCAGGGTTCTGGGATCGAGCCCCACATCGGGCTCCCTGCTCAGCGGGGAGCCTGTTTCTCCCTTTCACTCTGTCTGCCACACCCCCTGCTTGTGCACTCTGTCTGTCAAATAAATAAAATCTTTTAAAAAAACAAAAAAAAGGTAAATCTTTGTGTTAATGTATCTCCCTCATGACGCTTATTACATTCTACTTTGTATTGTAATTACTTGACCAGACCCTTTCTTCTGCCCTTAAGGTTAAGCTCCACATTTGATTTCTGTTTGGATTCCCCACGGTGCTTTTAACATAGTAGATGTTTAGTTTAAGTACCAAAAACTGAAATATGCTCTAGGAGTTCTAGGCAGGCTATTACAAATGTGGAATAGAATAGCCAGGAGTACCAGAGTTTGAGCTCTAGGGAGGAACTCAGAATGAAAGGGTTAGCAAGATGAAAATTTGTTTGGCATGTTTGTGAGACCACAAAAGAATCGTGTATGTAAGGCCAGATGGGTGGGGTGGGTTCTGATTATAGAAGGTATTGAACACCTTGCAAACTTGTTCTGTGAGGAACCACAGAAGGTGGGTGAGCAGGAAAATAATGTGATTCACTCCCTGGTGGGTCCAGGAACCTAGTTCAAGACTCCCAAGAAGTAGTGGCCCTTTGGATATTTGCCTTGTACTTCCATCATCATCATCAGGATAACTAGCATCTTTGTCATGGTAATTTTATTTAATCCTCACAATAACCCCATTGAGGGAGGTATTAATATCCATTTTCCAGAAGGAGGAAGTGAAGCAAGCCAATGAGTAGTAGAAGCAGGATTTGATGCATTTCAGTGGTTATAGAAGTTAACATTTATTAGAGTGGGTAGAGGAGTCTGCTTAAACCAAAACCTTGGTACAAGTTTCACTTTGACCTTCTAGTATGATGAGTATTATTCTAGGATTTGAAGCAATTACTGATTAATCCAAACTAAAATAGAAGGGAAACCTATGACAGAGATGAATTTTAAAATATGCTTGTATTCTGTCAAAATTAAAACGTTCTTCATTGTGTGTCAACTGTACTTCAATTAAAAAAAAAAAAACCGGGCGCCTGGGTGGCTCAGTTGGTTAAGCAACTGCCTTCGGCTCAGGTCATGATCCCAGGGTCCTGGGATCAAGTCCCACATCGGGCTCCCTGCTCTGCGGGAAGCCTGCTTCTCCCTCTCCCACTCCCCCTGCTTGTGTTCCCTCTCTCGCTGTGTTTCTCTGTCAAATAAATAAATAAAATCTTTAAAAAAAAAAAAACAAAAACCTTAAAAACTTTTTTTTTTTTAAAGATTTTAAAGATTTATTTATTTGAGAATGCCTGGGTGGCTCAGTCCGTTAAGTGTCTGCCTTTGGCTCAGGTTGTGATCACCAGGGTCCTGGGATCAAGTCCTGCATTGGGCTCCCATCTCAGCGGGGAGCCTGCTTCTCCCTCTGCCTCTGCTGCTCCCCCTGCTTGTACTCTCTCTCTCTCTCATAAATAAATAAAATCTTAAAAAAAAGATTTCTTTATTTATGAGAGAGAGGGGGGAGGGAAAAAGAGGGGGGAGGGACAGAGGAAGAGAGAGAATCCTGAAGCACACTACCGCTGAGCAGGGAGCCCAACGTGGGGCTCAATCCCAGGACCCTGGGATCATGACCTGAGCCGAAATCATGAGTTGGCCATTTAACCAACTGAGCCACCCTGGTGCCCCAAAACTTAAAACATTTTTAAACTGACAAATTTGTACAATGTGAAATTTTACATTTTTCAAGTGAAATCTTTTTTAAAAAATAATTGATTCATAGGATTGGCTGATTATTTGAAATTAATTATAAAACTCTAAATGCTTTGTATATTGTGGAACGTCAAGTTACTTGGCATAATAAACACTTTTTATATCCAGTTTTATCATTGCCGGTGTCAGCGCCTAGATTCTTTATAGGATTTCCTACTTTGTCACGTATTTTGTAACGTAAGAGATCTTTGATAACTGTAGTTATCTTTTGTTAAAACCGTCAGGTCGGTGAAACTAATCCAACACACAATGTGTTGATGGTTATTCTAAGTGCTAATGTTTCTTAGAAGCTCAAATAATTTAATTGTATATGAGAGCATAATAAGGTTTTTCAACTGTATAATATTTTTATATGGTGATTACTGTGGTATTGAATTTGTACAGTAAAAGAATTTTTATTTCTTTTAAAGATCTTTTTTGATTGAAAGGCTGTATGCTTTTCTAACTTCATTGAGACTTAAGTTATAATTAATGCGGTTGGCTACATATGGAGTTCAAATAATTTGGTTTATTTTTGTATCAGAACTGCTTCCAGAAAGCTTGAGGTTTGCGGGATACATTTAAAAATTGTGTAGCCTCAGGGCGCCTGGGTGGCTCAGTCGTTAAGTGTCTGCCTTCAGCTCAGGTCAGGATCCCAGGGTCCTGGGTTCGAGCCCCACATTGGGCTCCCTGCTCCGCGGGAAGCCTGCTTCTCCCTCTCCCACTCCCCCTGCTTGTGTTCCCTCTCTCGCTGTGTCTCTCTGTGAAATAAATAAAATCTTTAAAAAAAAATAAAAATAAAAACTGTGTAGCCTGGAAAGCATGCAGTTGTATTTACATTGAGACCTACAAAATGGAGGTTTGTTTTTTTCAATCAGGTGTTGGTATAAGTCAGTACAAACATTTAATTTTACTAGTTCCTGAAACCTGGTGTCAGATTACTTAATGAAATAAGTTTTCAGTTTACTAGTTAATTAACATTATGTTAATTTTGAATTTAGAATCCTGGAACAGCTCATCCTTACGATAGTGGCCACATAGCAATGACCTACACTGGCCTTTCATGCTTAGTTATTCTTGGAGATGACCTAAGCCGAGTCAATAAGGAAGCTTGCTTAGCAGGCTTGAGAGCCCTTCAGCTGGAAGATGGAAGGTACGGATCACTCTGGTGTTTTCCCTTTTCTTTTTTTTCTTTTTTGGAAAAATTTTATAGAGCTGAAAAATGGGTATAATACTATACTAGAACTTTAGGGTTTATTATAAACCCTTTTAGAATCCTTTAATGTTCACTCTATGTACAATCCCTAATCAAAAAATAATCCAAGATTTCTTATTTCAGTAAAAAATCATAATAGCAGAGCTCCTTGTTTTTTTCTCTTGTCTAAACTGAGACAGTGAATACATTCATAAGTAAGTGGTTGAATGGTTTTAATATTAGGATGGACTTTAATTTACCTTCTGGGTGACAAAAAAGATATTTTGAAGTAAGCATACACTAGTCTGTACTTCTGTTCCTTAAGACATAGTGACTGGGGCAGAAAGGAATGAACATTGACTATTACATTCTAGTGAAGGTAGATTCAGTGATGTTTGTAAAGGATAGAAAAAGAACTTAGTTCAGTAATATTTGGTGGTCTGTATGGTATGTTTAAGGAATCTTCCTAGAGTTTTAAGGTGAAACCTCCCCCCACCCTGCCCCAAATCTAGGAAGTGGCAAAGTGATACCATCTAGAGAAAAAAGTTTGCAAACCAATTCTGCTGTATTGTTACGTTAGTGCTCCATCAGCTGATACCTCTGTTTTCCCTTCAGTGTTTAAAAAACACTGCTCTTGATGAGGAGAAAATTAATTTAGACTTGTAAGATAAATTATCATTAATTGGAAATACTGTAGAACTTAATCTTTACCTCAGCCAGTGTATGTGACTAATATCTCAAAGTTTCCATATAGTCTTTGATTACTGCCACCTTTTCCTTGTTTATAAATAAAGGACTAGATATCAGACTCAGACTGTTACCTCTCTAAAACTAATGGAATAGATAAAAAAAATTACCACACAATATTGTGTTAGTTAGTGGTTATCTACATATACATTTAGGAGAAATTTCACATGTCAAAACTTGGGTTTGGAAATTTCTTACTGCCCAGTGGGTCCCAGGTGCTTTTCCCTCCATTAATTCTCAAGCTAGCGTGCCACGATTGTCCGGGCTAGGGAGCAAAGAAACTTCAAGTGGTGCCATCTGGGAAGGATTAACTGGCAGTGTATAAAGCTACCCAGAAATCAGAACTTTGAAATGGAGCGGTGATTTAGAGATCATTTTATATTATTCAAGTTAATAGTCCTGTTCTTTATTGACGAATATAAGTAGTATATGGTTTTTAAATCCATATTTAATCATAGATTTTTCTGCGAGTAAAGACATGAAGTAGGTGTTTCTCACCCCTCCCTCCCCCGCAAAAAAAATAAAAACTAAATTATAGTGCGATGGAATCGTAAATCATAGTGTTATTTCTTTCAGCTTCTGTGCAGTCCCTGAAGGCAGTGAAAATGATATGCGATTTGTATACTGTGCCTCCTGTATTTGCTACATGCTCAACAACTGGTCGGGCATGGATATGAAAAAAGCCATCAATTATATTAGAAGAAGTATGGTGAGTTATGTTGATAAATGACTATTTTAGGTTATTATTGTTGCTATATGGGGACTGCACTATAATGCACGTCTCATCTCTCCTCCACCAAGAATCTGGAAATAAGGGCAGTAAGGTTGCTTTTTGGATATGTTGTGTAATCAGAACGGCCATATAGAAATAATTGTGAAGGACAGATTGATTCATTGGCCGTTAAAATTCAAACGTCATTTGATTGTATCTAAGGAAACAAATGTCTTTACTAGAAAGAGATTGGTCAGCCTTAGAAGGAAAAAAAAAAATGAAGTAAAATCTCACAGGCACATGTTTGATAGCCTTTGCTAGCAGGGGTTAGTGCGGAGCCCTGGCCAAGCATAATGGAAAATTATGGTTTCTTAGGTGAGACTATTTCTATATTTGGTGTGAGGTGGGAGTTCCGTAAGTCATTTGATTAGCAAGAACCACATACAACAAGATTGACTGGGCTAACAATAGATTTTTGGATCTTTTTGTTAATACTTGTGTGTGCCCCTCCCCCCCCTTTTTAAAGATTTTTTTATTTATTTGACAGAGAGACAGCAAGAGAGGGAACACAAGCAGGGGGAGTGGGAGAGGGAGAAGCAGGCTCTCCTCTGAGCAGGGAGCCCGATGTGGGGCTCGATCCCAGGACCCTGGGATCATGACCCGAGCCGAAGGCAGACGCTTAACGACTGAGCCACCCAGGCGCCCCGTGCCCCCTTTTTTTTAATCTAAGGTTTATTTTAAGGCAAGTATCAAATAGAAGTGCTATTCTTTCACAATACAACTTAATCTTTTCATTGGCAGTAGTAAGGAAAGCTTCGTCTCAGCCAGAATTATCCTTTGCTCTACTTTTTTGTCTTTTGTATGAAACTGAGACATAGAAATGTTGCTTCCCAGGTTTATTACTTCCCAAATCTGAAGTTTTCGTTTCATAGACTAGACTCTTTTAGGATTAATTCAACTTTTACTCGTCAGTGTTTCAAAATGAAAATTAAGTTCTTAGAGGAGTGAAATTTTTTTTAACTAAATGTGTGAATATGGATCAGATTTTGTAGAATCGGCACTAGTCCAAACTTCGGAGAGCCCGTGGAGCAGAAAGAACAGGCCCTTCAGGGAGCTTCAGAGGGAAAGGAGATTTATATTCAGTAGAAGGATGGGTGACGTGTGTTTTGGCGTAACTGCTACGGCGGCAACGCTGTGTTCTCCTTCGTGTGTTGTGTGTGGAAATACAGCGTATTGATTTGCCCTGCTACCAGTGACGGTGACTTTGGAGCGTCGGTTAGGTTAGCATTTCTCTGCTTATCATTATTCATTATCTTGTGGTGAGGGATTTGGAGACTGTTAAATAACCTGTTCCTCATCAAACTTTTATCCGCTGGTGGTGGTATGCAGTTGAGGATTTTCCAGCTCTGTCATTCCTCCTGTGATTTTTCAGTTGAAATTCTGCTTTTAGAAAAAGCTTTCTCTTTACATCTGTCTGTATCACTTTGAACTCCAGATTCTTGTTTTATCCAGTGGGCTATTACCTGTTACTGTCGTTACTTATTTTGATGGTCAGATTGTCCCGGATTCAGCGAGCCCCACCACGTGGACGCTTGTGCCCTTTTTTGTCTCACCTCCTTCATTCTTTGAGCAGCAGTTGGCCTTCTGGCACAAGATTTTCCAGGTTCATCTTGTACTTTCCGAGCCATAGCCCTGGAATCCGTCATTTTGACAAGGAGCCCTGGTTCCTACTGGAGGATGGTGTGTAGAAACGAGGATTTGGGCACGATCGCTGTGTTCACTGGCATTGGGATATCATGGCTTCTAGTCCCTCTCTCAGCAGGCCGAGCTAGGAAATGTATGTATGCGTGTGTCTATGCACAGAATCCTTCCCCCCCCCCCCCGCCCCCCATTTATACGCACCCACTCACCTCCATTTCCTTATCTATGTGTGTAATAAAAACCATGAGTCCTATTGATACCTCAAATTTCAGTCCAGCACCACAGTTCTTTTTTATCTTCCTCCTTTCTTTTTGTAACTCCCTTCTCAGACAGTCACCAGCCTGGTTCCCATTATCCAAGATACATTGCTCTTTTTGTTTGAACCTGAAGGTATATAGTCAAAATACCATATTTAAGAAATACTTGAGGGGCTCCTGGCTGGCTCAGTTGGTAGAGCATGCCCCTCTTGATCCTGTGGTCATGGGTTCGAGCCCCACATTGGGTATAGAGATTAATATTAAATCTTTAAAAAAAAGTGCTTGAGTTACTTCTGTTATCCCCCCCCCCTTTAGTATGGTTATGTTATTTAGTTAAAATACAGCTAAGTTTGTTGGTGTTTGGGCTTCATTTTAGGGTTTTCCCCCAATGTTGTTAATTTTTAAAGATTTACTTAATATGTGAAATATTGACCTGGTTCTGAAAGTCAGAACTGTACAAAAAGGGATATTCCAAGATGTGCTACTCCTTACCTCCTGCCCCTTCTGTCTCGCCCCCTTGCTCACTCCCGTAGTTGCCACCTTGTTCCGTTTACACTGTAGGGGACCAATCTCATTAGCATTTGCTTTGTCCTTCCCGTATTTGATGAGCAGATATGTACATTTTCGTTTCTCCTCCTTTCTTCCTCACAAGGTAGCACACCACAGACACTTAGTTTCATAGTACTCCTTGTGTGCATGTACCTAGTTTTTTGAACGGTTCTGAACATGGAACACGTATTTTCCAAAGGCGAACAATGTTGAAATTAATAACCATGTGCATATGCATTTATGTATTTTTGGAGATAGATCTTCAGAGTGAATTCCTAGTAGTGCACTTGCTTGATCAAAAGGTAAATGCATATGTAATTTTACTAGATGTTGCCCATTTTCTCTCCGAAAAGGGCAGACCAGTTTCTTTTCCCACCAGTGTAGGAGAGTGCCTGTTTGCATACCAGCTCGCCAAAGCAATGTGTCGTCATCCTCTTTAATTTTTATCAGTCTGGTGGGTGAAGAATGATCTTTCAGTGTGTTTATTTTTAATTTGTATTGCTTTTATTATGAGTGAGCTTGACCCCTTTCTTCACTCCAGGACGATAGAGCACCAGGCCACACAGAAACACCGGTAGCCTGCAGTTTGCTAACCCGAGTTCCAGTCCATAATTAGTTTGCTCTCCTGTAGGAACTCCAGTTTTGTGTATGCTCTTTCTTCTTTGCTTATCTTTGATTTCAGTCACTTTTTCTCTGACCCTTTTTACTGCTGTGTCTTAGTTTTAGTCTCTTGGCTGTTTTCTGCCTTTCGTCAGTGTCCCTTACTGTCTTTTCTTTTGGGACTGTTATTCCTTGGTCTTATTATTCCTTATTTTCTTCCATTTCTTTCCTGAAGTCACCGAACTCTGTTTATTTCTTCCTACTGTTTGTCCTTTCTGTTTTTAACTTTTAGTTTCCTTTTCATACTCCCAGGTGCTTGCTTGATAATCACAGTTGAGTTTGGGCTGCTGTATTACAGTTTTCCTCTGCTTTATGTCCATTTTGGGGAGGCAGGGGCAGATTTTCATACACCGAGATGTTTCCATTCCATTTGCTGTGTTTTCAGAGTTATTTTATATAGATTTGTCTCCTTGTTTAGTCATTTTGCAGATGTTCTTTCTTAGAAAAATTTCTATTTAAGAGTACACTCTTTTCAGTCAACAAAGTGTGATTTCTTTAATGAGTTTTTGTGGGGTTTGATTTTGTTTGTTTGTTTTCATGTTGGGGAAAGTATGTGTTTCATGATTTCCTGGTAGAAGAGAGATTCTCTTGTTTCTCATGTCTCTAAATGTTGGTCCTTTGGTGTCTTTTATGACCTGATCTTCGGCGGGTCCATCTCTCTTCCTTGTTAACTTGATTCATCAAAGTCATTCCCTCTAAGCACTGCACCCTCTGAAGTCCCTTCCCAGTGGTCAGCGCGCTACTGTTCCAGAACTCACGCAGTCCCGGCAGCGCTCGCCTGGCATGGTGGGCCGGCCCGTGGTAGGGATTGTGACCACATGGGCTGAGTGAGGCCCAGGGATCTGAGTCGTCAGGGGGAGATCACCACTGCTCTGGGGCCTGTGCAGCTTTTTGCCATCACATCACAAACTCTTCGGGAGTCGTAAGTGTGCATACAGAGAAGTTTTAAGCGGTAAAACCAGTATTTATTTAGTACATTGTAATATTAAAACATTAGAAATATTGAGAGTTAAAGTGTTTTCTTTGTAAAAAAAAAAAAAAAGCTATATATATATATATATATATATATATATATAAAAGAATGAAGTAGTTTGGACAGTGTTTGCCTTGTTTCCTTACGTAACTTAGGACAGGGAGGGAGCATCGTTTCTGTCTCGGTAAATGATCAGACTCCTTCCTAAGTTCATAGCAGCTTCCAGCACTTTCTCCTTTGTGTTTCCATCGTTGTGAAACATCTCCAAGGATTCCTTTCTTCATCCTTTGTGTCACAGCCGTGGTCCTCACTCATGCAGGCCCCTGCCTTCACTTAGTTCTTCCGACGGCAGCACCAGCAGCCTTCCCGGGACTAGCCGTTTTTTTCTAATTCTGTGTTTGAGCTCAGTTTCACTTCTAGTGGTGCCGCTTCTCATTTCTTGATTTGGTGGCCAGTCTGTTCTTTTGGTTCTGCCTTTTCAGAGACCATCACGTGGGTTTACTACTAAGACAAAGGAAGAGACAACACAACCATACATTTTGCTGTCTGTGCATGAACTGAACAATATGTGCAGTGACCAGTTACTAACAGACTCTGAAAAAGGTGGTGGGACTAGTTACTGATTATGATGCACATCTGTCGTTTATGTAGTGACTTGTGAACTGAGATGCTAGCAGCAAGTTTGTACTCTGTGCAGTTGCTCATAGTTAATATACCGTGGTTGCGGAAATTGGAACCATATTGTGTTGTTTAGCTGAAGGATGGTATGTGGAATTTGTGCGTATCAGAACTGCACAAAAGAAGGACTACCTATATTTCGCTCTTAGGGTGGACCTTCTCCCTCCAGCGGTGATTTTAGATCTGTCTCATGCCTACCATTGGCTCCCCCCACCGGCCCCCGATTTTCCACAAACTTCCCTTGCTCTCTGCAAAAGGGTGACAGGAGTGGGAGAGGCAGCTTGCTGGGATTTGAGGTTTCTTTTTCTATAGACAGGTAATTTAAAGCTTACGCACGTCTTCCAGCTTTGCTAAGGTTTCGGCTTTATATAGTTGTATTGTTCTGTTTTGATTTTGTGGGCTATATGGGGAGATCCACATTTGGGCAGGTGCTGTTACCCTTAGCTACCCACAAGCCTCAAAATAGACTTGTTCCATGTTTATAATATTTTATTAGTACAGCATCTTTACATTTTCCTTAAACTTGTATAGTCTTGCAAGTAGGAAAAGAATAAGGGTTGGGGCTTTTTATTGGGTGGAAATCAAATATATAGATGCCATCTTTGAACAATCTGTCTCAGAATGTGCCTGCTTTTGCATTTAGTGATTTGACTTGATGAATAAGCCAAGACCAGGTACTTGGAAATGCCTACAACTACTCCTTTGTAGGAAGGAGTGTTTTGGAGATATGAGGGAAAAACCAAAATGGATCAAGAGACCAAAAATTAGCATAACGAGGACTTACTTATTATCATTTCCCTATTAAACTGAATAATGTTTTTCTTTTTCAGTCCTATGACAATGGGCTGGCACAGGGAGCCGGACTTGAATCTCATGGTAAGACATCTTAAAGTAAATGAACATGTAGTTTCTTTTATTCCTTTAATTAACAATGGCATCTGCGACATGGAGAACCCTGGAAGTTTGCCTCAGCCCGTGGTTGTTGTCTTTCCTACTTCTCTCTTTTGACACTTTATGCCACTTTGAATGTCTTCTAGGTCAGTAATAGGTCAGAGAATGTTCAGACTAAGATTTTCATACTTTTCTAGTATTTTCAGGTTACCTATTTGACTGTCAGCTGTATGATAATATCCTGGGGTGATTTCTTAAGATAGCGCCAGAAGACAGCAAGTTTTCTTTTTTGGCATAACACTGAAAAGCTAGATGCAGAATATTAAGCATGAATCAATGAACTTGTGAAGAAATGAAAATGTCTTTCTCAATATAATAATCCTTAGTCATTGCCATAAAACATTTTGCTGCACAGCATATGTTCAGTGTATAAATTAATAGCGTTTCTCCTTTCACCCTTTTCCCCACTTGGGGCAGAATCAGAATAGGGAAGTGATATACTTAGTCTGTCAGCACATCAGTAGCCTGAAGTTTTTCAAATTGAGTATTTCCATGTAAGAGTAAGTAAGCGCCTTGCTACTTTTTAATTTTTTTTAATTTCTTCCTTTTTTTTTTTTTAGATTTCGTTTTTAAGTAATCTCTACAACTAGCATAGGCTCGACTCCCAATCAAGAGTTGCATGCTCTACTGACTGAGCCAGCCAGGCTCCCCAGCAGTGTTCTTTTTTTAAAAAGAAAGAGCCTAGATCAAGGAGGCTCTCTGAGTGAACTCCTGAGGTTTCCTCTTTATTATGGCAGTCTCTTTGTGCTCGCCCTCTGGCAGCATGACAGATCTCAGAAAGAACAGGTCTCAGCCCTGATACCTGCTTGGGGCCTGGCCCCTCACTTAATCGCTCTGAGGGTTTCCTCGTTGACCGACAAGAAATAATTGGACCTTCCTTTAATTTTAAAATTGTTGCCAGGATTATAAGAGGTAGGGGGAAGGTGGTTTGTAAACTATAAAACATGTATAAAAAGATATTTTTAACATCTACTCCTTGACCCCATCTCCTTGTACTTCCCCTGAGACCTTGTCCTGCTGGTCTTCTCCCTCTCACACATCTTCACTCCCTCCTTCAATGTAGATATTTGGAGAGTGCGTATCACGAAGGGCCACGTAGAAGACTGTCTCTGTGTTTCCTCTGAAGCCATACTATAATCAGGACACCATAATTCCTATGTGTGCCTACATTTGGATGAGATTGGGCTTGGGGCAAGCTGCAGTCGCAGTTCTGTCACTTGTCATCACCACTTGGTGAGGAGGGATATGTACTCGTGGGTGCACAGAGAGGAAATCTGGTGTCTGAGAATTTCCGAGAAGCCAGGGCCTCGTGCTAGGTGTTGGAGAGGGTGTTAACAGGCACTCTGGCTGAGGCGACACATTACCAGTACGGGAGACCTGTGATACAGATGCCGTGGGTCCCAGGAAATTGGGATTGCATTTGCCGGAACATGAAACAGAGGGCTGCTCAAACATGAGTCTCTCTGACAGCTCCTGTCAGGAAAGCATCTTGCTGAGCCACACTTAGTAGTGATTTTAAGTCTGTATGACTTGAGTAGGATTACACCCATTGAGATCATCAGTCATGGACTGTGGTTCATGCAGAAAGCTTAGATCTATCTTCCTTTTCTCTTTGAATTTGTTTGGTGGGCTTGAGACCCAAAGCTCTAGAAAAGCGCGTCCTACTCAGGGTGCCACAGTGGGCTGGTGTCCTGCCAGTGGGCTCCAGGAATGCTTAGATACCAGCTCCCTCCACCTTGGGGGCAGCCAAGCAAAGCTGTGGGTCTGGAGCCCCCGCTCAGGGTGCCACAGAGTGTGCACGCAGGTCAGGCATCCTATCGTCCGGGTGCTGTGAGGCTAGATAGGCTGAGGAGACTGCTCTGGAGGCCCTTCGTCCACGCCTTCTCTCCTCTCAGCGCTGCCAGGCGAGACCTCCTCCTCAGAAGTCAGCCTGCAGTTTGGCCGCCCCTGCAGGCTTTTGTCTTCTCCCTTCTTCTTTCTCTGGTTAATCTTTTCAGAGAAGCAGTCCAGATATACTCTTGGCCCTTCTCCACAAGTGGCTTATTCTTCAGCCTTCTGTATAAGCCTCAGCAGCTTCGGGAGTTTCTCTTGTAAAAGTCACCAGTGATCGACATTTCAAGTCCATTGTTGCCTTCTCACTTCTCGCCCTGTGTTTCCTGAAGCACTGGAAGCTGTTAGCCTCTCCCCTGCTTTCTGGAAGCGTCAGGTTCCTCTTGCCCCGCTTCCTCACCAGTTGTTTCTGGCTCCTTCACTATGCTTGTGTCTTCCTCTCGCCCCCTTACCTGGACCCACCTTTTCCTTGCCTTCGGGTGGTTCCTCTTTCTGAATCTCAGGGCTCTTCTTGTACTTGCTGTTCTGTGTACGGAAAACCCTCCACCCTCACCTCTGGCTTACACTTGGCTCTGTTTCATATCCCTAGGTCTTGGCTCCAATGATTGCTTTTAATTACCATTTTTGAGATTGCAGATCACCCACACACACTCCATTCCCTATCCCCTTTCCTGCCCTTGGTTTTCTCTGTATTCTGTTTTATCATGTGTGTGTTATCTGTCTGTCCGCACATGGGAACGGAGATCTTTACCCGTTTCAGTCACTCTTGCGTCCCCCACACCTGGCACATGTGGCATGTGCTGAGATGAGCGAATGGATGGTTTTATTAGTCCCTCTGTGCTGGTCCTTCAGCGCCGCAGGCTGCGCGTTTGTGGAGCCATCGTGTTTTCATTCCTTTCTCCCACGCCTCAATGTGCTGCTCCTCAGGAATGTGGAGCTGCTACTTCCGGACCTACTGGTTTTTCAGTCCATAGAAGCCAGAAGTCCAGAATTCGGGGCGTTTGATCTCATGTTCTGTTTTGTTTTGTTGTTTTATTTGCACTTACACCAGTGTTCTCCTGTAGGTCGCCTGTTTATAATCCTTGATCTCCAGACTGAAAGGACTGGAATTTATGATGAAGCAGCTGCCCTGTGCCAGCTACCAGTTAGTCTCATTTAATTCTCACACCAGCCCTCTGGGAGTGGGCATCTGTGTGTGACTTGGATTCCGTCAGAGAGCGAGACCACCATGAGTAGTAAAGAACTGGGACTTATCGTAGGAATAAGACTGTGGAGGAATATGGAGAAGGAAGGGCCTGAAGGGCAAGTTGGTGGACTGGGGGGAAGTCACTGACAAGGCGTCCTGCGGCCCCGGCCCAGGTGGACAGCGAGACTTGGCAGGTCAGGTGCATCCAGCGACCAGAGCAGGGCTATGGTAGAGGAGTCTGGCGGGGGCCGTTGCTCCAGCATCTGACTGTGGGTCTTGGGTCACCAGGGCAAGAAGTAAAGCGGACTTGCATTCCAGGTATGTGGGAGAATAAGGGCAAGGTGCAATCTCCTGGCACCTCTGCCTTTGTCTCTCAGCTCCTTGAACCGCAGCTGGGATAGTGGGTGCTGCTTCTCTCCTTCCAGCGGATCCCACGCAGACTTCGTGGGCTGCAGACCATACAGGGAAGCACCTCTGGCCCAGGCAGGTGGACGCGGAACCAAACCACTGCAGTAGCCATTGTCATTTTTCTCAGAGTTGTGACTTCCCCAGTAGGCTCATATATCGTCGGGCATGTAACGTAGCCCACTGGAAACCCTGTGCGTGCTCAGCAGCGCCCCTCATTTTAGTTCTCCGTGTCCGCTTCCAGCCTCGCTTTGTAGACGCGCCCGTAGGCCACCCCTTCCGTGCATCCCGGGCTGCAGAGAACGTGTGCTCCCCCCATGTTCTCACGGGCCTTTTCCCCGAGGGACGGGGCCAACATTCTTCCCTTGCCCGAAATGCTTCCCCTCCCACCTGCTTCTCCTCTTTCCCCTTTTCCTAACCTTCTGAGTTTTGCCAATCTTCCTGTGGCTGGTTCCATTCTCTCTCAAACTCGTCATCGTCTCTCATCCCCTGGCCCTAAGCAATGCCTCCCTTTTCTGTATTCCAGCCATACTGGGCTCATACCATCTTCATGGCACCTCCCCATTTGCCTTAGCGTCCCTGCTACGTTGTGAGCCAGTAGGTCTCATTCGTGTCCAACTCCACTTGCCCTCATACCATGCACTTGTCCAGCAAGTATTTGAATTGGCTGTCCCCTCTCCCCCTCGGCATCCCGAAGTGCGGGAGGCTGTGTGTGGGCTGCGCGTCCTTCTGCTGCAGTTCATCGGCTCTTCTCCCACAACTGCTTAGCTGAGAGCCCATTTGTCCTGCAAACCTTCTAGGCTGTGATCATCAGATGCGGGTATTCCTTTTTATCCTTGTGAGTCTCTTAAGCACTAGCACAGTTGTAGGGTAAAGTGTTCGTGTGTTTGGAAGAATTGGGTTTTCCTGCTCTGCTAGAATTAAAGCTATTTTTTCCTCTCAGGATTCATGATATAAAAGTAATAGTTCACATAAATTAATTTGATTCCATGGTTCTTCAAAAATCTCTCTACTCCTTAATCCAGAAGAGAAATTTTCAACTCTTTGGCCTAATTTCATGTAAGCATTCAGCTTCTTGAATTTTCCTTACTTTACCTTTTCCATGGGGTATTTTAAGTGTGAAATGGTGTACTTTTATTTTTATACCTATTTTTAGCTTCCTACTTCATCTCTAGCTATATGATTGTTAACCTTAAATTATGTATTTCAGAGGACATGGACTCCTTCAGATAATTTGGTACATGCAAATAAATAGAAGAGAATGCTTAAAATTGGGCTTTAAAACCTTATGGGAGCAGTTAGCTTACACCTGTTAAAACACTGTTAAAATGTAAGTCAGTCCTAGCATCCAGGACTAGAGGCAGGAACACCTCCTTCACCCTGCCCCCAGGAGCACTGAGGTCGGTTGTTAGAACCAACCTCGGTGGTCCCTTCCATCTGTGGTGTCCATGACTATGGTATTCTGCACCACACCGAAATGATCCATATGACCGAAGCATCTCACTTCAGGTGACAAACGCAGCAGGTGCAGTCTTTCTCTTGTTTGCACATGCCTTAATATGTCTTACTGTAAGAGCCTTCAGTACAGAAGATTCTTTTCATACCTTCTTCAGCCAAGGCATAATGAACACAACCTTCTCTTGATGAATTCAGAAAACTATGAGAAGCAGTTTTGTATTGTACTTTAATGTAATGATGTAATATTCTTTTTTTTTTTTAAGATTTTATTTGAGAGAGAGCATGATCAAGTGGGGGGAGGAGCAGAGGGAGAGAGACAAGCAGACTCCCCCCTGAGCGCAGAAGCCCGCGGTGGGGCTTGACTTCCTGACCCTGAGATCATAACCTGAGCCTAGTCAGATGCTCAACCAGCTGAGGCGCCCGGGTGCCCCTGTAATTATGTAATATTCTTGAAATGTTTTGAAGCTTGTAGGAATCATTGATGTAACCTTATTTAGCCCCTTTTGGTGCTAAATAGAATATGAGTTCCTGTGCCCACTTTTTTATATTTCTTAATTGACTTATTTATTAAGATGTTACCTGTCTTTTCTTGCTCTCTCTATCTGCGTCTAACACTCTAAGTTAATACTGTTAGCTCAGGTTTTTAGAATTAGTTTTTAAGAATTTTGTATAAAATATTTGAACCTCTCAGGGGTAAATGTTGGTAAATGAATTTTAGCTTAAAGCACAGATTTTGCAGTAAGTGTTTTTGGCTACTCAGAGCTCAAACTTACTTCAGAAGTTATCATTGTGCAAAGCTGGTGATTTGGGCAAAGTAGAGAGTATTTTTACTTTGAATTGTGCCAGTTTGCTTTAAAGAATCCTAACAAGTAATTTGGAGAGTAACAATTAAATGCCTCTTTTTACCTTTTGGTAGGTTTTTTTTTTTTTTTTCTTTTCTAAGTTTGATTTATTTAAGTAATCTCTAAACCCAGTGTGGGGTTCGAACTCACAACCCTGAGATCAAGAGTTGCATGCTCTTCCGAGTGAGCCAGCCAGGCACCCCTACTTTTTGGTAGTTAATGAGTACATATTATCTGTTGGGAGATTTTATATTTAATGATGTAATAATACCTGAAGTCATGGCCAGGTTGTCATGAAAGAGAAATTGAAATTGGTGGGTCACTGAAGAGGAAATAAGATTGGTAGTTGCTTAATAGGAATTATTCTAAAAGGTTACTATAAATTTGTTTTACTTTTCTCTTTTCATTAACTCATGACTGACATAGATCTCCGGAATCACTGGGAAAAATTCTGAAGATTAAATAGTTCTTACTGACAGTGACCTTTTTAATGTGCTGCCTGTCTGGAGTTTTCTAGAGGGAATGCTCACTTTTCTTTTGCCAGAGAATGCATCCAAGTCATGTAACAGTAAAAGGGAAGTTGTAGGATGAAGCGTTTTATAAGCCCTCCATTTCCATAGCTGAAATTAATCAGTAGTGTAAAGTGTTGTTTCTTTTCCTTTCTGGAAAAATAAGGACTTTTCAGTTCCTGAGGAAAGGAATCACTTTTGTGAGTGTACTGGTTTCCTGTTGCCTCGGAGTTAGTGGTATAAAACGACACAAGTCTATTCTCTTACAGTTCTGGAAGGCAGAAGTCTGAGCTGCACTTTACAGGGCTGCTTCCTTCTGGAGGCTCCAAGGGAGAGTCTGTTCCTTTGCCTCTGCCAACTTCTGGTGGCTTCCGACATTCCCGACATGTTGCCGAGTCACTCCAGTCTCTGCTTCATAGTTTCATCGCCGCCTCTTTCTGTCATCCCCTTCTGCCCCCTTCATAAGGACACTTGTGGTTGCATTTATCCAGGGATATCTCTCCGTCTCAAAATCCGTAGTCACATTCACCCAAAGTCTCTTTTGTCGTAGGAGGAAACGTTGCCGTGTTCCAGGGGTTAGGACCTGGACCTCTGAATCTTTGCGGGTCATTATTCAGTCTATCACAGGGAATGGATTATCCCCACGTGTCTCCTTCCTCATAGGCCCTTCTTCTCTCCCCGCCCCTAACACGGTCTCTCCCTCATCCCTCACTCAGACTTGTCTTCCTTAAATTTTTTAAGCTGAGTAGGTATCATATCTGCATATCTGCTTCTAGCTTGTCTGTGTTATATGTGAAAATTAGTCTGTGGGCTCAGGCAGATGGAACCGCAGTTCATGAGCACTGTGTGGTTTTAAGGGAAAGGAATCAGACTGGGGCGACAGGGAGGAGGAGTCCTAGGTTTTAGTGTCAACTCTTCCATTAAACCATGTAATTTTGAACATGTTCCTTAACCTCCGAAGTCTTTTTTTTTTTCCCCCATAAGTAAAATATTTCTTAGAGCTTTAAATTATTTTATTTATTTATTTATTTATTTATTTTTAAGATTTTATTTATTTATTTGAGAGAGAGAATGAGATAGAGCATGAGAGGGGGGAGGGTCAGAGGGAGAAGCAGACTCCCTGCCGAGCAGGGAGCCCGATGCGGGACTCGATCCCGGGACTCCAGGATCATGACCTGAGCTGAAGGCAGTCGCTCAACCAACTGAGCCACCCAGGCGCCCGAGCTTTAAATTATTTTAAATTCCTGCCTGTTTCATCAAATTAATATTGAAGACTCCAACACCTTCTGGTTATTTTAAAGGTATAATTGTCTTCTAAATTTACTTTATTTTACTGATTTCCAGAATTGTATAACCATTGTTTTTTTTTCTCCAGCCATTTCATGTTATTTTCCTAGGTATCTGATGTGACGTTTGAAGTATTGTGTGGTTTCGATTAACAGGAGGATCGACTTTTTGTGGCATCGCGTCACTGTGTCTGATGGGTAAACTAGAAGAAGTTTTTTCAGAAAAAGAATTGAACCGGATAAAAAGGTGGTGTATAATGAGGCAACAAAATGGTTACCATGGAAGACCTAATAAGCCCGTAGACACCTGTTACTCTTTTTGGGTAGGAGCAACTCTAAAGGTAAGAGAAAGAATAAAATTGAGAAACCTGTACTCTGTGTTGATACAAACTGTGCTTTAAAAGTTTTGGTCTTTGTAATGGTCACTAAATACCATTAAATTTAGGCTGCCGAGTTTTTTCTCTTGCTCCGGCAAAGCTCATCTCTGTACGGTTTTTCTGTAGAATTCAGGTATCTGTTGTGCTGCTTGAAAATTGCCATTCTTATAAAACTTAAGTGGCCCAGAACATAGATGAGAAAGGATAAGGTATAAGGTATAAAGGTTGTAAAAATCCTGTTACCAAAACTGACGGACCGGTAGTCTGTCTGGAGCAGGGATCTGTCTGAACATGGTAGCAGTAAAGGCTTTATGGGAAGTTACGAATCTTAAAAGATAAACCATGGGTCATTCCCTTGAAAACAGTTTGTGGTTTTTAATTTTTTATTGATTTATTTGCCTAACCCTTCTGAATAACTTACTGATTGACACTTTTGCACGTTTCTCTCCATTTGTTACCTTTTTGACATGCCTAATTTCATAAGCTTATTAACCACTAAATACCCTCGTTTGCTCTGTCTTAAAATTGCCTTTCCCCTTTAAAATGTTTCACCTAATTCTGATATTCTGAAATCTAACAAAAGTCCGTGTTCATCTTTTATATAATATCCTAATTTTTTCTCTTAAATTCTGAAATGCTGAAAACAGAATGATTAACATGAAGGCAGTATATCTCCCTCTCTCCGCTCACTCCTAGTGCCATTCCTCGGGTGTACCGCTTTAATATTTTTTTAATTATGGAAAATTCCAGACATATTCTGAAGTAGAATAGTGTAATGAACCCCTGTAAGTCCACAGCTAGACGCATCAGCTTTTATCCCAAAGCCAGCCCCAGTCTTATCCATATTCCAACCCCTTGCCCTTCGCCTCACTGTATTATGTGAGGGTGGATCCCAGATAACATTTTTTATATTATCTGGAAATTTTTCAGTATAGTTCCTAACCAAAAATAACTTTCTAAGTAACAGAACTGTAGTGTCATTGTCACATCTGAAAAAGCCCTAATTCCTTGATACCTTTAGGTATCTAGTCATTGACTATGTATATTTCCTTTTGCATCACATCAAGAAGCACATAATCTTCGGTCATCTCCTTTTGATCAAAGGGCTCCAGAGCCGTCAAACTGGATTTATCCTCTATAAAGTCCCCCATCAGCTTTTTATTTTATGATGGCAAAATATACATAATACAATATTTATTAGTTTAACTATTTGTAAGTATATAATTCAGTGGTACTAATTACATTCACAATGTTCTATAACCCTCACCAGTATGTATACCCAAAACTTTCATTATCCGCAGTATATACTCTGTACTCATTACCATTCTCCTCTCCCACTGGCCCTGGGTCATCTCTCTTCTCTCTGTCTTTATGAATTTGCCTATTCTTGGTACATCACATAAATGGAATCACACAATATGTGTCCTTCTATGTCTGGCTTATTTTGCTTAGCATAATACTTTCAAGGTCCATCCATGTTGTAGCATATATCAAAATTTCGTTCCTTTTTATGGCTGAGTAATGTGCTGTTGTATGTTTCTATCACATTTTGTTTACCCATTTATCCGCTGATGGACACTTGGGTTATTTCCATGTTTTAGCTGTTGGGAATAAGGCAACTCTGAACATAGATGTACAAATAACTGAGTTTATGTTTTCATTTCTTTTGTGTATTTACCTAGGAGTGGAATTGCTGGATCATATGGTAGTTCTCTGTTGAACTTTGTGAGGTACCGCCATGCTTTCCACAATGAGGGTGTGCACCATTTTACATTCCTGCTAGCAGCGTACCAGGGTTCCAGTTTCTCTATACCCTCAATAACACTTGATTTTTCTGTTTGGTTTTGGTTTTTATAAATAGCCATCCCAGTGGGTGTGAAGTGCTGTCTCATTGTGGTTTTGATTTGCATTTTCCTAATGATTAGTGATATTGAGCATCTTCTGATGTGCTCATTGGCCATTTCTGTATCTTCTTTGGAGAAGTGTCAATTCAGGTCCTTCACCCATTTTTTAATCATGTTTTTTGTTCTCAAGTGTTTGGGATATTAATCCCTTATCAAGATATATGGTATGCAGATAATTTTTTCCCATTCTATGGTTGCCTTTCACTCTGTTGGTAATGTCCTTTGATGTACCAAAGTTTTTCATTGTGATCAAGTCCAGTTTATCTGTTTTTCATGAAATCATTGCCAAAGCCAATGTCATAAGGATTTTCCCCGGTATTTTCTTCCAACAATTTTTGTAGTTTTAGCCCTTGAGTTTAGGTCTTTGATTCATTTTGAGGTAATTTTTATATATGGCATAAACTAAGGGTTCAACTTCATTATTTTGCATGTGGATATCCTGCTTTCCCAGGTTCGTTTGTTGAAAAGCTGTTCTTTGCTCCATTAAATGGCCTTGGCCCTTTGTGGAAAACCAACTGAACACATACATGTGGGTTTGTTTGTTTGTTCTATGGGCTCTCTATTCTGTCCCATTAGTCCATGTGTCTCTCCCTGTGCCAGTACCGTACTGTTTTAATCCCTACAGCTTTTGTAGTAAGTTTCCGAGCCAGGAAGTGTGAGTCCAACTTTGTTCTTTTTCATCATTGTTGGGGCTGTTTGGGCCCCTTGCAGTTTCGTAGGAATTTGAAAATTGGTTTTTCCATTTTTTACAAAAAAGGCTATTGCATTGAATCTGAAGATCACTTTGGGTAGTATTGACTTTTAATAGCTTAAGTTCTCCTACAGTGAGCATGGGATGTCTTTTCATTTATTTAGATCTTTAATTTCTTTCAGCAGTATTTTGTAGTTTCCAGCATACACGTCTCTCACGTCCTTGATCAGATTTATTCCTAAATATTTAATTATTTTATACGCTGTTTTAAGTGGAATTGCTTTCTAATTTCTTTTTGGGTTGTGTGTTGCTGTTGTATAAAAACCTCATTGGTTTTTTTTTTTTACAGAATCGTTTTAGCAGCCATTGAGGTTAACGTATGTTTTAATCCATTATATTGTTCTTTTTGATGCTCAAAACATCCCATTTTTAGCCAGAGATCCTTCAAGTAGGCTCTTGAGTCTTTTCGATATGACCTTGGTAGTCTTTGACAATTTTCTGAAAGCAACCATTTTTAAACATTTTAAAGATTCTTAATTCTTACGAATATCACAAGTAACTGATTTTTTTTATTTTTAGAAATATTTTCCTGTTTTATTTTTTTAAGTAAGTTTTCCACCCACTGTCAGGCATGAACTCATGATACTGAGATCAAGAGTCACATGCTCTACTGACTAAGCCCACCAGGCACCCCAACTTTAAATGATATCTTAATTTCTCTTTAGACATTATCTTTGATTCCCAACTATGAAGAATGAAGATTTAGCCTCCCTTTTTTCAAGCAGATTATTACTGGTTATATATTTTTTAGTCCTGAAACTTTTCCTCTTGCACCTTCTAATTCTGTCATATTACCTTTACTTTTATAATGTCGAGTTAAGTAACATTCATATTTTATTTAGTAACAGTATTCACATATTTTATGTTTTGCCTGTAGGTTGATTCTAAAATTTAAAAACCGAGAATCAGCACTTACTATGATCATGTAAATATTGTTTATTGCTGAACCAAGTACATCTTAAGATTATAGTTTCTCCTTATGTAATGACCCATCAGACACTTGATGGAAAATGTTTCTAGCTGGTGGATTCTAATGAGTCTCTTTCCTTTTTATTGTATTGACTAAATTAAAATGAATGAATGTGTTTCTTATTTGTATCATAATTCTTTTAGGCTTTGTTTCTCTTTTTGAGAAATAATGGTTCTTTAATCACTCATATCTTCTATGGCTCTTTGATTCATTAACATACTTTCCACTGCTTTGTGTCTTAACAGAAATTTTTTGAACTCTCTTGTCTGCTGCTCCACCCCTCCCCAACACCCTTTCATAGTTTGAGTTATTCTTTATTTTTTCTATTTAATGGGATCTTGAGAGAGAGAATAAACATATGTCCTAAATCTTAAAGCTACATAGTTTTTTATGCTAAAAGTATACTTGTCTCACCTTTTACCTTTCCTGATTAAAGAGCTACAATTTTTTTTACTAGTCTCAAAACTGTCATCTGGTTAATAATTTTTGTTGGTTTTTTTTTTTGAAATATTTTTGGTTCAAGTTACTAACGGTTTGTAAGTAATAGTTCAAAAGCCTATAATAAGAATTAGAATATAGATAGATAAAATTGTCCTTTTTAAAAATGACTGATTAAGTTGAACAGATTGGCAGAGTTGTGTTTTGAACCTAGCTAAATGTGATGCAAAGAGATTAGTTGGGCGTGGTTCAGAAGAGGGAAGTAGTGAGTAGGTCAAGGAAAGGAGAGTAGTTGTGATCAGATGACAAAAATGATAATAATGTGGTTGACTGATTCTAAGTGCTCAGGTCTCCAGAGGCTTGCTTTGAGAGCCTTAGCTACAGAAAAGCATATTTAATTGATGTATATCTGAAAATTGAGCCAAAGGTCAATATGAAAGTTTGATGTCAGTAAATTTATATTTGTCCTGTCATTTCAGCTTCTGAAAATTTTTCAATACACCAACTTTGAGAAAAATAGAAATTACATCTTATCAACTCAAGATCGCCTAGTAGGGGGATTTGCCAAGTGGCCAGATAGTCATCCAGGTAATTTATTTTTTGTATGAATCTAGAACAACTCTATTTCTTGAGTAGACCCTTAGGCATCTTTGTCAGAAAGGGCATAGGAGGAAATTCGGCTACAGTTGTAAACTTAATATGTTTTTTAAAAAGGTAAATTGTTTAAGTTTAGGGGAAATTTAGCATGTTGAGGGGTATAAAGGAAGGGTTGGATTATCAAGATGTATTGCTATAGTATGCCTTGTTTTCCATATATTTCACTTACCAGTGTTTTATTTCATTTGAGGCAGTGAGGCAGATGGTCTCAATGGGCCCTGTCCAAAATAGAGAATCATTTGGTCCATCCAGAATCTTTAGGATTATTAGCTGTCGCTAGAGCCAAGTAGAATGAATTACCAAGTCCAGAAGGGACCTGTTCTTACTGTGTTCAGAAGCCATTACATCAAATATCTCTAGTTCTGAAGGTAGCTGTCCCTCACTGTCCATACCCTTGTTCTCTGAATTTCATCAGATTCAGGTTAATTTTTTTAGATGGGTACTTTGCTATCTGAACTCTTAACATTCACTGTCTAAAACTCAGGAGCCACATAGATTCAGACAATGTGATATTCATTGTTTTCCAAACTCAGGAGTGGCAGAGAAGTAAAGAACAAAAGATTCTTGGATTTAGTAAGTACAGTTGATCCTTGAACCACACAGGTTTGAACTGTGCCTGTCCACTTGTAAATGGATTTTTTCGATAAATATTGTATTGTACTGTAAATGTATTTTCTCCTCTTTAATGCTTTTAATTTCTAAAGCCAAAGAATATTTTTTCTAGTTTTATTGAGAAATCATTGACCCTACATCACTGTGTAAGTTGAAGGCATACGGCGTGATGGTTTGGTGCACATCTATAATGAAATGACTGCCAGAGTAGGCTCAGCTAGCACCCACCTTCTCATAGAGATACAGAAGAAAAGAAGATGGTAAAGGGCAAACAATTTATGTTTGTGATGAGCAGTCTTAGGGTGAACTGTCTGAACACGTTTCCTGTATGTCGTACAGCAGGGTGAGCTGAAGTCCTTGTGTTGTGTCTTACATCTCCAGTACTTACTTATTAGTGGCAGTTTGTTCCTTTTGACCCCCTTCTTCCAATTCCCCCTCCCCTGCCCACCCCTGTCCCTCCTAAGCACAGGTCCAATCTCTTTTTTTCTATGAGTTTGGTTTTTTGTTTTTGTTTTTTAGATTCCACATGTAAGTGAGATCACACAGTATTTGTCTTTGCCTGACTTACTTCACTTAGCATTACACCTTCAAGGTCCATCCATGTTGTTGCAAATAGTAGGATTTCCTCATCTTTATGGCCGAATCATGTTCCATTGTGTATGCAGATACCACAGATTCTTTATCCATTCATCCATCGGTGGACATTTAGGTTGTGTCTGTATCTTGGCTATTGTACATAATTCTGTGAACATGGAGGTATAGATACCAAGGTAGTGTTTTCGTTTCCTTTGGGGATATTACTGGATCGTATGGTAGTTCCATTTTTAATTTTTTGAGGCTTCTCCATACTTTTTTCCATAAGGGCTGTGCCAGTTTACATTCCCACCAGCCGTGTACAAGGGTTCCCTTTTCCACTTACACGCCGGCGTTTGTTATCGCTTATTCTTTTGATTATGGCCATTCTAGCAAGAGTGACATAGTATCTCACTATGGCTTTAATTTGCATTTCCCTCATGGTTATTGATGTCAAGCATCTTTTCATGCACTGGTTGGCCTTTTGTATATCTTCTTTGGAGAAAGAGCTATTCAGATCCTTTGCCCCTTTTTCAGTTGGGTTGCTTGTTGTTTTTTCTGTTGAGTTGTTGGAGTTCTTTCTGGTTTTTTTTTTATGTTCTAATTTCTAAAGCAAAATAATATTTTAAAATTTTGGTATGTGTAACCATAGCTATAAATGTTAGAGCAGTACCTCAAGAAAACTGAGAATTGTCTTGATGACATTATTTTTCATCAGAGCTTGTACTATTTTAACAAATGTACATTTTAACAAATGGGAATAAGGAAATGACAATATCTTGGAAAGCATGTCTGGCATAAACATACTTGAAATACATTTTGAGTATTTACAGTAGATTTTTTTTTTTAAGATCTATTTATTTGCCTTAGTGAGCAAGCGTGAATGGGGGGAGGGCAGAGGGAGAGACTCTTCAAGCAGACTCCCCGCTGAGTGTGGAGCTCGCCAGGGGCTCGATCTCACAACCCCTGAGACTATGACCTGAGCCAAAATCAAGAGTTGGATGCTTAACCAACTGAGCCACCTAGGCGCCCCAGAATAGATTTTTTTTTTTTTAATTCTTGAAGGTATTTTCTAGCACTTAGTTGCTAACTTTAATATTTGGGTAAATACTTGGATATAATACTTTTTACAGATATGGTAAAATGTCTTCAGAACCTGTAAACTGCAGAGCATAGAAAAATCTGTGTATCATAAATTGAATTTATGTGGAAAGACCTGTTTAATAGGGCCTTTGGGAAAATCATTTTTTAAGAGTCTTTAAAATTAGGGGCACCTGGGTGGCTCAGTTGGTTAAGCGACTGCCTTCGGCTCAGGTCATGATCCTGGAGTCCCTGGATCGAGTCCCGCATCGGGCTCCCTGATCAGCGAGGAGCCTGCTTCTCCCTCTAACCCTCCCCCCCTCTCATGTACTCTCTCTCTCATTCTCGCTCTCTCAAATAAATAAATCTTTAAAAAAAAAAAAGAGTCTTTAAAATTAGCATATTCTTGGTTAATTTAGTAGCAGATTTGACACAAAGCATTTTTATATACATTTACAGAAGAAACTTAAGAAACTAATGAACTTTTATTATGAAGAAACTATATATTTCAGCATTTGATATGCTTGAATATACCTACAGATAAGTTTTTAAAAAAAGCTTTGAGGTTTGAAACAATTAAGTTCTGGTTCATTGACTTTTACAGAAAGCTGAGAAAAAAATGTTTTATTTTTCCATTACGTGGAAAGTAGAAGATCCTATTTTATGTTATCCTGGATGGATTTTATGTCTCTTTCAGTTGCATTTTTTCCTAGAAAAGTTTCCTAATTTCTAGTCAATAAAATATAATGTTGGTTTGTGCTTTCTGTAATTTTAGAATAACTACAAGGAAAATTTCATAGTACAGGGGAAATTAAATTTATTTTTTGTGGTCTGAAAATGAGAGAAAAGTGAGCCAGAAGAAACCTAAGCATTCTCTTGAGAAGACATGAAAGGAGATTGACATGGGCCTCCACTAGTGAGATAACATTTTCAGAAATAATCTTGAGTAAGCACAACTATCTGTCCCTCTGTTTTGAAAAGTAGTTGATACTCATGTAAGTAAAACTTTCTAATACTTCTGAAAAAGTTTGAGTCAGTAAGGTGTTCTGAACTTCAGTAGCTCTTGAGGCCATAAATGATGGCCAGTACAAAAATAGGAAAAATGCCTGATGGCTACAAAATCTGTTTTTTTGTAGTATGCCCATAACTGCAGATCTCTGAGCTCTTCAGAGTCCGTATAAGGCTGTCCAGCAGGCAACAGCCATGTGATTCCTGTGGCCACTTGAATGGAAGAGGGTCGCTGCCCCCAAAAGACGGGAAATAGTAGGGAGGCCAGTATAGAAGAAAGGTTATGGTATTTATAGCCACAGAGAATGTGAGTTTGTTTTTACTGTCAGGTCAGACATTTTTTGGATGATTGACATTCCCCTAAATAGGAAAACTAAATTTGGTACAGCATTCCACAGCAGATTATTCTGTTTAGGCATCTTTCACTGAACACAGTACTGTGGTAGTATTGGTTACGGAAATGTCAGAGGTAAAACTTAGTGGGGAGGGGTATTGCTACTTAGAGTCAGAGGTTTATTTTCATTTTTCAGGAAAATTTTTCCTTTTATGATACAGAGCTAAAGCCCCTTATTTCTGTATTCGGTGGGAAGCAAAGGGGAAACCCCCTAAGTGAGAGGTCTTGTATTACTGCTACTCTACTTTGTTTTTTTAATCACAGAGGATGTTGGGAATGTCACCTTTTCATTTGAGAACTGTTTTCCTTTGTTAATGATATTTTCTTTGATAAAATACCTGATTTTGATCATCTGGGTTTTTTTAATTGGTGTTTTGACAAAGACTTTTTGAGAAAGCACATGTTTCAAAACCTGTATTTAACATTTTTCTAAATTTAATTTTAATGTGCTGGACTAATAGATATGTAGCTATAGTACTTTGCAGCATGTACAAATAAGAATGCCTGTTATGATAAAAAAAAAAAAAATACCTCGTTTTCAGATGCTTTGCATGCATACTTTGGGATCTGTGGCCTGTCACTAATGGAGGAAAGTGGAATTTGTAAAGTTCATCCTGCCCTGAATGTAAGCACACGGACTTCTGAACGCCTTCGAGATCTCCATCAGAGCTGGAAAACCAAGGACTCTAAACAGTGCCCAGAGAATGTGCACATCTCCACATGACTGACTTCACTTAGGTCGGGGGCGGGGGGGGGGTTTGTAGCATAACTGTAGCTCAAGGTTAAAAGCCATGTATAACCAATGTGCTCTTTTTTTAAGAGGTAGTCTCACAATCAAATCTCGTGCCGATGTCACTTTGGAATATGGTCTTGAGCCAGTAACCTTTGTACTGGGTTTCAAGAAAATCTTTGTTGAAGTCTGAACCACAGTGGACTCTGTTGTGGTTCTTAAATGTTTCTACTGTATTTCTAAGAAGTTCTTTGGGGCAAATTAACTATATGTATGTAGGTTATATTTTTAAAAAACTCTACGAATTGTATCATACTGTAAAATGGACACAAATCTTCAAAACAAGTTTACAGTTCACATAGCATCGATAATCCTTGGGTGAACACTTAGTGATCATTTAAAAAGCTTGATAGCTGATGGTAGGAAATTGCTTTAATGAATTAAGTATTTAGGATTCTTCTTTGAAAACAGATGATTCCATAATTTTTAAACAGAAGAATGACTTACTTTGTCTTATTAAGTGTGCCAGTTAAACTTATGAGGCCTACATAAATGAAATTAACTTCATAGCAAGGATGACTAGGCTTAACTAATACAGTAATTTTCTAAAGGGACATTGATTTAAGAAGACTATTATGTAATTGAGGGAAAAATAATTTAACTGTATGTGATTGTGAATGAGAAAGTTTTGTGCTGTGTGGGTCACTTATTTAGATGTTGTGAGGGTGAATAACAGTTGTGTTTGATTTTAATTTCATTAGTTGCTTTTTCTTCTTTCTGGGGAGAAAATAGTCATCTAGAAGGAAAGACATTGAGTGGTTTGGTTTATTTTTCTGAAATATGTGATACTGTAAATTGTACTTTTATAAGGGAGTTATTTTTAGCTATTGGTTTTTTTTTAGTTTGTTGCCTCCAGAGTGTGTTAGTGGTTCTGATTTCAAAATGACAATTTTCTAATTTTTTCAAAGTAAATAAGTAAAACTCTCAGTAAAAAACCAGAACCACTAAAGTAAATTTAATGGTGCAGCTCCATACATGGTCATTTATATTTTTATATTTTCAGGTAAGTGGAAGGGAAATGTTCTGTTTAGGGGTTAAAGACTGGGGTGTCGCTTTTGTTCTTCTTGTTTTGTTCATTCTGTGAACTAGCTAACTGTAAAGGAAATCGTGTAAAAACTCATCTTCATTAGTAACCAATTTATCAATAAATCACATCCATCACTGTTGTTGGAATGACGTTCAAAGATGTGAGACAAGTACTGAAATGGAGAAGAAAATCTCTTCACTGAAGGAGATAGGTTAAAGTTAAAGTCTTGGTGATAATAAATGTTGAATTATTCTACACAACTATCAGTATAAAAAATTACTAGTATTACTGTTTAGGAATTATAATATTTAAATTTTAATTTCCTAAATTTGAGGAGAAAATGCCCTTAAATGATGGTCCTTCCAAAGGGAAATCTGGTATGTGCTTGGAGAAATGATTCATTTGTTGTTGGCATCCTTAGTTTTAAAACTCCTCTTGCCCAAGTCAACTTTATTATTTTTTTAATTAGAAATAAAATCCGTTTTCTGATTGTGGGGGAAAATACAAGCTTAAAAGCAGATGTTATCTTTCAATGAGTTATTTTAGTTGCTTCTATTTAAATCCTGGCAAATTAAGACATCCCTATCTCAAACTAAGTCACTTCCTAGACATCAGGAGTTAAAATAGCATATATGGAATGGCTTTAGAGCGATTATAAAAAACCCAGATTGTTTTTCCTGAATTGCCACTAGCAGTTAGAAGGTAAGAAAGTTAGTAATAATAGTAACCGTATCCGTAAGTGGAAGAGAACTCCAAGTTTAAAAGTATTTCATAAAACTATTAAGAAATATTTCCTAACTCACTTGTATAATTTAATAGCATAAAATTATAAATTACAATATGATTCTAAACAGTACACGTGTGAGGGCCCTTTTTATGAAATCTTGTGGCCCAGTGAGTGTTCACCTTCCATCGTGACGTGCTGACCAAAACACAGGCCAGGGACCTGCAGAGAGACGACTCTTGTTTCTAAACAGTTATTTACAAGAGCAGTATTTATTAATAAACTAAATTATAAGTAATATTTCACATACTTATTCTTTGGCAGTGATATTATAATGAGCAGGGAAGTGGGAAGTCCAAAATCTCAAATAACTCTGTGTTCTGCCCCCACCCTCATTATGGTATTTTTCAGAAGTTAGTACGAGAAGCTTTTTTTTGAGCATCTGCCTGAAAACAAGATTAATCAGGTCATACAACACAGTTCAGTGTATTCATCATCTACAGTATTTTTAGATTTGACCTGTAATATGTATACATTTTTATCAGATCTTTAAATAGTTAATATTTCATTTCAGTTCACATAGAGGTTTGGAAACGGTCGGACCTGCTAGTATTTGAGAGTCTGTTAAGTAAGGAGGTGCTCTGGAGTCTGAGGACTTGAGTTTAAATCCCAGGTCTGCAAGTTCAGCACTGTAATCTTGGACCCTAACTTCCCCATCCATAAAATCAGGGAGGGAGGGCTAACTCCTGAGGTTATTCAAGGATGAAATGAGATAATGCATATAAAGCACTTGACATAGTACCTGAAATACAGTAAATTCCTAATTATAATTTCTGTCCTAACCATCATAAAAATGATTATTAAAATCTCTCTTCTGTAATAGAGATCCCACAGGGGTTAAGCTCGGGGATGATGACGGCAATAGTGTACTTTCTGAACCTTCCAGTAAGAATACAGAGTAACCAGGGTAGCCCCAGACCCTGTTCTACAAAACTAGATGACCGTTGTCCTCATGAACTTCAAAGTGCAAGTAAGGAAGGAAGGAAGACGACTGGCCGACGTAGTTTCAGCATCTGTGGGAACGGGGAGAGCAGGCAGCTGTGTTTCTGACAGCCCCCCGTTTCTCAGCCGCCTGGCAGGGGGCCAGTCAACAGAAGCTGCAACTGTGCAGGCTTCGACAGGTTCCATTTGCAGGTGAGTGTCACAGCAATGCACCAAGGTCTGCCGAGTGTGCTAACGTACGTAGTCTGGGCCCAGTGCTGTATGTGTCCAGAGCCTAGCACTGAGGAGAAACTGCTAGAATTAGGATTCCAGCTTGACAGGACAGGTATGGTAGGGCAAAGAGAAGAGAAAGTCCAGGTAAAGGCTGGGAAGGAAGGTCAGTAGTGATGTCCTGTCAACCACTGTCAAAATGAAAATGGAGCTTTAGGGCAGTGGAGCTAAAAAAAGTCATCGTAGAACACGCCCCTCCTAAAAAAGTACAGGAAAACGCTCTTCCAAAGAAAAAAACAAAACAAAGCTGTGAGAAGGATTACAATCAAATCTCATTGAGAAGTTAGAAGAATTAAGAGAAGCAGCAAGCCAGCATCCCCAAAGATGGTGAGAGCACACCAAAAAGATACGACCACAAGACTGATGAAGGCCTCAATATTTTTTTAAAAAACAGTTATGACAGGAAATTTATAGTATTTAGAACTGTATCATTAAAAATGGGAGAAGCTGAAAATTATACAACCAAGCCTTAAAAACTGGAGGAAAAAAGCAAACCAGAAGAAAACTGAAGGAAGGAATTCGTAAAAAGGGAGAGCGGGAGGGAACTTAAAAACACAAACCACCAGCGAACCCCTTCCAAGAAAAAAGGGAGGATGCAGAAATACACATTGAAATGACAACTGGAGAAATAACCACAAAACAGGAAATTTTTCAAAATTATAAGACTAATTTTATATAATTAGAAATATGCAGATTGCCAGGATTTACCCTCATAGACACAGAAATTTAGAACAAACCAATTACCATAGAAGAAACTAATAAAGGACTTCTTACCAAAAAAGTGTCAGGCCTTGATGATTTCAGGGGATTTCTGCTAAACCTTTAGGATTAAATAATCCCAATGTTGATACAATTCCAGAAGCTAGAAAAAGAATCCTGAACCTCAAAGTGCCAAAAAAAATTTTTTTAAGACTTCTGAATTGATTTTATAAAGTGAATACATTAGCATTTCCAAAACTGAAAAAAAGATTGTAGCAAAGAGAAAATTATAGACCACTCACAAATATCAATGCAAAAACCTTAACAGTTTATTAGCAAACACTCCCAACAGCACTTTTAAAAGGTAATAAATCATGACAAAGTTGGGTTTATTATAGGAATGCAAGGATAATTCTATCGTTGACAATCCATCATATTAAAAGAGTTAAGGAGAAACTCATTCCATTTTTCAGAAAAGACATTTGATGGAATTGAGCATTCAGTTCATGCTGAATGTACTCGGAAAACAGAAACTGATGAGTAATTCATTCACATTGTACCTCAGCCCAAACGCCAGCATCTTAATGTCAAAACAAAAGAGGCTTCCACAAAGTGAAACAAGACATGCCCCTATCTCTCTCTACCACTTACATTGTGTTGGTTTTAGCCAATGCAGTTTGACAAAACAAAGCCATGTGAATTTCATGGACAGGAGGAGGTTATTTGCAGATACACATTTACATTTGGAAAACCTGAAGAAATTTGTTGAAAAACTATAAGAGAACTTACTAAAGTGGCAATTACAAATCTACATTCAAATATCATACTTGGATATAAGTTTCAGCACTCAGCAGGCATAAAGGAGTGTATATAACTCTGATTCCATTTAAATGAAGTTCAGAACAGGCAAACTTTATAGGTGTCAAAAATCAGCATCCCCTTTCAGTCACTACCCCCTCCACAAAGGTAAGCACTATCATGACTAAATCACCATCGTTTTGTCTGTTTTTAAACTTTATATAAGTGGAATCATGTACGGTATTTTTCATCTGGCTTCTTTAGCTCAACAAGCCCGGGAAGAGTGCAAGGCAGCTTCCGTGGTGCTGGTTACATCGGTGCCTTCATTCTATGACTACTTACCAAGCTGTATACTTGCCGGTTTGTGCACTTTTCTGTATGTATAATCACAGTTCAATAAAAATGTTTACTAAAAAGGATAAAAGACTTTATAAATATACAAACCTAGTTAGAAGGTGCCGTTGAAGAGAAGACCCCTTTTGTGATTACAAAAAGAAACGTGTAAACCTTTTTTAAAGTTTATTTTCAATCTCTACGCCCAACGTGGGGCTCAAACTCACGAACCCGAGGTCAGCAGTCACACGTTCTCCCAACTGAGCCAGCCAGGTGCCCCTATGAGGAAAACTAAAAAATACACTTTTGATCGAAAATTAGACTTCAACAATTTAAAAAGATGTATCCTATTCTTAAGAAGACTCAACATGAAAACATGTTTTTCTCCCAATAAAAATGATCATGTTTGCTTCTGTTTGAGAGAACATCCCAGAAAAGCTATGGAAACTGAAAAAAAAGAGAGGGACTAGCCCTAGCAGACATTAAAACACACTCTTATTAAATCCTCCATAATTAAAAGTTTGGTATTGGCACATGAATAGGCAGGACAGAGGAGAAATTACAGGAATAGACCCAATGGTAGTCATACTGTAAAGGCAGCGTCTCAATTCAATGAGAAGATGAAATTTTTTTCTTATTTTTTAAAAGATTTTATTTTTAAGTAATCTCTACACCCAATGTGGGGCTCAAACTCAAAACCCCAAGATCAAGAGTTCGCACGCTCTACCCACTAAGCCAGCCGGGCACCCCGAGAAGATAAATTTTAAAGTAAATGGTATGGGACTGACCAGTGATTGATTACTTGGATATCTACATATATTGTTAAAGAATTTATAGCTTCTTTCATTTCGAACTTTTTTTTCTTTGTTACAATGAACATTTATTCTTTTAATTTAAAAAATACGAAAAACAGTGGTAGTCCTCACCCCACCCCACCCCCGATCCTATAATTCCTGAAGTTAATAATCACCACTGTTGTGTAAATCCTCAATCCTTTCATCTCTCTCCATACACGTGTATGTTTATGTATCTGTATATTTAAGCACTGGTCATTCCAACACTACATACATACTTACAGAGTTACATATGGATCGACATATAAACATGAGGTATGTATTGGGTATTGCAACTTATTTCCATTCAGTGATACATTATAAATGTCTTTCAATATCCATGCTTTGTTTTCAGCGGTGGTGTTATAGTAGTAATTGCTAATAACCAATATTAGCATTATGTGGCATAAATGTATCATGATGAGTATCTTATTTCTCACAATTACAAAAATACTGTTGCAAGATCCTTGAAATGTATCATCGCCTACTTGGGTGACTCTTGAAGCTAAATTTATGGATGTGGAATGGCTGGGGCAGAGTATGCACATTTTAAATTCTGATAGCTTTTCCGAAAAAGACATGTCTTTCAGAGATTGTGCTGGGACATGCTTCTACCTTGACACTGAGATTTTAAGTATCAGAAAATAATCTTCTGATTATAAAATACCTCTCGTAATTCAGAACTGTGGCATTGGAGAAGACCTTAGTGGCTTCATTCCTCACCCTCATTTTACAAACTATAAATCTGAGGCCCAAGATGAAAGATCTCATGCAAGATCATAGACATACCATATTCTTAGATAGGAATGTATCTATCTCTAGAACGTATCCTATATCCACGTAAGACAGAGATAGGTGTAGTTTCTAACATACATAAAGTTTGTGGCGGAGCTTTCCATCTCCAGGACAGGGATTCTGCCCACCCCCTCCAACCCGTGGCATTCCTTTGACGGAGGTATGCGTCCTCTTGCCCATTGTCACATTTTTCCAGATGTTCAGTTCTAATAACTTTTCATTGAGGCTCCCAAGGCTTTGACTAAGGGTTGCCATTAAAAGTGTACGTGGGATTCCCTGAACTGATATGAGGCACTGCCGTTCTACACCATTGACGAAGCTGGGTGATGGGTGCACGGGGCCTCTTCATAGTTCACTCACAACCTACTGTGAGTCCCTAAACATTTCAAAAAGTTTTTAAAAGCGTCTGTGGGAACATGAAAGGCATGTAAAATTCACTAGAGGAACGCCAAGCCCCTTTTGCTTTCCTGTAAACCAGATGTGCAAGCCAGGAGTTGGGTAGGGCTTTATGAAGTCCCTGAGGAGTGAAAGAAAATCACTGAAGGAATCAATTTGATAAAGTACAGAAGTCACTCGCTCGAATGTTAATGGATTTTCATCTTGCATTTGAATTTCAGCAGCTGACTTCCACACGAGAATATCCACAAGTGATACTCTGCTACAGAGTATTTTCCTTTCTGCTACAGAACATACTGTAGAAAATTATTCAGTGGTTAAATTATAGAGACATGCATAGAAGAAGAATCATTCAGGTAATACCTTTTACTTTTATGACTCTTGGTACCGATTTTAATATTTCTCATTCAGGGACATTTGATTATTTCCAACTTACAAGTGTTGCTGTGAACATCATATATGTTTTCCTGTGGGATTTCTAGCAGGCAATTTCTGGATTAAAGGATGTGTACTTGAAAAGTATTGGTAGTTGCCAGGTTCCGGCACCAAAGAAAAAAAAAATAGTACTGGTAGTTACTATTTAATTGGATCCAAGAAGAGGGTAGCCATTCATAAGCTCACCCACAGGAGATTGGAATACCTCTTCCTCATATCCTCTGCAACACTGGATATTATCAGTATTAAAGTTTTCCCATTCTGCATATGAAAAAAATTGGCGTTCCCTTGTTGATAAACAACACGTGTAGTCAACAAGCCCTGCCAAGTCTGGGGGAGGTTGATTTGTGCTGTATCAGTCAAGGCTAATTTTTCATGTCTTTGAGAGTGAAATCAGAATAATGTTTCTCCATTAACGTAGGCTTTTAGCAATAGTTTTAAAAGTGTGTGGCCTACAGACAGGAGCATTGGCATCATCTAGGAACTTTTAGAAATGCGAATCCTCTGGTCCCACTTGAGACCTACAGCATCAGAAGGGGGGTGGGGTGGGGAGGAGTGGCTCTCTCTCTTTTAACAAGCCCTCTGAGTGGTTCTGCTGCGCTGTCAAGTTTGAGAACCAGTCACTGATGCAGAATCAGCAGCTTGGGCAGGAGAAGCAAATGAGAACCCCATAAGTAATGGCAAATATCATTTTTAAAAGACAGGTTTTTGTTTTTGTTTTTAATTGAAGTAATCTCTACACTCAACGCGGGGCTCAAACTCACAACCCTGAGGTCAAGAGTCACATGCTCCTCTGACTGAGCCCGCCAGGTGCCCCTAAAAAAGATAGGGGTTTGAGTCGACAGTAAGCTCAGCATGTTTCAACAATGTGATCTTCACTCCCAGCCCCAAAAGTTGATACTGTCTTTGTGTGTAGTAATAGGGTTGCAAATGCAGTCAATGCTCAGATGTGCAAAGAAAACATGCATTTTCTCAAACGGACCCGGGCTTCATTTGCCGGTAACTTTGGCTCTCCGGGTAGGGCAGGCTCAGGGGTGGGGCCATTTAAATTACGTCAACTGACCGTTTCAGTCTTGGCCGGGATCAGTGGCCGCTTCTCCTGCTCCTTGCTATCCCCGATGTATGTGCCTCCTGGCGGTTGATGAGGTCTCTCTTGCAGGTTGCTGCTCTCACCTGGTCTCTCACCTGGTACCCACTGAGCATCTGCCGGTCTGATGCATCCATTCCAGGTGGGTTACTGCCATTTGCCTCTGATTACACTGTCCCAGCACCGGGGCCTCTTGGCTCTTAGGCCAGTCCTAGATCTGTATGCCCAAATCTCTGTCTCCATTTGGTATTATTTAGCTACCTCCCCTCCCACTTCGGTGCTGGACGTGGAGCTAAGCTAAGTGTGTTTCTTCTAGGACTCGGCCTCTTGGAGGCTATGCCTAGAGAAGCAGGTCACAAGGCCACCCCATTACCCCATGTGTGAATATCTAAGAGTTACACGTCAAACTAGAAAAGGATGATGGGTCTTCCTGGTTGACAAATACACATAATGACAGATTTGGAAAAACAGGTCATACAAATAACTGTGAATAACACAAATCCATAATTAACTTCATTTTCCACCCTAGGCCACCATCTGGCAGTGGTGGTTGCTGGCCTGGAACAGAGTGCACCGTGTGCAAAGCTTTCTCCCTGGGGTGCTGGTTGGCCAGTCCTGGCTTCTTGCAGTCCCTGGGGAGATCCACAGAATAAGTATCGGCTTTCTCCTCTTATTTTATCTATTTATTTTTTTCAGTAAACTCTGCCCAACATGGGGCTTGAATTCAGAATCTCGAGATCAAGAATTGCACACTCTACCTACTAAACCATCCAGGTGCACCATCTTTCTCTTCTTAGAGGGGGTGTAGGGACAGCTCTTTACCCACCTGCACCCTCTCCATCTGAGATGCCACACGGTCTGAGTCAGGCCATCTTTGCTCACATGTCCCCAGCCTCCTACTTCACCAACATCACCCTTTCAGGTGCCTTAGAGAAACGTAAGCCTGGAAAGCCGGGCTCATATTTAGAAATCTTGGCCTCCTCAAGGTTCCCGGCCTGTGTCCAGCCCTCCTCGTCCCCTCCTAGGCGCCCTCCCACACCTTGAGAAGCTTCCCTCCATCGCATCCTGGACCTGGGGTATACACCCTGACAAGCACGGTCCAAAAAGGATGCAGGGAAGAAGCCCATGCAGAGCACCAGGATCTCTGGTACCTGGAGCATGGTCTAGGAAGGGGCCTCACCGATTCCTCATCTTACGGGGAGTGTTGGGATGGGGTCCCCTAAAGTGCGGGGGTGTGGGGGGGTTTGATCTCAGGGCGGTACCCATGTTCATTCCTGTCGGGACCTTGGGCATCCTGACACCTCCCCTCCTCTGCCCCTGCCTTCTACCCTTTCTGCATGGTCCCAGGGCCGGGGATCACAGAACTACCCCCTTGGCCTGTGGCGGGGCCTTGCCTTTCTTCACTTCCCAGGTCGTCTCTGCCACTGACCTGACGTGTTCATTGGGCTTGTAGGAAATCTGGAATGTCCTCCCCCACATGACACAGCCTGGCTTTAGGATTCTCGTTTTGCTATAACCTCAAAAGCTGCCCCTTTCTTCCCCTTTCTCCATGCCGAAATACTCTAAACCTTTGGAGGCAAGTGAGTGCTTCTGGAGGAACAGGAAATGCCAAGGCAAATACATTAAAATTTTTCAGAGTTGGCTAGAATGAAGGGAGGAGGAGACACCGGTGGGCTCTGAACTTTCAGGACACCACAGTCTGTTCAAGCCGCCACACATTCAAAAGGTTGGAGGTGGGAAGATCAGGTTTTGGGGGGAGGGGCGGGGGGGCAGGGAAAAATAGCCATTTGTCATATTCAGGGGGCTTGAGCTCACAATCTCAAGGCAAGGCCGTCAGTAAGCAGGTGAGTCCTGGAGGACTTGCCTGGAGGGAGATTTGCATATCATTTGCAACTCCTTTTATTTATTAGGCATTTATGTCAGGTCGCTTTAGAGGGAGCAGGTGAGGATTCAAGTGAGTCTTAACCGCACACCCCTGCTTAGCCACCCTCTGGCTCCACCCATACCAGGCTGCTGCAAACCCGAAGCGCACACAGCAAATAACACGTGGAATAATGGAATTAATCCAGGAATAGCCATGTGAGAAGCCTACAGAACCTGGGGACATGGGAGCCGCAGGAAGCTGGCCCCCCTGGGAAGCCCCAGTAAGTCCCCTGTGCTGCAGAAGGGGAGGCTCGGCGGGAAAGCAGGGATGGAGCGCAGGTCCGCAGGCTGGGAGGGCACAGCAAGACCCACTTGCAGATGGCATTCGGGCTGGACAGGGCGGTGTTTAATGCAAAAACAAACACATGCTTGTTTTATTTATTTTTTTTATTTTTTAAGATTGATTTATTTGACAGAGCACAAGCAGGAGGAGTAGCAGGCAGAGGGAGAGGGAGAAGCAGACTCCCCACTGAGCTGGGATTCCCAGGACCCTGAGATCATGACCTGAGCCAAAGGCAGACGCTTAACTGACCGAGCCACCCAGGCGCCCCCACAGGCTTGTTTTATTAACCCATTTCCCTAAAAAGCAAGCATTTAGATTGCCTGCTCCGAACAAATTGCATTTTCAGAACAAACAGATTATCCTAATTGGTGAGGGGAAGTTCCGGTTTTTTTTTTTTTTTTTTTTTTCCAGAAAACTGCTCAGCTCATACATGGAGGGCGAATGGTGGGGATAAAAAAGAACTCTTTTGCAAACACTAATAAGGTCTCAGCAACAAGCATCAATGGATACCAAAGCCTTTAGAAAAGAAGTTGATGGAGAGCTTCACGGTGGAAGGCCAGGTGCTTGCACCCGAATCCCTCAGCTTCCGAGAGAACAAGTGGACCTCACGTGCCTCTCGATGAAATGCTCTGTGAGGCAAAGAGTATTATCAATAAAGTATCGCTGCCTGCAGAAAGTTGGCACTGAATCTTAATCAGTCTGCTAGATCTAACTTCTCACAAGGGAAGTGGGAACAAGTAAAATGGTACCACACAGAAGCCATCAGCTATACCCAGAAGGTAGGACATCCTAGAGGCGAGCCTGGTTTCTTCAACAAGTCAGTAGCATAAAAAATATGGAGGGCCAGGGATAAGGTAGGCAGCTCTAGATTAAAAGAAATGCAAAAGACAGAAAAGCAAATGCAACAACACATGGAGTTTGGGTCCTAATTTGTACAAACTAACTTTTTTTTTTTTAAGATTTATTTATTTGAGAGAGACAGAACACGAGCAGGGGGAGGGGGAGAGGGAGAGAGAGAGAACCTCCAGCAGACTCCCTGCTTAGCCGGGAGCCTGACTCAGGGCTGGATCTCATGACCCTGAGATCATGACCGGAGCTGAAATCAAGAGTCAGGCACCTAACTGGCTGAGCCACCCACGCACCCCTGTACAAAGTAACTTTTAAAAGACATTTCTTAGATTGTTAGGGAAATTTGGTGTTATGAACTAGATCTTAGAGAATATTAAAGAATTTTTAATTTCGCTATTTGTGACCATGGCTTGTTATATAAAAATTTTCTCTTATTTTAGAGATATATATTGAATTTGGATTGACAAATTCAGAACTTTATTTTTTTTTTAAAGATCTTATTTACTTATTTGAGAGAGAGCACACTCAAGTCGGGGGAAGCACAGAGGGAGAGGGAGAAGCAGACTTCCCGCTGAGCAGGGAGCCCAATGTGGGATTCGATGCAGGACTCGATCCCAGGACCCTGTGATCATGACCTGAGCCAAAGGCAGACACTTAACTGACTGAGTCACCCAGGCACCTCCAGAACTTTGCTTTAAAAAAACTATGGGGGGTGGGGCAGGTGCCTGGGTGGTGCAGTAGGTTGGGTATCTGACTTTTTTTTTTTTTTTAAAGATTTTTATTTATTTATTTGAGAGAGAGCATGAGAGGGGGGAAGGGTCAGAGGAAGAAACAGACTCCCTGCTGAGCAGGGAGCCTGATGCGGGACTCGATCCAGGGACCCCAGGATCATGACCTGAGCCGAAGGCAGTCGCTTAACCAACTGAGCCACCCAGGCGCCCTGGGTATCTGACTCTTGTTGGTTTCTGCCCAGGTCTTGATCTCGGGTCTGGGATCAAGTCCTGCGTCGGGTTCCATGCTCAGAGGCAAGTCCACTTGGGTGGGACTCTGTCTCCCTTTGCCCCTCCCTCCCCCATGTGCTTCTATGTGCTCTCTCTCTCTCTCTAATAAGTAAATCTTTAAAAAAAGAAAGACAAAGGGGTGCCTAGGTGGCTCATTTGGTGAGCATCTGCCTTCAGCTTGGGATGGTCTCAGGCTTCCTGCTCAGTGGGGAGTCTGCTTCGCCCTCTGCCTCTGCCCCTCCCCCGGTTTGTGCTCTCTCTCTCTCTCTCTTTCTTTCTCAAATAAATAAAATCTTAGAAAAAAAAAAAGAAAAAGACTATAGTGGAGTGCGCCTGGCTGGCTCAGTTGGTGGAGCATGAAACTCTTGATCTTGGGGTTGTGAGTTTGAGCCCCGTGTTGGGTGTGGAGACTACTTAAAAATAAAATCTTTTTAAAAAATTTAAAAATAAAAAGACTAGTGGGACTCACCTCCAAAGCTTTTTATTCACAAAACTACAGTAGAGACAAGAATCTTTTTGTTTTTTTTTTTTTAAGCTCTGTGGGCAATTTTGATGAGAAGCCAGCTTTAGGAATCACTACATTAAATAATTCAAAAGGTCCCCTCTAACAGGGAAACTGTATGGCCTTAAGGTGACCTCAAGCTGGTAAATGCACTGTCTCTTAAAATAGTGGTTGGGAGCCATAGCTTTAGGAGGCTGTTATGTTTCTAGCAAAAGGATCCCTTTCCTGGAAGGGGCATCAATAGTAGGAAGCCTGGAGATTTAAAGAAAAAAAAAAAAATCAGAAGCCAAGAAGCTTTCACTTTTCCACTTTAGGCCTTGCTGGTCTAGGCTATGTCCACCACTGGTAAAGGAAGATGCTGTTATTGAAAACATTTCACAGTGGGGGTTGGCTCTATGATATTTGTCAACAGAAAACATTTCTATTTTATCTCTACATACCTCATAGATGAAACCGGCAAGAGAAGGAAGCATGTCTAAATGTAAGGCCTATTTAATACGTAAATAGACAAATAGAGTTTCAGGAAGCGTGGCTCTCAAATGTCTTACCCACCAGGAGGAGGTGAGGTGATAGGGGACAGCATGACAGAGCTTCAAACCCAAATTACTTTGGCTCCTGTTTTTACAACGGGAACGGACTCACATTACTGTAGAATCTAGAGTTCATGAAGCTCACTCCAGTTTATTAAAATGAAATTGTATTTAAGTCATAGAAGATTACAAAGTGGGTTATAGCCGGTGAATGTTTAATTGTGGTATTTATAAGAGACACAATAATGCCTCTTCCCTGCTTATAAATATATAATAACATAAAGCAGGTTATCCATTCAATGGTAAGAGCAAAGATGGCTTATCTCTGGGCCGTGCTTCTCCCCAAGGTTCTGTGATGGTGTATTTGGGGGCAGAGAGAGGGTGGTGGGGAAGGGCATCAAGGAAGATGCTTACTTGTGTTAAACACAAATGTTTTCCTTCCAGTTCCTTTTTACGTTGTAATATTGTATCTCCTTTCGCTTATGTTTCACTGTTGTCTGAAGAGAGGGCAGAAATTGTCAGCTGGGGACGCAACTAAAAACAATTCTGACTTATGGGGAATTGGTGATGATTTCAAAGGTTTATTTCCTCACGAACAGACTCCGGATAATGCAGCAGCGTGGGTTCAAAAACAGGGACATAAGGACTTTCCCCTGAAACCCACAGAACAGGAAGAGTCTCCAGGAGGAAAGTGAGTGTTCTACCCGAATCAGCCCAGTGAGGGGTGCTGCAAATGTCATCAAGCTTTCCACACATCCAACACGACTCTGACTTTTCTATGATTTTTTTTTTTTTTTTAGAAAAGGTAAGCGATCATATCAGAAAAGTTGTAAGCAGGACAGAAGTCATTGTTGACAAGAAGGCCTCCGGGGCACCTGGCTGGCTCAGTGGGCTGAACATGCAACTCTTGATCTCAGGATTGTGAGTTCGAGCCCCACGTTGGCAGTAGAGATTACTTAAAAAGAAAATCTTTTTTTTAAAAAAAGTCGGGGAAATGCCTGCGTGGCTCAGTTGGTTAAGTGTCCGACTGTTGATTTCAGCTCAGGTCATGATCTCAGGGTCGTGAGATCGAGCCCCAGGTCGGGCACTGCACTCAGCATAGAGCCTGGTTGGGATTTTCTCTCTCCCTCTCTCCCTGTTCTCTCTCTCAAATAAATAGAATCTTAAAAAAAAAAAGCACCTCCCTCCCATTTCTTTTCTAGAAATGGACCTGCAGATGTAACCAACTATGTGTGAATACGTTTATACTCACACACTTTCTTACAACAGTGACCCAAAGACCAACAGACTCAGCAGAAATTCAAATTGGCATTCATTTGACACAGGTTGGCATTTTCCTATGCTGGATGGATGTCTGTTACTGTCATTAGGAGAAATGGCCAACCTAATCATCTCGGTTCTGTTTTGAGGATGGACAAAGAAATGACTTAAGGGCACCTGAGTGGCTCAGTCAGTTAAGCGTCTGCCTTCAGCTCAGGTCATGATCTCAGGGTCCTGGGATCGAGCCCCGCATCGGGCTCCCTGCTCAGTGGGGAGTCTGCTTCTCCCTCTGCCTCTGCCCTGCTTGTGTGCTCGCTGTCTCTCTCTCTCTCAAATAAAATCTTTAAAAAAAAAAAAAAAAGAAATGACTTAATGTGTAAAGCCATAAATATAATAATGAAACACTAAGAACCAGGAGGTCCCAGAACGCGGTTCTGTGTTTTCAGTCCATCGTTCCTTGGCTGCCACCACATAACAGAGTTTTGCCACTTTGAGACGGACAGAGGGGCGGCAACAGAAACCACCGCAGGCTGGGATGAACTCAGCCCCACCGGCAGAGACAACTAGGAGTTGAAGTTTAAGTCTCCAAATGCCGAATGCTTAAGGAGACGAGGCTGTGGGCCACGCATGCTAACAGACCCTGTCGGTGGCTTTGGGCAACAGGAGCTGTTGCAACACTGTGGGTTCTTAGCAGAAAGCCAGGTTGTGGCTGTGGGAGCACACACCTGTGTGTCTGAGCCGGCCTTGCTTCCCCCTTTTCTTCCCATCACAGAATGTATGGAAAATACTACTTGTAGCGCACCTGCTGGAAACCCAGGACGCAGCTTGTGGGCACAGCCCACCAGCCTGGAGGCTCTGGTGGCCCAGGTCCCACTGCGCACCCCTCCTCCCAAAGGGCAGAAGGTATCAGAGCTTAGCACACACAAGAAGCCCACTCCTGCTGCTGGAACAGTAATGATGGGCTCCCTCAGTGAGGCCTGCAGATCACGGGGTTGCAGCCCCAGAGCACCTGGGGCTCATTAGAAATGGCGACACTCAGATCCATTAGACGTCATTTTATTTATCTTTATTTTTAAAAAATTTATTCATTTTAGAGAGAGAGTGAGCAAGCAGGGGGAGAGGCAGAGGGAGAGAGAGAATCCAGCCGATTCCCCACTGAGCGTGGAGCCCGATGCAGGGCTCAGTGTGGGGCTGGATCCCAGGACCCTGAGATCATGACCTGAACCAAAATCAAAAGTCGGCAGCCCAACTGACTGAGCCACCCAGGCGCCCCCATCGAGTGTCGTTTTATTTTATTTTACTGACTTTTTTCGAGTATCATTTTAAAGGAGCTCCCCAAGGGTGCCTTGTGGACACTGAAGTTTGAGAAGTGTTGGTCTACAGGGTAATGTCTAATGTCCTCCTCCTTTGCATGCTATATCAGGCCCTATAAAAGGAGAGCTGGGCCCTATCGACCTTCCCAGCCTCATCTTTGGTCATTCCTCCTCCCCAGCCCAATCACAGTGAAGTGTCTATAACCCCTGAATGCACTCTGCACTCTCTGTTCTTTGCACGGCTGATTCTCTGCCTAGAATGCGCTTTACCTGCCCTTCTGAACTCTTGCTTATGCTTCGCTGTCAGTTTAAAAGTCCGGTGTCACCAGCCTCAGCTGACTTAGGCAGAGCAGGACACTGGCCCCTTATAAAGCCTTCCTTCCACCTGGTGTTCCCATGGTCTGACTATGTGACTATTATAGAACACATCATATTGGACAATAATTTTCTTTTTTTTTTAAAGATTTTATTTATTTATTTGACAGAGAGAGACACAGTGAGAGAGGGAACACAAGCAGGGGGAGTGGGAGAGGGAGAAGCAGGCTTCCCGCCGAGCAGGGAGCCTGATGCGGGGCTCGATCGCAGGACCCCGGGATCATGACCTGAGCTGAAGGCAGACGATCAACCACTGAGCCACCCAGGCGCCCCTGGACAATAATTTTCTGTTTACTATGTATTTTCTCAAGCAGACTGCGAGCTCTTGGTGTCAGCAGCTCGGATTTACTCATCTTTGAATTTGTAGGAGGTAACACAGCACATGGTAGGTACGAAAAATCATGCTTATTGGATCCGTCAATCAGGGAGTCTTGCTGTCCATTTCTTCCAGAAAACCATTTCCTCTAAAAGCAATAGCGTCAAGTATGATACATATAAATCAGCTAAAAATAATTCTCTTTGTATTCCTCTGGTTTGCAGCCAGTTTCATAAAAAGCAAAATAACATGTAAACCCATTTCTTATCCCTCAAGCCAGATGTAAAATTATGGCCTATCTTTTCAAGACTGAACATATTTTAACTGTAATAAAGATTTTGCAAGGAGAAGTTAAATTACATCTAAATAAGTTATAGAAGAAAAACATCTTCTGATATGACCTCTGTCTACTTAATCACTGTTCAGTGCTTATGTTTTTAAAAATGTAAGCCTAAATATTGATCACGGTTTTTCTTTCCTTAAAGATACTAAGAAATCCGGGGTGCCTGGGTGGCTCACTCATTAAGCATCATGGGAAGCCTGCTTCTCCCTCTCCCACTCCCCCTGCTTGTGTTCCCTCTCTCGCTGTCTGTCTCTGTCAAATAAATAAATAAAATCTTAAAAAAAAAAGATACTAAGAAATCCTCATGATAGCTGATCTGTAGCCACTTTAAAAATCATATTCTCAAAACAAAACAAATCATGTTCTCCTATTACATCCTTTTTCTTCCTCAATAATTGTAAACATCCCCACACACACCCTCAGCTGGCCTCTACACACACCATTTTTTTTTTTTTTTAAGATTTTATTTATTTGACAGAGCACGAGTCGGGGGAGGAGCAGAGGAAGAGGGAGAAGCAGGCTCCCCACTGAGCAGGGAGCCCGACGCTGGGCTGGTCCCAGGACCCTGAGATCATGACCTGAGCTGAAGGCAGAACCTTAGCCAACTGAGCCACCCACGCGCCCCAAACACACACCACTTTCTAAATCTTCATCTGCATACTAGGGCCATTCCGCCATGTTGGGGAGATCCATAAAAGGAAGATGTTACAAAAGACCAACTCCCCACCCCCACCCCCGCACCTTGGCTGGACAGTTATTGGCGTAATTTACCAAAGAATTACAGCCTGGGAGACCACAAGTGTGCTGAATAAAGCCAAACAGAGTTTCTTTCCTTTTCGGAGTTTAGGAAGTGGGTAGGAAGGGGATGTTGACTCTGTCAGGAGATGATGTGAGCGTCCATCTTTGAGAGGGAGAACTTTGGGACACAAGAAGGGGACAGGGTGATGATAGTGAAGACTTCAAGCAGAAAGAGAAGAGGACCCAAAAGGGGGCTGCGCACCAGTCCTCAGAAAACATGGAAAGAGGGAAGTAACTTCAAAATGTATGGAATAAAACTTAGCACAGATGACTGGTGGAGAACCCCCAGTTTAGGCAATTGCTTCTTTTAATGCAGAGACTTACTATTAGAAAGAAAAAAAATCTCTCACATGTGCAAAATGGGCTTGTACAGAGCTTTGACCTGAGGCCGAGAGGCCCAATGAGTAAAGAGAACACAAGCGGGGAGAGGGAGAAGCAGATTCCCTGCTGAGCAGGGAGCCCAACTCGGGGCTCGATCCCAGGACCCTGGGATCATGACCTGAGCCGAAGGCAGACGCTTAACCGACTGAGCCCCCAGGCGCCCCTGAAATTACCTATTGCTACTCTTATTTGCTCTCCAACTGTAGCACAAGGCCGTTGAGCAGGTAACTGAATCTTGCACGGTTTCAGATTTCCGGTGTTTCCAACACATAAGAGGGGCTAGTTCACTTTTGTTGAATAGAATTGAATTCCTCCCAGTTTCCCTGCACAGCCTGCAGTGGTCCTTGGAAAGGTAAATAAGCAGGTCTCCCCACCCAGCTATGCCCTTGTCCTGGCAACTTTTAGCACGCCCTTCCCTGTGTCAGATCTCATTACTGTACAACACAGGAATCATAAAATGTGCCACCTGGCTCAGCAGAAACAATAAAAACCAGTGTGTCCTTGTCTGGAAAGTGCCCCAAGCTCTTTAGAGTTGAGAGGGTGTTTGGTTCAGGGTTTTTACAATAAGAGGACAGCACATCTGCCAGCTCAGGCAAATCTCAGAGAGAATAGGACTTTCGTCTTGTTTTTTTCAAAAAAAAAAAACTTTTTATTTTGGAAGTTTTAGAGTACCAAGTTCCCAAATACTCTGCACCCAGTTTTCCCTGTTTTTTAAGATTTTATTTTTAAGTAATCTCTACACCCACTGTGGGACTTGAACTCACAACCCCAAGATGGAGAGTCGCACTCTCTACCGACGGAGCCAGCCAGGCGACCCCAGTTTCCCTATTATTAACATCTGCCGTTAGTGTGGTACATTTGCTACAATTAATTAACCAATATCAGTGCATTATTATTAACTATATTCCGATCTCAAGTTTTACCTGGTGTCCTTTTTTCTGTTCCAGGATCCCACGCAGGACAGCATATATTTAGTTATCATGTCTCCTCTTGGTTGGGACAGTTTCCAGACTTTCCTTGTTCTTGATGACTTCGACAGTTTTGAGGAACACTGGTCAGGTATTTTGTAGAATGTCCCTCAATTGGCCTGTGTCTAATGTTTTTCTCCATATTAGATGGATTATGGGCTTGGGGAGGCAGATCAGAGAAGAGAACGCATTTTTATACCTTTCTCCTTTTTAAAAATCCTGGGTCAGTCCCCACCCCCACACCCCATCTTTTCCTCCCACCTGCCCCACCCCCACACAAAGCTGTTATTGCTTTGAGGGTGTCTGTTAGGACCAAGGAAATGAGGTTTTATTCTAGGAAGTATTCCAGGGAGTCATTCTTGCCCAGTCGGATGTCCCTAGCAGGAATGGCTCCTCGGAAAACAATTTCTTGTGGAGCAAGGTGACCTCAGAGCCACAGACCAGAGGCCCTCGTGGGCTTTGGACAGTGAGCTCAGCTGAAGGACCAAGCAAAGGCAAGAAGCCTCTGGCATAGAGAACAGACTTGTTCTTGTGGTTGCCAGGCCTGGTGGAAGACCCTGCCTGAGGGATTTTATAATCCTTTGTGAGCAATAAGAGAGCGGAATGCAGAGCGACAAGTGATAAAAATATGGCCACCGTCAGAGGCGCCTGGTCCCAGAACCATCCCCACTTCCTCGGGAGTGCCCACGGCCTGAAGAAGAAAGGCAGAAGATGGAGAGGTTATGAATATGACAGATCCCGCATGGTGACGAAGAGCCCGGGCCCTCTCCTGGCCCTGCTGCTACCTCCCAAGATCACTTTGGGACAGGTCATGCCACTGTTAGTGTCTCAGGGGGCCCGTCTCTGTAGGGAGGACGGAACAGTACATGCCTCCTCGAATTCTGCCGAGACCCAACTGGATGATGGAATTGATGGGACGCGGGGGCTGGGAGCAGAGGGTCAGGAAAGAATTCTTGAGACATTTTTGGTGCAAAAAGGTGGTTTTATTAAAGCACGGGGACAGGGCCCGTGGGCAGAAGGAGCTATACTGAGTTTGTAAGGAGCGATTGATGATATACTTTTAAATCTGGGGGGAGAGGGTGGGGTAGAGATAAAGGAAGTTTCCAAAGGATTTTCATATGTAAAAGAAAACTTGGGCAGGACCCTGGAGGTCAGGTGATTGGCGAGCTAAGGTTGCTTTTTGCTTCTAGCAGAGCATTAGCAAGAAGGCAGTTTTGAACTCCTCGAGGAACATCCTGCCTGTCTCAAGTATTTGTCGATGGGCTGCAAGTTGTAAGGAAACTTAATTTTATCTACATTTCTTTGGCCTTTGTTCTCCCCATCAGTAATTACTTAAAATAGTGCACGACCCATAGTGAGCGCTCAATACATATTAACTCTTACCATTATTATTATATAAAGATCAGAATGGAAATAATCTGGCAGTCATCCTAAAGTTGAAACCTTAAGGCTCAGAAGGCTTCTAAATAAACTAGCTGGAAAAAAAAAAAAATTCAGACTTCTGGAAAAGATTCAGGAAGCTGCTCTCTTAAAAAGAAAAAAAAAAAAAAAAGGGCTCTACTTACGACCCACCTATGTACCTGTGGTCAGGTTAGGGTTTCTCCAGAGCATGGCTGAGTTATGCTTCCTCATGTCCCCTCCCACATGATTTAAACTTGGAATTATGTTCAGAGGGCAGTTAGCCAGGGCTGAGTACACTGCACCGTGTAGGGCCGTGAAATGGAACGAAGCCAACTGGACCTCGTTGGAACAGCGAACTTGGATATCAGTCCCTGAGCCAGCAAGCGAATGACCTGCCAACACAAACAAGCTCCAACCTTCACTTCATCCTAGAACTCTGGTAAGGATGAGAGGAACTGTGGTTTCTGAAAATCACTCCGTATCATCTGTAAAGTGCTTTTATTTACTTATTTATTTTGAGTATATAATTTCTTAATTTATTTTTTTAATTCCAGTGTAATTAATATCATGAATTAGTTCACATTGTTAATCAACAATGTTACACAGTTTCAGGTGTACAATACAGTGATTGGACAATTCTGTACGTGACTCGGTGCTCATCACAGTAAGTGTGCTCTTGATCCCCTGCACCTGCGTCCCCCATCCCCCACCCCCTCCCCTCTGATAACCACCAATGTGTTCTCTAGAGTTAAGAACCTGTTTTTTGTCTCCTTTTCTCTTTGTTCATTCATTTTGTTTCTTAAATTCCACATATGAGTGAAATCATATGTTGTCTTTCTCTGACTTATTTCACTCAGCATTATATTCTCTAGATCCATCCATGTTGTTGCAAATGGCAACATTTCATTGTTTTTATGGATGAGTAATATTCCATTGTATATATACATATATATATATATATATACCTCCTCTATCCATCCTTCTATCAATGGACACTCAGGTTGCTTCCATATTTTGGTTATTGTAAATGATGCTGCCATAAACATGGGGTGCATATATCCTTTAGATTCAATGTTATCTTTTTTTTTTTTTTTTAAAGATTTTATTTATTTATTTGACAGAGAGAGAGATAGCTAGAGCAGGAACACAAGCAGGGGGAGTGGGAGAGGGAGAGGCAGGCTTCCCGCCGAGCAGGGAGCCTGATGTGGGACTCGATCCCAGGACCCTGGGATCATGACCTGAGCCGAAGGCAGACGCTTAATGACTGTGCCACCCAGGCGCCCTAGATTCAATGTTTTCTTATTCTTTGGGTAAACCCAGTAGTGGAATTACTAGATCATACGATAATTCTGTTTTCAATTTTTTGAGGACCCTCCATCCTGTTTTCTAGAGTGGCTGCACCAGTTTGCATTCCCACCAACAGTGTAGGAGGGTTCCCTTTTCTCCACGTTCTCGCCAACACTTGTTGTTTCTTGTGTTTTTGATTTTAGCCATTCTGACAAGTGTGAGGTGATATCTCATTGTGGTTTTGATTTGTATTTCCCTGATGATGAGTAATGTTGAGTTCTTTTCATGTGTCTGCTGGCCATCTGGATGTCTTCTTTGGAGAAATGTCTGTTCATGTCTTCTGCCCATTTTTTAATTGGCTTATTTGTGGTTTTTTGGTGTTGTGTTATATAAGTTCTTTATATATTTTGGATACCAACCCCTTATCAGATTTATCATTTGCAGATAGGTTGTCTTTTTGTCTTATTGTTTCTTTTGCTGTGCAGAAGCCTTTTATTTTGATGTAGTCCCAGTAGTTTTTTTTTTTTTTTTTGAGATTATTTTCAAATAATCTCTACACCCAACGTGGGGCTCAAACTTACAACCCCGAGATCAAGAGTCTCATGCTCCACGGACTGAGCCAGCCAGGCCCTCTCAGTAGTTTATTTATTTATTTTTTGTTTCCCTTGCCTCAGGAGACATCTAGAAAAATGTTGCTACCACCAATATCAGAGACATTACTGTCCCTCCTCTCTTCTAGGATTTTTATGGTTTCAAGTCTCACATTTAGGTCTTTAATAGTTTTTTAGTTTATTTTTGTGTTTAGTATAAGAAAACGGTCCATTTCATTCTTTTCCGTGTAGCTGTCCAGTTTTCCCAGCACCATTTATTGAAAAGACTGTCTTTTCCCCATCGTACATTCTTGCCTCCTTTGTCATAGGTCAATTGACAATGTAATTGTGGGTTTGTTTCTGGGCTCTCTATTCTGCCCCATTGATCTGTGTGTCTATTTTTTGTGCCCGTCCCATACTGTCTGGATGACCACAGCTTTGCAATGTAACTTGAAATCTGGCATTATGATACCTCTCCAGTTTGGTTCTTCTTCTTAAAGATTGCTGTGGCTATTTGGGGTCTTTTATGGTTCCATACAAATTTTAGGATGTCAGGTGCTTTTAATTGAGAAGTATTATCAGTGTTCTGTTAAACTCTTTGCCCAGGTCTCTGCCTCTGAAGAATATGACAGGAAAGAAACGCAGTGATTTCTCCTCTTCGTATGCTCTTTCCTTTCACATTTATTCACCCGGGGTGTTATCCCGGTGCAAGTAGATAATAACAACAGAGAGGATTCATTGAGCCCTCTGTGCTGCTTACACTGCTAAGCTCTTTACATGTGTTAATTCGGGTAGTCCTGACAACTCTCTAGGCCTGTGCTGTGATAATATGCCCATTTGTACAGAGGAGTAAACTGAGCCACGGAGAAGTTAAATGAATTGCCGAAGGTCAAATAGCCATCATGTGGCTTTATCGGTAGGGACTAGGTTTAGTTGCCTGTAACAGAAAACTCAAATAAATGGGTGAAGGGGAGTAGGAGGTACAGGTTTCCGGTTATAAAACGAGTAAGTCATGAGGATGAAAGGTGCGGCATAGACAAGACAGTCAGTGGTTGTGCGGTGGCCCATGGTAGCCGATGCCTGTGAGCACAGCGTCATGTGTAAAGATTTTGAATCACCGTGTCGTACACCTGAAACTGCTAGGACATTGTGCGTCAGCTGTACTTGCAAGGCTGGAATGGCAGCCCCACCATTCCTAGAGACTCAGGCTGGTCATCTTAGTGCGTCACTTCCATCCTCAGGCTCTCCGCAACAGCCCGAGCTGGGGATTCCCTGGAATGCCAGACATCAGAAATGTGTGTGTCAGTCAGAAGAGAGGGAAGGAGGGGCGCCTGGCTGGCTCCATTGGTAGAGGATGTGACTCTTGATCTCAGGGTCGTGAGTTCGAGCCCCACATTAGGTGTCACGTTTACTTAAATAAGTAAAATATTTGTTAAAAAAAAAAGAGAGAGAGAGAGAGAGGGAAGGAGAGGGCAAAAGGACTGTCCAGGAGCCCCACCTAACAACTTGCTTGACATCTCACTGGCCATGTCTACCTGTAAAGAAGGCTGGGAAATTTGTTTTGTTTTTTTAGATAGGGCATGTTTATTAAGGTTCTGTAACAAAGAAAGGGGGGATAATCAATTTCGGACACATGTACCATAAAATATAATTTCTCACACTGGAACTGTGGTGTCGGTTGGCAGGTAAAGAAAGGGCTGAATTACTGTTTTTATTTCCCACTTGTGGCAGTCCCTTGGAAAATCAAACAAAGGTGGTAGCCACGATAGAAAAAAAGGAAAATTAGAACTTTACTAAGATTTCCAGTTTTCCCTACCCTTGAATGAGATTTTGTAATTTCATTGTATTTAAATGTTAGGCTCTTACAATTAAGCTTAAAAGCAAGACAGAAGTGGTATTACGAAGAAATAATTTCCTTCTGCATTTTTATTCTGAAAAATTTTTTTAAAGATTTATTTATTTATTTATTTATTTATTTATTTGAGAAAGAGAACGGGGAATGGGCAGAGGGAGAGGGAGAGAGAATCTCGAGCAGACTCCCTGATGAGTGCGGAGCCTGACCAGACCCTGGGCTTGATCTCTAGACCCTGAGATCATGACCTGAGCAGAAATCAAGAGTCGGCTGCTCATCCGACTGAGCCACCCCAGCGCCCCTTTTTATTCTGAAATTTTACTCTGACGGCTTTTATTTTCCTCAAGACATCACTCTCAGATTTCCCTTTCAAAGAGTAAATGTCCAATATCAAAGCTTTCATTTGTCTTTTAAGGAAAGAAAGGAAAAGAATATTTGGATTAGCTGTTGAGAGGATTTCATAATTGGGTTAGATACAATGCTTGGTAATGGTCCAAACCTTTCATTTGACCTCAGTTTCTCCAGTTGTAGATATATTCATTTGTTCGTTGAATAATTACTTGTAGTGGGCTTAGTAGGCGTTGGATGCTTTATCTGTGATAGTCATTTTCCTCTCGTTAACAAAATAATGGATTAATGTGTAACAACTGGTTTAAAGTTGGGTGGCTCAGTCGGTTAAGCATCTGCCTTTGGCTCAGGTCATGATCCCGGGATCCTGGGATGCAGCCCCACATCGAGCTCCCTGCTCCACGGGGATCCTGCTTCTCCTTCTGCCGCTACAGCTTCCCCGCTCATGCTTGCTCTCTCTCTCTCAAATAAATAAATAAAAATCTTTAGAAAAAATAAAGTTTGTTTCTCAATGAGAGCTTCTATGGTTAAATTTTTTAAGAAGTATGCCTGTTCATACAGATAAACCAAACTTGCTACATTGCAAAAAGAAACTTAAAACTCTTTTTTGAAATCATGAGGTGCAAATATTTCAACTAAGTACACATTACACATAGCAAAACATATTAGGAATCTTTGTATGTAAGGCTCCTGGAAGATAAATATTAACGATTTTCCTTTTTAAGAGTAAATGACATGTTGTGAAATGCCTTTGTGAAATACAGTGCTTTCCCCTAGCAAGCTGATGTAACTCTACAATGGATATATTTGCAGAAAATATTCTTCTCATTATATTAATGTAGCCGTATTGCTGCTCTAAGAAAATATTTATAAATATTACTCCTGTGTTCCAGAAACATATTAGGAGGAAAAGCAGAGTGGAAGACTCCATTATGATGGAAAATGTTATCAAAATGTTTCCCCTGATAGAATTCAGAATTGTGTATGTCTCAGTAAATTAAGAGACATGAGTTCAGAGTCAGAGCCTCAGGCTGTGGCTGTGATGTTGTGGTTTGTCTTGGGTTCCTTACTAATTCTGATTACCTCCTGACACCAGACAAGCCATTCAAACCATTGAATTGTTCCCCTTTTGTTTGCCAGCACGCAGCCCCCCCCCCCCCCCACCGTGGGCTGCGGGAGGAGCCTCAGAGCACCGAGGAGCTTTTTGGTACACCAGTTAGAGACCTATCTAAATGTGTGGGCATTGGGGAAAGCCACCCCAAAAGTGGTTTGAGGCCTTAGAACAGAGCATATTCACTTGAAATTAGAAAAGACACAGCACCCTCCGTTTCAATTATGGGTCCAAATAAGAAGCAGGTGAAGTAAAGCAGAGTCAATGAGGAGAGGCAGCTAGAATAGCGAGACTCCGAAGGAGAATGTTCTGTTGAAAGAGAGTCAGTATGGCAGATACAAAAACGCAGTTAATAAATACACTTCTCAGCATGCTTTCCCTGCGGTGCCCTTGATCTTATTCAGAAAAAGGTGATATATTATTTTAAATCTATAGTATAGCTCCTCCCCCTGCCTTGGCTTGTAGTTTGGAGACAGGTAAAAATGTGCCTACCTCTTGGCCAAAAGGTTGTCCTTCCTGCTCCTCAAAGTCAATGTTATTTTTATAGCAGGATTTGTTTCTCCTCTGCAAATTTCTTCCCAGATATTTCCCTCCCCTATAATAGAGCAGCAAGCTCGAGCCCTAGCAAATACTTTAATCAATAGATCAGCCTATATCAGTGGTGTTAATATTCTTAATTTCAAAATAATGGAGGTACGAACTGTGCCCTTTGTTGAGGAACCCCAGCACAGCAAGGAGATTTTTAATATATATCTTGGTGGCAAAATAGAACAATAGACACACTTTGTCAGTTTTTGCCGGAGCCAGTCAACTCCTTGTTTGATAATTAGCAGCCAATCCTATACTAATTGATACCTCTTGATATACCCCATCTCCTCATTCACTGCCATCAAAAACAATACTAGATCAGAATCTGAGATCCTATAAATCGTCCCTCCACCTTCCTCCCTGTTTCTTCCCTTCCCCAACAAAACCACCTTCTAAAACAAATAAGGAACAACAGCAAGATGGCTCTTAGAGCCACCCCATTTGGCTTATTACCAGCACCATCTCTGGCTTGTGACATCTCAAAGCAGCAATGCACTTGAGATCCTTCAGGATGGCAAAAACGTCGATGCTGGGTTATGAAGCTGAAGGTTGGCTACAAAGTGGACTTTTGCCCCAGGAAGATGACTGAGGTGCCGGGAAAGGTTCTTCAGCCTTGGAACGAGTAAACTTTTGTGGCAGTCACACTGCACGATGAGAGAAGCAGATCAAAGAAACTAAAAACGGAGTATGTGCTTAAATTATTTATGATGATGCTGCAGCTGTATTGATCAGAGGAGGTTTTCTCTCAACCTTACCTTCCCTGGACCTCCAGAAGCTGCCACCTGCCCCCAAAGCATTACGCCACGATGCGGATGGGTGGCAGTTACCCCAGCGCGTTACTGGTCGGGACCTTGGTTAAGAGAAGACTGGTTATCCATTAGAGTTCTGCCGTATCTCATGACAAACAAACCAACAATCTCCTCACATATCTCATTTCCTAGGAAAGAAATGGTGTATCATTTCACAGTGTACCCTGAAGGAAAAAAAGGTTCTGCCCTCCCTGTCCAGATCACATTACCTCAGCATCCAAACGCCTAATACAAAATTGAAGCTTTCAAAACACATGACGGTATCAAGAACCTTGTTTATCATGTTCACTGCTGAGTCCGCGTTGCAAGAACACTGCAAGGCACACAGTAGGTGGTCAGTCATGGTTAGGGAGTGAATGTTGTTGGTATATCGGGATTCAGGCAATGGATGCTGTGTGCTCAACAGCAGGTGTAGGGAGTTTGCTGGCTCCCTGGATAGAAGGGAGCCATTCTAGGCTTCCCCTTGGGTAAAGTCTCATTTACTGCCATCTTAGATCGAGGATGGATTTAGGATATGGGCACAAAGTTCCAACTTTGCCATTTGGGAAACCCTAAGACAAGGATTGATCCTTTGTCCTTAAACAGACAATCCCAAAGCAATTTGCCCCACTCTTTGGGCCAAAGATTAGGTGTGGTAAACTCCTGAAAAAAAGAAAATATTAGAAGATATAATGTCCTTTTCACCTCAGGGAAAAGGGACTTGAAAAGAGTTCTATTCTTTTTTTTTTTTTTTTTAGATTTTTATTTGCACGTAAATTAATTTAAATCTTATTTTTCTAGATTTTGTTTTCAAGTAGATTACTTGAAAAATAATATTGTGGGGCTCAAATTTACAACCCCCAAATCAAGAGTCGGATGCTTCTCTGACTAAGCCAGCCAGGCACCCTAAGAATACCGTTCTTAATGCCGCTGAGGTAATCAACACTTTATTTTATAATTTTTTTTTAATTTTTTATTTATTTGCGACAGAGAGAATGAGAGACAGAGAGCATGAGAGGGAGGAGGGTCAGAGGGAGAAGCAGACTCCCTGCTGAGCAGGGAGCCTGATGTGGGACTCGATCCCGGGACTCCAGGATCATGACCTGAGCCGAAGGCAGTCGCTTAACCAACTGAGCCACCCAGGCGCCCTCAACACTTTATTTTAAAAAAAAAAAAAATCCAATTCTGATATAGAGGAGAAAAAAATTTGGTAGCTGACCGAACTGGTTCATTCCAAGAAGAAATTCTAAGAATTTGGCCCAGATTGGTGCTGAAAGCCATCTAGGAAAGGCATATTGTGACATATCTCCATCACAGACAACTTTGGTCCAGGTACTACCTGTCTGGGGCCCTTGGGTGGCTCAGTCAGTAAGCGTCTGCCTTCAGCTCAGGTCATGATCCCGGGGTCCTGGGATCGAGCCCCGCATCGGGGTCCCTGCTCAGTCAGAGGGAGCTCTCCTCCCTGCTTGTGCTCTCTGTTACTCTCTCTGTCTCTCTCAGATAAATAAATAAATAAATTCTTAAAAAGAAAAGGGTACTACCTTTCTTCCTAATAGTCAACATTTTATGGGATTAAATAAAAAAGCATATTATTAAAAGAGACAGAAATGTTAGGTAGGCATGCCTAGTTTTCTGACAATATTTATTTATTTATTTGACACAGAGAGAGAGCAAGAGAGGGAACACAAGCAGGGGGAGTGGGAGAGGGAGAAGCAGGCTTCCTGCGGAGCAGGGAGCCCGATGCGGGGCTCGATCCCAGGACCCCGGGATCATGACCTGAACCGAAGGCAGACGCTTAATGACTGAGCTACCCAGGCGCCCCTATACAATTTTATTTTTATTTTTTTAAAGTTTTTATTTTTATTCCAATTGGTTAACATACAGTGTAATATTAATTTCAGGTGTACAGTATAGTGATTCAACACTTCCATACATCACCCCGGTGCTCATCACATGTGCACACCTCAATCCCCTTCACCTACTTCAGCGATTTCCCACCCCCTCTCCTCTGGTAACCATCAGTTTGTGCTCTATAGTTGAGTCTGTTTCTTGGTTTGTCTCTTTTCTCTCTCTCCTTTTTCCCCCTTTGTTCATTTTTTTGTTTCTTAAATTCCACATATGAGTGAAATCATATGGTATTTGTATTTCTCTGACTGACTTATTTGCTTAGCATTATACTGTCTAGCTCCATCCATGTCCTTGCAAATGGCAATGATTCTACCACATCTTCTTTATCCATTTGTCAGTTGATGGACATTTGGGCTGCTTCCATTATTTTATATAATGGAAAAAATATGTATCATATATATATACACACATTTATATATATGATATATATATGCATGTATATATATATATATACATAATTTGTATGCTATATAAAAACAAGAGTATTGGGGCGCCTGGGTGGCTCAGTCGTTAAGCGTCTGCCTTTGGCTCAGGTCATGATCTCAGAGTCATGGGATCGAGCCCCGCATCGGGCTCCTCGCTCTGTGGGAGGCCTGCTTCTCCCTCTCCCACTCCCCCTGCTTGTGTTCCCTCTCTCGCTGTGTCTATCTCTGTCAAACGAATAAATAAAAATCTTTAAAAACAAAACAAAACAAAACAAGAGTATGGATATAGCATAAATTATTCAAGCATTCCTTTATGGTGAAAATTAAATTTCTTCCAGTCCTTTACCATTATAAACAGTGTTACAATGAACATATTTATACATGCCTCCTTGAAAGGTGCTTCTCTGAATAGATACTGAAAAGTGAAATTGCTGGGTCACTTAACATTGTAATCACTGTTGCCCAATTGCTCTCCAAAGTAGCTGTTTCAGTACTCAAAACTGGAAGTTCTTAAAGGGACATATTCCCTTACACTCTAGAAAATTTTAAATTTTCAAATTCTTTTAATTTCTGATAATCTAATGAATGCATGATGATGTCTCATTGTTTTAATTTCTGTTTCCCTGATTACTTTTGTGGTTCTGCATCTTTTCATGTTTATTGGTCATTTGTTTTCCCTCATTTACAAATAATTTGTCCGTATCCCTTACCCATTTTTCTGTTGGGCTACTTGTTTTTTTCTTATTGATGTGTAGGAGGTTATTCATATATTCCTTTTTTTTTTTTTTTTTTTAAAGATTCGATTTATTTGAGAGAGAGGGAGAGAAGGAGAGTGTGCGGGGGCTGGGGAAGAGGCAGAGGGATGAGCCCACTTAGCGCCGAGCAAGGAGCCTGATGCGGGGGCTCAATCCCAGGACCCCGAGATCAAGACCTGGACTGAAGTCAGACGCTTAACTGACTGAGCCACTCAGGTGCCCCATTATTTATATATGCTTAAATGTATCCTTTTATCTGTTATATATATTACAAATATTTTCTCACAGTCTCTCTGACTTCTTTTATCTTTGTATCTTGTTGTACAGACTTTTCTCATCAGTATTTGATTTGCCTCTCCTTTTACTGCTGATTCTAAATATCACCTTTAGGTAGGGGGGCAGCCTGACCCACGGGAAGGGCACCCTAGGGGAGAGGAGGACGCGAGGCACTGTGACAGGAGAAAGTGATGAGTGCCCTTCGTTGTCATCCAGGGAGGAGCACGCGGCCACTCTCCCACTCGACCGCCCACGACCAACTCCTCCACAGAGATGTCAACTGCTGGTGCCCGGGCCTTCAGGCCACCTACCACCGGGTCCTCGATAAAGTGGGAGCTCCTGCTGCCGGAGAGATTGAGGCTGGCGTACAACCACCCGGCAGGTCCCAAAACAGTTTTTTTATGGGCTCCAATTATGAGATGGGGGTTGGTGTGTGCTGGATTAGCTGACAGGGCCAGACCTGCAGAGAAGTTCAGCACAGCTCAGTCCGCTGTTTTGATGGCCACAGGGTTTATTTGGTCAAGATACTCACAATTATCCCAAAAAACTGGAGTCTGTTGGCTGTTAATTTCTTTGTGGGGGCAGCAGGAGCTTCTGAGCTCTTTCGTATTTGGAGATACAACCAAGAACTAAAAGCTAAAGCAAACGAGTTCCTGACCACCCGAACAATCTAGATGTGGATATAACCACTGGGACTAATTTGATTTATTATTTGGCTATTGATAAGGTGAGATATTAACTGTGCTGTTTGGAAGGCATAAAATTATCAAACTTTAAACGGGGGGCTAATACTTGATTCAACAGAAAAATAAAGCAAACTTTTAATAAAAAATAAAAATAAATATCACCTTTATTTTTAGTAAATAATTATAAATCATGTAAAATGTAATCATGGGCTTTGAATCTAGAGTTTTTATTCTGTCTTCTGACTCTATAATAGAGTCTTTATTCTGTCTCTTCTTATACCAGTTATTTTAATTATTATGGCTTCATTTTTGTATTTGATAGAGCATTGTTCTTTTATAAATTTGGGGGGGCATTCTTATGCATTTCTCCTTTGAATTGACTTTAGAATTATCTTGACCGGGGGCACCTGGGTGGCTCAGTCAGTTGACCATCTGACTCTTGGTCTCGGCTCAGGTCTACATCTCAGGGTTGTGAGTTCAGGCCCTACGTTGGGCTCCATGCTGGGTGTGGAGCCTACTTAAAAATTTGTTCTTTTGACTTGACCAGTTCCTGGACAATTCTTAAGATTTTTATTGTGGGGGGGGCGCCTGGGTGGCTCAGTCGTTAAGCGTCTGCCTTCGGCTCAGGTCATGGTCTCAGGGTCCTGGGATTGAGCCCCGCATCGGGCTCCCTGCTCCGCGGGAAGCCTGCTTCTCCCTCTCCCACTCCCCCTGCTTGTGTTCCCTCTCTCGCTGTGTCTCTCTCTGTCAAATAAATAAATAAAATCTTTAAAAAAAAAAAGATTTTTATTGTGATTGTTTTGGATTTACAGCTTAATTAAAAGATTGAAGAGGAGTTCATGACTAATAGCTTATCTTACAAGGTACACTACAGGAAGTCTTCAGGGTAAAAGGAAATGCTTACAGATAAGAAGAAATGATAAGCACCAGAAATTATAAACTTGTGAGTAAATTAATTGTTTCTTTTCTCTTAATTTCTTTAAAGAACACACAGTCTTTTGTTAGATTGTGTAAAGCAATACTTGTAACACTGTAATGTTGGGTTTATAACATATATAGATGTGATATGTAATAGATAATGAAGGGAGGAGGATTATAACCACATTGTAAAGTTGCTCTGTTTTACCAGAATTTAAGTCAGTATTAACCTAGTGTAGATTGTGATCAGTTAATATTTTTTTACATATTTATTTATTTATTTGATAGAGAAAGAAAAAGAGAGTGGGGAGGGGCAGTGGGAGAGAGAGAATCCCAGGCAGACTCCCCACTGAGTGTGGAGCCCGACAAGGGACTCGATCCGAGGACCCAGAGATCATGACCGGAGCGGAAACCTAGAGTCAGATGCTTAACCGACTGAGCCACTCAGGTGCCTGTGATCAGTTAATATTTATATTAAACTCCTACAGTAACTATTAAGAAATAAAAATGTTAAAAATCAACAGAAGAATGGGACAGGTATACTAAAAAGTATTTCACACAAAAGAAGACAGGAAAGGAGGAACAGGAGAACAAAGACAGAAGAAACCAACTTTACCTAACTGATTCATGGAACATTCTACCAACCGCAGAACACATGTTCTTTGGAAGCACATGTGGAATATTACCTCAAATAGATGATTTTCTAGGCGGGAGTCAATAAGCTACAGCCCAAGGGCCAGCCACCTAAATTTTCAAAACCGTTTTTAAGTGTATAATTCAATGGCATCAATTACATTGATAATGAGCAACCATCACCATTAACCACACTCAAAACTTTTTCATCATCCCCAGCATAAACTCTGTCCCCATTAAAGAGTAACTCCTCATTCCCCATTCCTTCCAGCCCCTCTAATCAACTTTGTATCCCTATGAATTGGCCTATTCTAGATATCTCATATATATGAAATCATACAATATTTGTGCCTCTGTGTCTGGCTTATTTCACTTGGCATAATGTTTTCAAGGTCCATCCATATGGTAGCATTTATCGGAAGTTCATTCCACTTTATAGCCAAGTAATATTCCATTATATGTATATACCATTATATGTATATATATGTGGTATATGTGTAAACATATACATTATTTATCATTCATCTATGATCAACACTTGGGTTGTTGATTATTGTAAAAAAAATGCAGCAGTGAACATTTGTGAATAAGTATCTGGGTTTTGTTTGTTTCTTAAGTATCTGTTTGAGTCCCTGTTTTCAGTGCTTTGGGGTATACACCTAGAAGTGGGATTGCTGGGTTATATGATAATTTAATGTTTAGCTTTTGGAGGGACCACTAAACTGTTTCCCACAATGGTTCCACCATTTCACATTGCCACTAGCCATGGGTTCCAGTTTCTCCAAATTATCACTGGCACTTATTTTCCATTTTTGTTTGTTTTAATTACAGTTCTCCTAATAGGTATATGAAGTGGAATCCATTGCAGTTTTGATTTGTATTTCTCCATTGACTGATGATGTTGAACATCTTTTCATGTGGTTATTCAGCTGCTTGTTTTTGTAAATAAATGTTTGTTGGAACGTGACCTTATCCACTTGTTTACTTATTGTTGATGGTAGCTTGCATCCTGTAACTGCAGTGGTAAGTAGTCAAAAAGACCATATGGCTGCAAGTGTAAAATGTTTAATTGATATCTCCCCCATTAAGAAAAAATGTGCTAACTCCCATGTTAGACTACAAAAAAAGCCTCAATATATTTTAAAAACACTGAAATCAGGGGCACCTGGGTGGCTCCATTGGTTGAGTGCCCAACTCTTGATTTTAGCTCAGGTTATGATCTCGGGGTCCTGTGTCACGCTCCTCGCTCAGCTGGAGTCTGCTTGTCTCCCTTTGCCCTCCCCTGGAATAAATAAATAAATCTTTAAAATAAAAACACTGAAACCATTTAAGGCATGGTTTTTCAAAACAGAGTTAGATTAGAAATCAACACAGAAATATGGGAAATCTAAAATACTTAGAAATTTGGAATTATTTGGAAATTAAGCAACATATTTCTAAATAACCCATGAACCCTTGTGAAGAAATGCTAACGGTAATTTAGAAAACATTTCTAAAGGGCAAAAGAAAAAAAGGAGAGAGGGAAATAAGCCATAAGTGACTCTTAATGACAGAGAACAAACAGGGTCAATGGAGGGTAGTGGGTGGCAGATGGGCTGGATGGGGGATGGGTATTAAAGAGGGCACTTGTGATGAGCATTGGGTGTTTGTTGTATGTAAGTGATGAATCACTGAATTCTACTTCAGAAACCAATATTGCACTATATGCTAACTAACAAAATTTAAACTAAAAACATATTTCTTACTGAATGACAACAAAAACAATACATCAAAATTTATGGAATATAGCTAAATCAATACTTAATGGTTAAAGACTAAAAACTTCTCTCATATGATTGGGAATAAGGCAAGGATATCTACTGTTGTCGTGTTTATTTGATATTGTACTGAAGATGCTAACCAAAGTAATAAGGCAAGAAAAATAAAGACTGGAAAGGGAATAGTAACACTTGTTTAATTACAGATAATATGATAAGGAATCTACAAACAAAACGTACAGGAATTAATAAATGAGTTTTATAACATTGCAAGATACAAATTAATTATGCAATTATTAGTTGTATTTCTATATGCAAGCAATGAACAGCTCAAAAATGAAATTAAGAAATCAGTTTCATTCACAATAACAAAATATTCAGCAATACATGTAGCAAAAGGAGTGCAATATATCCAACACCAAAAACTAGAGAGCAGAGCTAAGAGAAGTTAAAAACAATCTCAATAAATGGAGAGATATTCCAATGGTTTAAAACTGGATTGGATACCTGGGTGGCTCAGTCAGTTAAGTGTCTACCTTCCACTCAGGTCATGATCCCGGGACCCTGGGATCAAGCCCCGCATTGGGCTCCCTGCTCTGCGGGGAGCCTGCTTCTCCCTCTCCCTCTGCCACTCCCCCTGCTTGTGCATGCACGCTTGCTCTCTCTGTAATAAATAAATCTTTAAAAAAAACTGGATTATGAGATGATTGCACAACTCCATAATTTAATTAAAAAAACCCTAAACTTTCCACTTACAATTGGTGCATTTCATGGAATGCAAATCATACCTCAACAAAGCTATTTAAAAAGAAAAAAAGAACTGGGTTTTTAAAATGAGCTTTCTGGGTACAGGTGCTAGGATGCATTCATGTCTGAAAGCCAGATTTTATGCTTGCACTTTTGAAATAAAAACCTTCGAAGTAAATATGAGGGTTTATTGGGGCACCTAACTAGCTCAGTTCGAAGAACGTGCAACTCTTGATCTCAGTGTTGTGGGTTTGAGCCCCACATGGGGTGTAGCAATTACTGAAATAAATAAAAACTTTTTTTTTTAAAGATTTTATTTATTCAATTGAGAGAGAGAGAGAGAGGGAGCACAAGCAGGGGAAGCGGCAGGCAGAGGGAGAGGGAGAAACAGGCTTCCCGCTGAGCAGGGAGCCCAGTGTGGGGCTTGATCCCAGGATGCTGGGATCATGACCTGAGCCAAAGGCAGACACTTAACGACTGAGCCACCCAGGCGCCCCAAATATCTTTCTCTCAGGTAGGGAATTTCCCTGTGAAGCAGCATCTGTCCTGTGAGTTTCATTATATTTGAGAACTGTGAATTAACCTTTTTCTTAATTTTAGTTCCTTTGGGGAAAGAAGTTTAATTGATATCAGGGTGTATGATATTAATCTTCATTTGTTCTTAGAAAGTAAATGATAAATCAGCTTGGGTCGGTGGGCTGTCTGTCCCTGTGTCTTTGAAGTCCGCGTGTAGAATTTCAGGGGCGATTTCAGTGTGGTCCTCATTTTGTATGCCTGGCAACTGTGAAAGGTCTTTAATGCTCCACAGTGCCTCACACGCAGACAACAATCGAGAGTGGTAAATGCCACCGGGCATCTGAGTAAATGCCAGGACCCAGCTGAGGTTGTAACTTCTGAATTCTCAGGGGCGAGTCCACTCCTGCCACTGCAGCAGGTGATTCTAAGATCCTTGCCCCCACCCCTGTCCTGGTCTTGGGTAGGAATCTGGGCAACCAAGAGGGATATGTTCCCCGAAGTATCTCCTAGTAGCAAGTGATCAGGTGGACAGACCTTTTTTTTTTTTTTTTTTTAAGATTTTATTTATTTTTTTTTTTAGAGAGCGAGCGAGAGAGAAACAGCATGAGAGGGGAGAGGGTCAGAGGGAGAAGCAGGCTCCCCGCTGAGCCGGGAGCCCGATGTGGGACTCCATCCCAGGACCCTGGGATCATGGCCTGAGCCGAAGGCAGACGCTTAACCATCTGAGCCACCCAGGTGCCCCGGACAGACCTTTTATAATAGCAACTGCTGGTGCTACCAGATGGCAAAGGGAGCCTTAGATCAGAGATCTTAGCATTAAGAGCAGGAGGGGTTAGAGACCAGTTAGTTCAAAACCAGTCATTTTACAGAAGAGAAAACCGAAACTCAGAAAGTTGAATGCATTTACCCGAGGGATAGCAGAAGCTACCAGTTTCCTACCCAGTATCTGTTTCTTCTGTATTAACAAGTCCTTGACTATTCAGCCTGGCGATGTTTCCAGAGTGAAATGATCACCTTCCCAGCCTTCCTTGAAGCTAGGGGTGGACATATGACCCAGTTCTCACAAGGGATATGTGGAAGTCATTGGATGGGGTGTGAGGGAAAGCTTTTTAAGAGGAAACATTTTGGCTTGTATGCCCTCTTTGTCTCTTGCTCGAAATGCAGACATTAAGATTAGTTGTTCACTTTTTTTTTTCTAAATTTTTTTTTTTAAGATTTCATTTATTTATTTGACAAAGAGAGACACAGCGAGAGAGGGAACACAAGCAGGGGGAGTGGGAGAGGGAGAAGCAGGCTTCCCACGGAGCAGGGAGCCCGATGTAGGGCTCGATCCCAGGACCCCAGGATCATGACCTGAGCCGAAGGCAGACGCTTAACAACTGAGCCACCCAGGTGCCCCTAGTTGTTCACTTCTGACACTGGTTTTTGTCAAGTGCCAGAATCCATTCTGGGCATGAAGAACTTTCACTCTGAGAGCAGTATTGCTTCCTGGTAATCTGTAGGGTATTGCTAATATTAGGGAAGAATCCATTCATAAATGCTCCCGGCCTTATTTCAACTCTCAATGCTCCTAGTTTTCTTATAGAAGCAATGACCACACAGGAGGTTCTACAGAACTTGAAAAGGACAAGAAGCTTCCAAGCAAGAAGTGTTCTGGTTGTGTCTTACCTCCTACTGAGCCCCAACTAGGAATACCTGGCTCCTTATCTTTTGCTACTTTGCTCTGAGGCTATCAGCATCAGCTCATAGAGGAGTGTAACACATTGAAGAATTAGCAAAGTTCTGGTAGATGAATAGTCAAGGAGCAACATTATTGGAGCTTTAAGGAGAGGTGCACTGGGGGAAAAAAAAAGCAAGAACTTGTTATATAGCTTTCTGGGCCAGAGGGGAGAAATTCGAAAAATGACCCACGGAAGAGGCAAAAGAGGAAAAGCCCCTGTGTCTTACTTACCAAGCCTCCAAAACTGCTGTGTGTCATTTCCATATACCACTCTGCCCACGGAGGCTGAGCCAGAGCCAGACTCTGCCCACCCGCTGAAGGTAAGTGGCTTTGCTCTTGTAGTAAATCTCCTATTCGAGTCTAATCCAATGATGGCCGGCAGATTTTGTTTGTTTTTTAGGGAAAAACTCAAGCGGTTATCACTTTCCTCCTTTTCAAGGAAGATAAGAGACAGGGAGGGTGGAGTAATAATAGACCAGGGCAGACTCCTGAAGCCAAGTTTTCTTTTCCAAGGGAAGCAAAGTTGTCAGGTAGGAATGAAGCAGGGATTAGACGGACGGGCCATTTCAGCTGCAGCCTCCTAGGGGAGCTGCTATTTTAAAAAAAAGTAGAAAATGTGAGAGACATGCCCTGAATGTGTAACTCAATTAATGAAACGAGTTAGTTGTAAAAGTGTTAGTCGTCACTAGGGTGACAGTGTTTGGGCAGGAACCTTGCTGGCAGAAATGGTGCTTTTTCCTTTAATTAAGGGAAAGTCGAGTATCAGGAGGATACAGAGATACAATCGCCCTTACACACTTAAGAGTGTTAAAAATACAATCCTTGTGTTTGTTCTCATCTCCGAAGCGCTGGGCTTGGGCTTTGTTACCTATTGGATTTCAGGAAGGTTGACTTGAGATGCGGCGTTGCCATTTCCTGGGCCCTCGCATAAATTTTTTTTTTTTTTTTTTTTTTTTCCGGCGCCTGCAGCCAGATCCTTTGTTGTTGCCTCCTCTGCATTCAGTCTCCCTGGCCTCGCACCTCCAGACAGTGGGGATGGGGGTTTTTCCCGGTCCTGACGCCGGGACCTCCGGACGGCCACCTTCCCCGGCATCGGCGGAGGGACTGCTTTAACCCTCCCTGGGGGGTGGGAGGGGTGTGTCCGGGCTGGGACCGCGCCACGCCGGGAGCGGACCCGCTTTTGTGTCGCTGTTTGTCTTTGCAGCCGCCCGAGCCCGGGCGGGAGGCGCGCGGGCCGCGACCTCCGAGGAGGCGGGGCCTGGGCAGCGGGCTCCGCCTGGTGTGCATTTCACGGCCACGGCCGCCGCCGCCCTGGTTTGTTCCGATACCCCGCCCTGGCCGGAGCGCCGCACCCGGAGCCCGGGACGCCGGACGCCGCTGCCCGCGAGCGCTCTATGGCCTCCATCGCCCCCAGCCGCGCTCTGGCCTTCCCCCCCAGCTTGCTCACTTTTCCTCGTTAACCGCCTACGGGTGGGCGCTTGGCAAAACTCAGAATAAAGCAGAGAGAGGGAGGGGGGGAAGAAAATAAGAAAAAAAGAAAAAAAAAAAGGAACGCATTCGATGCGCCCGCCTGGCTCCTCCAGAGTTGGTGAAGGTTCGTAACCATGTCTGAGTCGGAGGAGATAAGTGAGTTTGGCTACATCATGGAATTGCTGGCCAGAGGCAAGGTAAGTGCTGGGGCGCGCGGCGTCGCGGCCTGGGCCCCCACCCCGGGCGCTACCTGGCCTGTCGCTGTGGGCGTCCCGGTCCCTTTCCAGCGCCCGCGGAAGGCGGGGCCCTGAGCCCCGGGTCCGCGCTCCCAGCCAGGGCGTCCCAGCAGCTGCAGAATGCAAAGTAGCCGCCTTTTCTTTATCGCGCGGCATCTCTGAAATGAGCCAAGGGGACTTGGCCAGCTGGGCGACTGCGGGGGGTTCCCGGGAGGGCGAGGGACGAGAGCTCAGCTCCCGGGGATGGACAGGAGGGCGGGGCATTGGCCGTGGGGGGCACTCCTCGACGCCCCCAGGGCTGCCCACGCGTGGTGACCTCGAGCGTCCAGGCGCGAAGCGGGGAGAGGGGCTCGGACTAGCGGGTGAGTAGTCGGGAGGGCGGGGTCGGGTTCAGCGCGCAGGGCGACCGTATAGCGGGTAAATAGGGATAGAACCCCAGGTGGCGTGGCCTTGGCGTTTTCAGCCCTCCTTCCAGGTCCCTAGCCACTGCCCGAGGCCGAGAACATTGCCAGCAGCCTGCCTTTGGAAGGGAGTGGGGGGATGCCAAGGAGCCGGATTTCAGCCCGGCACCTGCCCGGGAGCGGGTTCGAAACGCGGCTGGCGGGGTCCGTGGCACCTCGCGACCACGCCCTCGGCCGGCCCGGGTGGCGCCGCGCCTAGGGCAGGCAGAAAGCCTGGCGGGAGGCCGGCCTCCGCGCTGCATCCGAGAGACTGCCCAGGGAGGCTCCTAAGGGGTCTGCCGGCCGGAGGTGTCGGGAAATGCAAAGGCCGCCCCGGGCGCGCTCAGCCAGGATGCGCAGCCGGCGGGAAAGCGAGAAACGGCGTCTGCGTTTGCCCAGTGCACCTGGAGTTTCAAGAGAGTGCTGGCGCGGGAGAAAAGGACTTCGTGCGTGCGGTCATCAGAAGGATGATTCTGCAGCCCTGGTGTGAGCATCTGAGACTTTAGGCTCACACCTCACCAACCCCAACTCCGCTAGGTTTTAGCTTAAGGGGCGGGCAGTCCCGGCTCCCGGAGCTGGGGAGCCGGTTAATGCACTCTCGCATTCAAGTGTCCCCGGCGAGCCTCCCGGAATTAAGTCTCCTGCTCAGCAAACACGGGATACGCTCAGCAGAAATAGAATGCTTATTCGCATTTCGAAGATCGGGGCTGTGCTTCGAGCCACCCTTACCATTTGCACCCCGGGACCAGAAGGACACGTGGAGGATCCGTTTTCCACTTTTCTTCCGACCCTAGGCTCCAGCCTGCACCCGGAGGGGCCGATCGCACAGGCGTGGGGACACCCGGACCACCACATCCAAGCTCCTCGTCGCCCCAAGCAGCTTCCGGTTGGCCACCCCCGGGGCCCGGGGTGCGTGCCACAGCCCGCTCCACCCTCCGGGGGACCGACCCCGAGGAAAGGAGGCGGCCAAAAGGAAGCGGTGGCTCAGAGGAAGAGGCTTGCAGCCAGGGGGTCAGAACCTGGCCTTCTAAAGCGCACAGCAGGACCCTGGCTGTCCAGGAACTCTGGGGGGTGGGATGGGGGTGGGGAGGAAAGAGGATGCCTTTTGTTGATTACAAAATAAATGGACCTCTCTCGATGGGGCCAGGAATGGGGTGACTGAGAGGTGAGTTCAGGCATGTGGCACTCAGTCTGCAAAGTCAGAATTGCACTAGTTGGCTAAGAGTTTCCTTCAGTAAAGGCAAAAGTTGAAATTCTGCGAGAACAGTTCTGCAGTGGGACCCAGGAATCTGCATGTTCACCGCAGGGGACTGATTAGTAAGCAGACAGATGAACTTCCCATCAACACTAAGTGGGCAAGTAGGGCACCCTTAAAACTTATGACAAAATCAGGTACACAAAACCAAAAGCAAACCTCTCAGAATTACCAATGTGTTCACAATATGCTTACTGTAATGGAACAACAAAACCAGAATGACCTGGCATCATCCGCTGAATTTCTGTGCCTCACTCAACAGGCACTCAGTCGCTGACTCACTGGGTAGACCCTCTTTGATAGGATTCAGCAACCTACCTGCAGCAAAGACGTGAGCCTTCTCAGTTGACTTCCAACCTTAGAGAGGCAGGTGTCCCTCTGAAATCTCTGAGGTTGGAAAGCAGGCTCTCACTGTAAGAACTTGGTTCCTCCCTCTGCCTTTTTTGTTGGGGTGGAGGTGGGGGATGAGGAGTAGCCTCCTAACCATTTCCGCTCAAGCTTACTCCCTGCCACTCTCCTCATACCTCCGCCTCCACTCCTTTTAAAACCCTCCTAGTGCTTGTGGTTGTACAGAAGTTGAACAGCTGAATACCTCTCTGGGCACTAGCCAGGGAGTAGCAGAGCTTGGAGGCTGACTCGCTTTATTTTCCTTTGAGAAGTTAGGTTCCACTTTGTAGTTCAGGTTTGTAATATAAAGGATGATATGAAACAGCTCTAAGGACGCCAAGACCCCTGAGTTAAATTAGGAGAGCAGAAGCCCATAATCTTCCGGCCCCCTGCCCTCCAGTCCTCTCTTCTCTCCTCCTCTGCCCTTCCCTTGCTTTCTTTCCTTAGAGGTCGAGACCAATGGGTTGATGGCCATCACCCTGGTTTCTTTCACTTTTCTCTGATGGCTTTAAAACTCGACGACATTAACACGTGCTTGTTGCGGAAACAGCCAGACTTTACAGAAAGTTTTACAGAGTAAAAAATGGAATTTTACTCCCACCTCCAAAACACTGCCTTGCCCAGTGCAGCAGCTTCTCATGTGTCTATTTCAAATTAAATTAGCTTATTGTGTGTTCTCTGAATGTGGGGAGTGAGCCTTTCATCTTAGGGTAACCTAAAACCCACACGGGGAACTTGATCAACCTACTTGATCAGCTTGTTTTACTATATTGTGATGATGACTTTAATATTTAAAGTCCACGGGGGACCTCTACCATTGTGGTCTTCCTGCTCATCACACAATACCCTGTAAGTATAGTTAATGCCTATGATAATTCTCAAGAGGTTTAAAATTCAAGGTAAATGGATTTCCTTATATTTCACTCTTAGGGAAAGTTGTACCATTTCTCGAAGATACTTTTTGGTTTCTTGTTTCTTTTGTAGCTCACTTCTTTGCACTGAAGGAGACCTTTCCAAATCTGTGGTCAATATCTAGGATTACTCAAAGCAGTGTTTTCAAACTTTTAGGCTCTAGAAGGATTTGGCTTATTAATTTTTTTTTTATCATCTCCAGTCACCTTTTCCCTTCACACCATCACACCCTCCTCTGGAATCATCTAATGAAGATTTGATGACGAGGAACATAGAAGAATTTAAATTTAGTATACCTCTTTATATTTAGACATTTTAACATTACTTATATTTATGTATAAATGGCCAGAAAGTACTTGTTTCCCATAGTTCAGTAGTTACTGTTCAGATACCTCCAAGGAGTGCAATAGTTTGAGCGAAATAAAAGAGGCTTTGGAAAACTTACATTTAACTTTGGTAGAGAAACAGGCATTGATTCTAAAATCTGGTGGATTATTACTTTTAACTTCGAACATCTCTGAGGCCTAAAAAGTTCAAGACCTTTCACAAACACAAAATTTACCGTAAAGCAAGAAGATACTTGTACTCTGAAAGAATTAGATTGAGAAGATCCTCGAATCTAGACTAATGGGAAGTCTTAAACATCTCCTGGGACCAAAACAAAAATACCACCAAATGATCTGTTTCAGAGGGCTCAATGTGTAGTTGCTCACACAACTGAAATCTAAACTGGGTGATAATACTAAGGTTGGGTCCACTGCAAAGTATTCTTTAAAATATATATATTTTTTATATCTTGGGATTGGGTGAAACGCGTGCGTGGTGGGGGGTAGGAAAGGCACACAGAAGATGTAGGCTTTAGCAATATCATTTGAAGCTAGCTAGTTCCATAAATATAATTTTCCTCTGATTTTTTTTTACCATATTGTACAAAAGATAATTTGAAAAAGGAGTATCTTAAACTACTTGGACAAATAATGCTTAAGTCATATTTTTTATGCAACTAAATGACATGTTGTATTGTTACCTGTGGGCGGGCAGGGCAATCGGGAGGCTGGAGGGAGACCCAAGTTTGAATCTCAAGGCTCTTTGGCATCTAGGCATGTGACCTTGAGGGTATTACTTAATCTCTGGGTGGAGGTGAAGAGCCCTTGTGGTTGCCACATGGCCCCCTTGAAGGGACTCATACCTGCTCACAGGGCTGTTGCTAGGATTAAATGAATATTTTATGCAAAGTTCCTCATACTGTTACCGGCACATAGTAGGTCCTCAATACATGGAAGGTATTACATCTAGCTGCTGTGACAAGTGTTGGGTGTTGAGACACCTCTATCCAAACTGTGATTATTAACAAGAGGACATAGGGAGTTGCCAGACAAAATACAGGATGTAGAATTACATTTGAATTTCAGATAAACAACACATAATTGTTTTACTATAAGTAGGTCCCTTGCAATATATGGGGCATACTTTTTAAATTTAATTTTATTTAAATTCAATTAGTTAACATAGAGTGTATTATTAGTTTCAGAGGGAGAGTTCAGTGATTCATCAGTTGCATATAACACCCAGTGCTCACTCCATCAAGTGCCCTTCTTAATGCCCATCCCCAGTTACCCCATCCCCTCACCCACCTCCCCTCCAGCAACCCTCAGTTTGTTTCCTATGGTTAATTGTCTCCCTCTCTGATTTTGTCTTTTTTAATTTTTCCCTCCCTTCCCCATGCTCCTGTTTTGTTTCTTAAATTCCACATATCAGTGAAACCATATGATTATTGTCTTTCTCTGATTGGCTTATTTCGCTCAGCATAATACCCTCTAGCTCCATCCACATCATTGCAAATGGCAAGATTTCATTTTTTTGATGGCTGTGTAATATTCCATTGTATATATATACACCACATCTTCTTTATTCATTCATCTGTCGATGGACATCTGGGCTCTTTCCACAGTTTGGCTATTGTGGACATTGCTGCTATGAACATTGGGGTGCAGGTGTGGGGCATACTTGTACTAAAAAAATTAATTATGTGTCTGGAATTCAAACTTATGTGGGTGCGCTGTGTTTTTGCTAAACCTAGCAGTCCCAAGTGTAGGAATAACATGTAGTCCAAGGGGACCTGCTTATAACTTCTAAATATTGCCAGTGTGGTTCCCCTCAAGTTGGACAAGGGACCCCTTTGCCCACCAGTGATGCAGCCTGGACACATTGCCATTAATGGAAAAATGTCTACCCAGAGCAGTACTGTGTTCGTCTCATCAGATTTCAAATTGCTGGTCTGGTGCTACTGTTTAGTAAGTAAATGTCTATTGGATTTTCTCTTAAACAAACAAACAGAAGCTTCAGTGGCTGGGAAGATAAGGCTTACAAGACATCAAACATTCATGTACGAAATGAGAGTATGTAATCGTGTTCAACTGAGTGGAAAGACTCTAAGTGCCCAAGGAGTTCAGAGTCAGGGGAGCTGATCAATGAAAACGAGACCAAGGAGGGAGGAGGCTCTAGATCTGCAGCCTGAAAGATGAGTAGGATTTGGCCAGGCAATGGACATCTGAACTTCCGGCCTCGCTGGACTCCTCTCCCTGGAGGTTGTTCCCATAGAAACACTTTATGACAGGTAAGCTTGGCCTCTCAGAGGCTTGGGTCAATAACTGATAACTGCCATTCATTGTCCTTCACCTGTAACCTCCTCATGCCCAGCAGTGTAGACAGCGCATGTGCCATTCTACTGGGAAACCCTGTGATTTATTTCCTTGCCAGCTACCTGTTCCCTCTAAGTCCAAGGGCTCTCTTCATTTTGTCCCCGGGTTGTGCAGTGACTAGGAGTCCCCAGCAGGGGGCAACGTGTAGGAGTATGCGGCCACATCCCGGTGTTGTGACTTCTTGTTGAGGACATACTAAAAGAATGGTACCCTGGCTGTTTGATCTCAGACCAAACAGATTAAGAGCCATAGTGTCGCCCAGCACAGACTGAAATATGCACCATGGTTGTGAGGAGCTGACTCTGCCAGGAACTTAATCTCTTGCTGGGTATTAGGAGTCAGTATGGAAAGAGACCAGGTCAGTTTAGTGAGTAGTGGAGAGCCTAAAGGGTAACAGGTTTACATTTTAAACGTCAGGTAATGAACACTTACTGAGCTGCTCCTTTACCAAACCTGAATGGTAGAGAGAGAGAGAGAGAGAGAGAGAGAGAGAGAGAGAGAGAGAGAGTGTGTGTGTGTGTGTGTGTGTGTGTGTGTGTGTTGGGGTGTGGTGGTTGTTGGCAGTTGAAGTAGGGGGAAATTGACAACATTCCTCCCTGACCTTTTGGACTTGATGAAATAGACGAAGACAGCTCACCGCCTCTGTGATGGAAGAGCAATTAAGCAACACTGCATGAGATAATGTAGGCAAGAGTGCTGAAGGTCTGTGGACTTGCTGGGGGCGGTGATAGGTGTGGAGTGAGGCTTCCTTGGGTTGGACCTTGACCCCTATTTTTTTTTTTTTAAGATTTTATTTATTTGACAGAGAGAGACAGAGCGAGAGAGGGAACACAAGCAGGGGGAGTGAGAGAGGGAGAAGCAGGCTTCCCGCGGAGCAGGGAGCCCGATGCGGGGCTCCATCCCAGGATCCTGGGACCATGACCTGAGCCGAAGGCAGACACTTCAGGACTGAGCCACCCGGGTGCCCCTTGACCCGTATTTTAAAAGAAAGTCTTGGAAGCAGAGGTGCTAGGATACTCCAAACTAGAAAGGGGTAGGTACCAAGGGATAGCACGTGCAATGTAAATTGGGAGAATAATGATTGAAAAAAACAAACAATACAGATCGCTCATGTCATTCCCACTTAAAAGCCTTCAGAAGCTTCCTGAAGTCTACAGAAAAGAAGCGTGGCATTCCAGGCCCTCCGTACTGTACTAGACTCATTTTGTATTATTGCGAATTCACCACCCCTCCTGTCCCTTGCCCCCCAACACGCCAACATTCAAATACATTAATTCACATGCACATACAGCCCTCCCTGTTATAGTCCCACACTAAGCTCCTGGTAGTCTAGGACCTTAGCTTACTCTGCCTGTCACAAATGGAGCTGTAGGGACAGCGATACCCATATGGAATGTCATCTGTAAATACCTAATTGATAGGCTGTTATTGTAATCTAGGTACGGGGAGCCGAGGAGGCTCAGGGTGGGCAGGGGAATTAGCTGTAAGGATGAGAAAGGATAGGATCTGAGAAGGAACAAGGGGATTTGAAGGCTGATCAGAGGTACAGGGGAAGCAGAGAGGAAGATTAGTTTTTTTTTAATCTTCCTACCAATACAGCCTTTTGTTTTTAAAACTTTATGGGTTAATAGTTTAAATGAATATGGATTAAAATGTTTATGGATTAATTATGTAAATTGCATTAAAAAGTTTCCAGAAGTAAAACATGCACATATCAAGTGCAAACAGTGCAATACAATGTGAGTGAAAAGTGTCTTCCACACCTGATTCCATCCCGTTCTCTACAATCTTGTTGCTATTTTTTGTGCTTTTATGTCAGAGACTTATTTTATTTACTTATTTGCGTATACAAGCTTTTATGCTTGTCTCATTTTTTTTTTTTTTTTGGCCAAAGTGGCAACATAAAGAATCCAATGCCTTTTTACTTCTTTAACACGATGTTTTAGAAATCCTGCTCATCAGTACATTCACTTTATTTTTTTTAGTACATTCATTTTAACTGCTGCACAGTATTCCATGCTATTGTTGTACATCATGGATGATAGTTTCTATAAATAAGGTCCCAACAAGATCTTTGTACACGTTTTTGTGCACACATGCAAGTCTTTCAGTAGGAAAATTCTTTTAAGTGGAATTGCTTAGTCAAAGGTATACGCATTTAAAATTATTGATAGGATTTGCAAAAATTCCCTTCCAATAAGCTGTACCAATCTACAGTGTCACAAAAAAGCTTGAATGTGCCTAGTTCCCCACATTCTGGCCAAGTGAGTTAAGATAATTTTTGAACCTTGAGAATCAGGTGGAAAATGCTATCTCATTGAAGTCTGATTTGCATAATGGAAGGAGGGCTTTCAAATTTATTTTCAGCCAAGTATTGTCTGTACAAGTTTAATCTTTAGCTCATGTTAATGAAACCTTCTAATCTCTCTTACTCAGTTAACTAGTTTTGGACCAAAGCGCTATTCAGGTGGGCTGATGTGAGATTACAGCCAGAGGGGAATAATTTAACTCACAGGCCAGTATTAAAAACAAACATTGATATATAATGCTTATTTCATGGCTGAGTCTTTTTTTTTCTTTTTTTTAAGATTTTATTTATTTGGCAGAGAGAGAGACAGCGAGAGAGGGAACACGAGCAGGGGGAGTGGGAGAGGGAGAAGCAGGCTTCCCGCTGAGCAGGGAGCCCGATGTGGGGCTTGATCCCAGGACCCTGGGATCATGACCTGAGCCGAAGGCAGAGGCTTAATGACTGAGCCACCCGGGCGCCCCTCATGGTTTGAGTATTTTAAAAAAACTCTATGGGAACATGGTGTCCTATGCGATACAGGTAACCAAATTATGCAGGCATTTGTTATCTTCCTCATTTCCCTCCAGATTAGGATGTTTCACAACCTGTGGAAGGAAGCAGCCTCAGCTCCAGCACGTGGGGCCGCAGAACCGGCATTAATCCGGATCAGAATAGTCCAGTCACTGCTCCGCAAGGCGCTCACCCTCTCTCCACCTCATCTGTAAACTGAGGGCATGCCATTAAAGACAATTGCTACTCCCTTGCCGCTCTGAAGTCCACACTGCTACACCATTATTTAACCGCCGGCTTGGAGAAGAGGCCACCACTGCTGACCGTGTTGCAGGAAGACGGTGGGAACTTTTCACAGCGACAGACGTCCCCCCAGATGGAAAATAAAAGTGGGCAGCATTTCACAACCTGAACGGGATTCCTCTGCTGCAGCTGAGGTCCCTTCACGCAGCTGTTTAGAGCTCCCGTTTTCGCTGTCTCTACGGAAGGATGGAGTCAGCCAGCCGGGAAGGCAGTGGCCTGATCCCCTAATAGAAATTCCAACCATCCCAGGTTATTTGTTTTCGGTTCGCAGTGAAGCGAGACACGAGAAAGGCGCTTGGGAGCCGTGGCAGGGAATCTGGCGCAGCCGGCCCCTGAGCCGGCCAAGCGCCGCGTGGCTGCGCGGGTGTCGCCGGAGCAGCCCAGGACCCGCGGCGCCCGTTTGCCCCGCGCCCTCCGTCCCCAAGGGGGCACCGCAGGGCGGCTGTCCGGGCTGGGGAGGGGGCGGCGCTCCCGCGTCGCCGGCTCGGGACCCCAAGCCCGCGCCACTTGGCGAGAACGTGTCGTGCGTGACAGCGCCGCGCCCTGGGGTGTCGAAGCAGAAGTCGAATACGAGTGGTTGGCGACCAGTCGGGGATGTGAAGTTCACCCGACGAACTGGGCTGGAAGAGAAGGAGGAAGAGCCGGGCGGAGACCGGGACCCACCAGGGGAACCCCCCGGCCCGGGAAGGGGTGGGGCGGGCGGCGTCTCGCAGCGGTCAGCGCCTCCCCTGCGCGCGCGGCTCTGCAGCGCTCGGTGCGACGGCTCCGGTAAGGCGGCCCGGGCCCGCCCCCGCCCCCGCCGGCCGTCTAGAGTCAGGAAACGGGGCCTGGAGGTGATGATGCCTCGCCCCGCGCTTCACCAAAGCGCAAGGAAAGCAAACTGAAGGGCAGAGGGGCCGCGCCGGGCCGGCAGCCAGGGCTGCAGTCAGCCGCAGCCCCGCCCACCGCTCCACCCCGGCCCCGCCCCGGCCCCGCCCCGGCCCCGCCCTCCGCCTCCCCTGCCCCTCGCTTCCGCCCCAACGAGGCTTCCTACCGCGGCGGGCGGCGACGGCGGCGGCGGCCCGGGAGGGGGCGAGCGGCCGGGACCCAGGCGGCGGCGGCGCCGGCGGCGAGAGCCCAGACCCCAGCGCGCGCTGCAGCCCCGCCCGGCCG
>NC_058409.1:8763879-8778872 GCF_002201575.2 Neomonachus schauinslandi | reverse complement strand
TGTGCTTTCGCCCGCCCCGCTCCTCGCCTCGTCGGTCCGCTGGCCGGGTCCGGCTGACCAGCTCGCCCTCCGGCTCCGAACCCAGGCTCCCACGGCCGCCGCAGGGACCCGCCCACCAGACCCTGCCCGGGCCGCCCGTCTGCCTGTTTGGACCCTGCCGTTGATGACACCTGGCAGAAGGCTACCATGGAAGGGGATGGTTCCGACTCGCTGGTGAGTGGGCGACAGGGGCCGCCGCCTCACTCTTCCATGGCGGCTCCCCGGGGCTCCCCCCGGCTCTCTCTCTCCCCTCCTCCCTGAGCCGGAGGGAGCCTCTCCTCTCGAGGAGCGAGGGCTGACGTGTGGTGGCCCCGCTTCCTCTTCGCCTTCCGCGCCCCGGGTTCCGCAGTCCGGGGCGCCCCCTTTCTGCCCCTCGGAGGGTTGGACCCCGGGTCACCTGAGCCCGCGAGAGGGCGCCGATCGAGTGCGGCGATCGCCCACCTGAGCACCTTGAGGAGTCCGGGCGGGGTTCTTTCATGGGGTCCGGGCTGTAGAATTCATTCGCCTCGGGGAGTCGGGTGCCCGTCGCGGCTCGGGGCGCGCGTGCCCCGCGCGTGTCCGCCCGTCCCTTTGTCCCGGAGCGTCGTGGGCCGGCGCTCGGGCCCCGCTCGGACCCCCGCGGGCGCGGCCCAGCCCGGGCGAGGCTCCTCCCCGGCTTCGCCAGCTCGTGCGCGGGAGGCGGGCTGGCCCTGGCAGCTGTCGGGGTACAAGTGTTTTTGTTTGAAAGGGTCTGATCTGCAGTTCTTTCCGACTTGTTAGTTTCCCGTCGAACCCCATTGATTTTGAGACCGCTTAATTGTGGGACCCGCCACTTCACCTTTCTCTTAATCAGGTTGTTTCCCTCAGTGGCTCTAAAAGGAAAACTCATTTTTCTTTTGGGTAGGAATTACTTTATATCTGCCGTGCTTAAAAAGCTTATGTCCTGCTTTTTATGTACCAGAAAGATGGAAATAATTTGAGATCTTCCGCTGGGAAGTAAACCTTCCATGAAATGGGAATCTATCTTGGACCTTCAGAACAGTATTTTTCTTTGAATCTATTTTGGACATTCGGAACAGTATTTTCCTTTGAATTAGGTGTCAAATTCTTTGTGAAATGAGATGGGATGTGAATATTCTGTTTTCTTTGCTGTGAATTGTGAAGTGTGATGATCTTCCAAATTTAATAAAATCCTGAGAGGACGTGGGCTTCTATGAAATATTTATTGAATGATGCAGCAAGAAACACATCAAAGACCATGGACAGTGATAAAGCCAGTTGGATGTAGTGCTATTGTCAGGGGTTATTAAAGCACTTAGTGTCACTGTAGGGGGAATAGAAGAGCATACATTTTTATTTAATTAAAATAAGTGAATTAATTCAGTTTTAATTTTCTATGGAGCTCCAGTAATTGAAATGATTGTACAAGGTTAGGAGGACTATAAAGCTACAAGAAGGCTGAATATAGATTGATAGCACCTGCGGTTTGGGGGAAACTACATATGGAAAGGATGGGAAAATGAGTATGAGGTCATCAAACCTTTTTGGTTGTGATAAGAGACTGAATGTTTCTCATGGAAAATAATGCAATCCTGTAGTACTGAGAGCGCTTACAATGGTGCTTTCTAGTCCTCTCCACCCTTTCAATATTCATCAAGTGCTTTTAAGATAACCACTTTGCTAGGCAGCAAGAGAACCTCAAGCATTTTAGCTACATTACAGTTGCAGCATATGAAAATTGGTCACATTTAATGTAGAAAATTTCTGATGATTCAGCTTGTAAATAGATTTCAAGGAGGCTTCCCCGAACATGCGGCTAACCCAGTTTTTGCCAGCTCTTTTCTGGCCATAAGAGTGTGCTCAGGAGGAACATGGTCTTATTCTTAGTGTGCTGTCTTTTATTGAAGTCATCTACTTTTAGGATTTCTCAGATGTCCTAAATCAGTGAATTCATGATGATTTGAATAATTTCATAATTGATGAAATATTAGGGTCCCCTCATATCTTGTGCTGATTTTTCTCCGACTTCAGTGTTTTCCATGTCTGTGTCCCTTCAGTTCTAGGCTGTGGGTGTTGGGGTGGGGGGCGATAGTATGGGAATTTCATTGCCAGAAAGGAATTTCAGATTATACACTGTTTCTTAATTCCTTTTGGCATGGTAAACACACGTACTCATCCATGAGGTATAAGGATGTTAATATATTTACCCACTAACCATGCGAGACTGTGGACTCTGAGAAACAAACTGAGGATTCTAGAGGGGAGGGGGTGGGGGGATGGGTTAGCCCAGCGATGGGTATTAAAGAGGGCACGTATTGAATGGAGCATCGGGTGTTATATGCAAACAATGAATCATGGAACACTACATCAAAAACTAATGATGTAATGTATGGTAATTAACATAACATAAAATAAAATTTAAAAAATATATTTACCCACTAAGAGCTTTTGATTCTGATTTCTTTTCCTCAAGGTTACCATTAAGAATATCGAAAGAGAGCTCATTTGCCCAGCATGCAAGGAGCTGTTCACCCATCCGCTGATTCTCCCTTGTCAACACAGTATCTGTCATAAGTGTGTAAAAGAGCTCTTACTGACCCATGATGACTCATTCAATGACGTGGGATCGGACAACTCCAATCAGAGCAGTCCTCGACTTCGGCTCCCGTCCCCTAGCATGGACAAAATTGACAGAATTAGCAGACCAGGTATGTGGTGGAAGCTTGGGGCCTGGGAGTTTCAGCGATAATCTGTGGAGGGGAAATTATTTGTGCCCTTTTGTGGGTTGGTCTTTCTGGGTGAATAAATTAAAACTAGTTGTAAAGGAACCCTTCCCTCTTTTCAAATGTCAGAATGAACTGTTACGCACTTAAAGTTGGATATCGAACACCAGTTTTGTGTTAGACCCCTTAATAACCGTCTGTATCTTAGGGGGTGTTCTGACCCTGTGGGGTCCTTTATATGAGGGATGAAATAATGGACCACGGAAGTACTTACTAGGGAATCCTCTGTCTATGGTAGTATGTAAATAAATATGCCAAATTAAGGACAAGACTCCATAATGACTCTTCCTGGAAGGTTTTTTAGATGAATTATTTGCTGTCATTTTGTTCTTCCTGGGGATTTTATCTTCTTCAGCCATTTTAAATCCATTTTTTGAAATCAGGATTTTTTTTTTTTTTTTTTTTTTTTAAAGATTTTATTTATTTATTTGAGAGGGAGAGTGAGAGAGAGAGTGAGAGAGAGAGCACAAGAGGGGGGAGCGGGAGAGGGAGAAGCAGACTCCCCGCTGAGCAGGGAGCCCGATGCGGGACTCGATCCCGGGACTCCAGGATCATGACCTGAGCCGAAGGCAGTCGCCCAACCAACTGAGCCACCCAGGCGCCCGAAATCAGGATTTTTAAATATCAGCCAACTAGGGGTAGAATTCTGTAGTAATGACAGAAGTAGATCCAGATGTTACAGGGCACATTATTATACGGCCATTGGTTCCCATGGGGATGGTGTCACTTAGTTTCTTCTGGACATCCACTGCAGGAGTAAGGTAGAGCAAAATTAATTTGAAATCCCAGGGAACAGGGCCACTGGGGATTTCAGGCCCAACATCAGCAGTGAGGACCAAGGGGAGGCAGAGGTTTGGGTAGAAATATCTCAATACCACGTTAGGCACACGCTTCGTTTGGAGGAGAGGACGTGAGTGGCTGGAAGCACCAGACTTCCAGGCCGTCAGTTTTGCCCAATTTGGTCCTTTAGGCCACTCTGTTTATTTCTCCCCCTTGGAGCGTAGGAATAATTTTTTAATCTTATTAAAAAAACAGCAGAAGAGAATCTCCTTCCCCTCATTTGCATTTAGTGAATGCTGTCTTTTTTGGTCCGCACTGTGATATGGAATCTCATCTTTGTGCTCCATCAGACAGTGGGTAAGAGCGGATTTGATCTAAGAGCAGTATTATGCTATTTGAAAAACACGTATTTTTCTTTAAATGGTGATCATGAATTACTTGGAAGCTATTTTGCACATATAAAAAATTATAAGAATATATTAAATAAGGGACATTAAGTGATTGGGTATGCAGGGAGTATGAGGTCAGAGAGGGTCATGCTTATTGTGAAGTCATCACTTGTGTGTTTCCCTCCCTGCTAGGAACTAGCTGGCACAGGGGATGGGTTGGGGGGGAGATGGGGTGGGGGGACAGATCTCAATAGCTTGAAATTACCTACCAGAGAAAACAGAGATTCTGTTGGTAGATCCTCATTAGCTAGTTAGGGGCAGACCCCCTGATTGACTGACCAAGGAAATTCACTTTTTGTATATTAATATTTAGCATAGACCATTCAAAGGAATTTTAGTTATGTACTAATATTTCTATAATTAGTTTGTGCTTCTATACATATTATGTGAAATCCTGTATCTTAATGTGGGCTTCTAATCTTAACATTTGGTTGGCATGTGATTCATATGGAGTTTGAGTGAAATACAGATGAATATTCTTAAAAAATATAAATTATATATAATTAAAAATATATAATTTAGGAGCTCACCTAGATAGTACTTGGTGGATGTTTAATAAATATTTGTGGAGTGGTTGTTGAATGACAAACCTCTGCTAAAAGATTTCTACAAAGCATGCCATGATGGCTTTTATTCAATAATAGTGGCCTTTTTTTTCCCCCCAGAACAAGAGATCCATTCCACCATACTTTACACCTTCTAGATCAGAAAAAGAATTACTGAGAAGTTCCTCCCTGTCCTTTAGGAAGACCCCTGTCAAGTTGGATCATGTCCTGAGAGGGCAGGGAGTTAGAAAACTTCGAAAGGGCAGTTAGGGGAAATAAAAGAGTATTTAACTTGGAGAGGGAGAGACTGCAGAACATGATGGCTGTCTTGTGAAAGAGAAAGTAAACTGGGTATCTTCACAGCAGAGATTCCAGATCAGTGAGTGAACTAGGAATGCAGATTTCAGGCTCAGCGGGAAAGAAAACCAATAGGACAGGCTTTCCAAAGATGAGACTGTCATCTCCCTGTCCGTGGAAGTGTTCAAATGCGGGGTCAAATTAAGGTGCTGCAGGGACCAGATACATTAGGGAAGCAGGTCCCAGGCATAGTAAATACAGGAACCTCTTTGCTTTTACTTCTTTGATACAGAGGCAGTAAAGAGTTCATTTTCCCATCAACTCAGCTGCCGTAAGAAAACCAGCAGCCTAGGTATCAGCGGCCAGCTGACTCCAGGCCTCGCCTGTTAGGAGACAGCGGTGCATGGTTCTGTAGACTAGACTGGATGCCTTGTCTAAGGAGGCCACAGCCCCTGGGCACTTGGCACGCGTGCATTATCATATGGGTTTGGGGGTGCCAGATTGTCAGATTTACTGTCCCCCCCCCCAACAAAAACCTGATAGTGGTTTTGATGTGTCATCTGTCTTTTGAACATTGTCAGTTAATTCAGATCATTTAAAAACTCCATGCCAGCTCAGCATGGGATAGGGTAGCCAAAACACATCTTGGACTATGACCCATCCAACATTTGGGCCATCAGTATTTGAAGTCTTTGTTTTAAGCAATGGATGAGGGACCACCATTTGCAGACATTGTAGAGGGGATTTCTGCCTTGGGTGGTAGTTCGAGTCAGTTGTATGTCAACTGCTTTATCTTCTCCAACACTGAAGTTCAATACCTTGCATTCATTTGCATTCATTCAGTCAACAAATATTTCATTTACCTGCTGGTTGCCAGACATGGCTAAATGCTCAAAGAGAGGTGAACAAGATAGATCCGTCCTTCCTTTTTAAGAAGCATATAGGCTGCACTGGACAGAGCTTCATAGTTAGAACCCAGTCATTCATTAACATACAGAGCAAATTAATGAATACAAATAAAGCCCTCAGAGGGTGGGAAGGCCCCAAGTGTAGTAATCATTCCTGGAGGCTTTTATCAAATGAATGTGGATTTTAGGATTGCCCTCCTCCTCATGATGGGAGTTTTAAATTAGTAGAGGTGATTATATTACAAATATAATGCCACCCTCCATTTATGGGGCATTTGCCTCTAATTTTTCTTTGGAGAGATTCAAAGAGAAATTCATAGGGAAGTAACGTTTCCCCCCCTCCCTTTTTTTTTCTTGGCAGGTTTCTTTTTCTATTTTTCCTCATTTAGACATACTTGGGAAGGAAATCCTATTCTGAGCAATTGGTGTGGGAGGAGTAGAATTCTAAAAATCAGTTGCGCCACTGGCTTAATAAAGGGATTAATTAGACCAGGACTGCTCAGAACAGTAGCCCCTAGCCCCGTGTGGCTGTTGAGCACTTGAAATGTGCTAGTCTGAGCTGAGATGTGCTGGAAGCATAAAATATAACTCCGAATTTCGAACACTCAGAATGAAAAAAATATGAAATACCTCTAGTAGTTTTTATCTCTTACATTTTTGAGGGAATGGTATTTTGGATATATTGGGTTAAATAAATAACAGGTATTATTAAAATTAATTTCACTTGTTTCTTTTTCATCAATCTGGCTCCTGGAAAATTGAAAATGGCAGATGTGGCCGACACTGTTGGCTCACTTGGCCCCTTTTGGATATCATTGCCTTGGAGACTTGACAGATTTTTACAATAAAAGGGTGCCTCGAAAGGCGGGTAGGGTTTGTGTGTACGATACTGTAACACATTCGATTAGGTAAAAATAGCCACATTACTGTACATTTTAGGTCACATGTGTGCAAGCTTTCCCCACATTTTGTATTTCTTTTTCTTGGGAAGATACAGTCCATTTTAGCAACGTTTATGTAAAAAAAAAAAAAAACCAACAAAAATGCTTGCTCTTACTGTGTCTTTTCAGCAGTTACCAGAAATACGATCCTTTACAAATGCGAACCTACAGGTAGGGTTTGGGCCTTTTGAGGGCTGCCCCAACAATGAGTAATTCTGAACTCCAAGGTCAGCTTGATGAACGCTCTTTTAGAGGCTGGTTCCATTAATACCACGTGTGCCAGGGGAAAAAGCACATTTTCTTACTGTTAACTCAAGAATTGTGTTGTATACGGGACACAGTTGCTGCTTTATCTTTTGTCAACAAGTTGTGAATCTGCTCTTTGAAATTAAATTCTAAACCCAGCTTTCTGTTCATTGTTCACAGCGGCGCAGCGGAGATCTTTGGGGTGGAGAGGTAGAAAATGCTTTCTTGCTTGTGCGGCCTCAGGCAGTGTAGTGTGAGAGTTCAACTTAATGACCTTGTATATCATAAAGTTCTGAAACATCAGTGGTCAAGTGTTGTAAATCTTCTCGAAAGGGGACAAATTGGGCCGAATGACTTAAAGGTCAACAGGACTAAATTTCCACGGGAGGCGTCTGGGGTTTTTAAAGGGAGCTCCAATCCCGCATGCTTCCTTTTTGCCCATCTGCGTGACAAGATGTTTTTGAAGAAAATGACATACCCGTGTTACGAGGTTTTTTTTTTTAATAACCTTAAAAATCCTCTCCATTTACTTCGTGGACCAAAGCTCATATTCATGGCCATCTTGCTACCTTGGGGAGGTTAAATGAGCCAGTACTTTCTTCTGCATTTAAAAATTTGCTGAAAAAAAAAATTTGCTGAAAAGCACTGGCAATTTTTTTGTACTTAAGAATATAATCTTGTTTTGTGCATACGGTGTCTTTCCTCTGTTAATGGTCTAAAGTGTTTTGAGTTTTAACATTGAGGTCTCACCCATTTGTGGGTAAATAATGTACACACACTGCTTTTGTAGGCTTTCCGAAGTATTTGACTATGGGCTGGGCGAACGATGGGCCAACCCTATCTTATTAAAAGGAATTTTTTTTTTTTAACTCCAGTTGACCTTTAAAGTAACATTGGCTACTTTTTTTTTGTAGAATGCTGGTGATACCTTATATTTTATTGGAGAAAATAAACACCTGAAATGTTATCCCTTTTCTGTCTTCCCTACCTTCCTCTCTGCGTGCCTCAATTTACAGATCTTTACAGTTCCAAAAGCCACATGTCATCCTTTCTCTTACAGGCTTTAGTGAGTCCCTGAGATTTTTTAGTGTTGAGATTTAGTAAATAGGAGGAAAGGTAGGAGAAGTTTGCTTTAAAAAAGTTCATTGCTTGTTCCAATTTTTTTTATTCAGACAGTAGTTGAGAAAAAGGCTTTTGCAGGTTGAAAATGCTCATAGTACTCAAAAGGTAATTGTAACTCATAAGCATCAGATGGTCAGAATGTGCTGAAAGAGGCATCAGCCCATTGCCAAGCACCTGGAAGCCCAACCTGAATGTCCAGCATAGAGGGAGATACCCACTCCCTGCCTGGGAGGTAACAGAGGGGAAGTAGCTGGTAGTCAGAATATGGGAGAGGATGCAGCTAGCAGAGGTTTTGAACCTGTTCTGAATTGACTCGGTTTTGAAATACTTGATTTTCTCTTTGATATTTAAATGACAAAACTTAATGGCTGAAAGCTCATTCTGGGGGGAAATTTGCTACAAACCAATTTGAAGATTTTCTGGAGTCCTCATTTTAAAATTGTGTCATGTTAAACAAATTTGTTTAATCTGTCTTTGAGGTCAAGGGATATGGGGGAAAAGAATTGATTCCGCAAGGTGACAGTATTCAGATAATCCGCATATATTGGCCCTGTAAATGCAGTTTGACATATACAATTGCATTGCTTGGCATGCATTGCTTCTTTACCTTTCAGAGTCATCATTACTTTCCTTTTCATTATGTCACGCTGTCGAGGAGTCTTACCCAATGGAACATTCTGTGGTCACGGGAATGTTTGTTTGACCCTGCACTATAGAGTGTGGGAGTCACTGGTCAAATGTGGCTCTTGAGAATTTGAAATGTGGCTAGTGCAACCAAGGAACCGAATCGTTGAATTAAATTTAGGTAGTGAAGTTTGGCTAATGTTTACTCTAGTAGACAGCACAGCTATAGCGAGTAAAAAGTTGACTCTATTACATTTCATTTTTAGTTCCACTTTCTTGATTTTTTTTTTTTTCCACTAGACTTACTTCCCAGAATATCCTTAGATCTGCTCTGTTTCCTTATTGCCCAGAGCATATATTCTGTCGTTTGTTTTTGAAAACAGTGGTGGAAGTCCAAGGCAGATGAAATAAAACATAAATGCTTTGGAATTCATGGAAAAATGGGAGACTTTTTTAAAGATCTGTTTAGGAAAACAGCTGAGATATGTTGACTTAATATTTTGTCTGATTAGGCTAGTGTGATGCTTTACACCTTATTTTTGTTATAAAAATGAAAGAGGTTTACAGAAAAGGGACAAAACATCTCATTTGAAGTTTCTGAACATGAAGGCCATAATCTGGGTGTCACCAGTATATAGTTTAAAGCATGACATGACTTTGTTGTCATGATTTAATTTGGTTTGATCCTGTTCCTTAAACTGATCGCCACTTTCAATGAGTAAAACCAGTAATAACCCATTTTTTTTTCTTTTTAACAATCTCCATTTTGATTTCTATCTCCTGGGTCATGTGGGGAGGCATGCAGTTAAATGTGATTTTCCATTTGTTTCAACTTGACCACTGCACTCTTACCACTTCCAGAATTCTTTGGCTTGTCTTTTCACTGAATGAAATTTTCATTAGCATGTGCCTTAAAAGTGGCTTTGCTGCTTATTTCGTTATATGCCTGCTGTGTTGTGAACTATCTTGGACTTGTGTTGCATGTTTTAAGAATTATTATAAGAATATATTTTATGTAGAGTTTTCTAATTTTTATGGGGCAAGCATTTTTGGTCATGCTTTTTTTTTTTTTTATAGGTTTAGAAATGTAAAGGTAAATGAAGATCTTAAAAATACTCTGCATGTTTTCACATTAAGTAGTTTTGGGTACCCAGTACCACTTGGCATGCTGTAGAATCACTTCAAATGAATACTATTGTGGGCTGATTGCTAAATTTTACCTTTAGTGATACCATGGCCAGACCTATTTGAAGACAGTGTTTTCAGTGATGATGGTAATGTGCCAAGGCAATATTAACATAGCTGTTGAAAGACCTTTGCTAAATGTGGTATATACTAAGTTTAGCCATTCGTTTTTGGTACTGGATCCATGGCAGAATAAAGGAAGGCTTTAGGTTAAGAAGTTTGTGTTTATAATTAGGTAGTTACTTTGTGGCCAACCAAGACTGTGTCCTCTCGGGGTAGATTTCTAAATGAGAGCAGGGAATATGATATGCATGCGCTTAGGCTAAAGGGACAACCCCAGATTCTCGTGAACCTGTGGGTAAGGACGGTCACGCCTTGGTCTCTTGATCTGTTAAAATCAGGATACTATTGAACAAAAGTGGGCTATTTATGGTCATTCACTGTATATTATATATATATTAGAAAATTATAATACTTTTTGGGTTAACTTGTGGCTTACTGAATTAAGTAATTTTAATGATTCTTTTTTTCAGGTCATAAGAAGATACTAAATGGTTGGTCCCTCATAAAGTCACTAGATTCTAGGTCTATGGATGAGCTTTTCACTCTTTGATAGATTGCACTCAGTTAACTAATGATTTAGCCTACCCAGATAAAACAATACTACCGTGGGAAACTCTCTTTTGCAGTGGTTCTTAACCGTTTTGTGATCACATATTCCTTTGAGAATCTGACCAAAGCTATGAATTGTTGAACCAGAAAATAAGCATCGGTATATAGATGCAAAATTTGCATACAGTTTCAAATAGTGTACAGAACTATTTGGATCTTTCTGGAGCCTATCCATGGGGCACTGGGTAGGGACTCCTGTCATTCAGTGCACTCATTTCCTATCCATCAGCCAAGGCTGTGTTCATTTAAATGGAAACCAAATTACTGAGGATATGATATATAGAAATAACAGTAAATGTTAATTATATAATTCAAAAAAATCCTGACCCTGTGTAGTATTGTATTCTGTGTTTTGTACATATATCTGTTTGGTTTGATAAGGCTTTTGTATGGGGTTTACTGTGGATTTTCCTTTCCTCTTTATACCTATTTAATAAGTTGGGCTTGTCTTTCGTATACCAAGGAAAAACAAGCATTAAGCCTTTTCAGCATACAGACTGATTCAAGTGGAGCCACTTTGAGTATTATTTCGGGGGGTGGGTGGAGGGGGAGCTATATTATGTAGATCTGTCTCTTTCCAAAACATCACTCCTTTCTTCTTCATTCTGTTCATTTTCCTACTGACATAACTAAACAAGGACTTCCAATTACACAGGCTGGAAGCGTGGTTCCCTGACCCCTAGGACAACCACTTTTCCTTGCCCTGGCTGTGAGCACGATGTGGATCTGGGAGAACGAGGAATCAGTGGTCTGTTCCGCAATTTCACTTTGGAAACTATTGTTGAGAGGTACCGGCAGGCCGCAAGGGCGGCCACGGCCATCATGTGTGACCTCTGTAAGCCGCCACCGCAGGAGTCCACCAAGAGTTGCATGGACTGTAGCGCGAGCTACTGCAATGAGTGCTTCAAAATTTACCACCCTTGGGGTACGGTGAAAGCTCAGCACGAGTACGTGGGTCCAACCACTAACTTTAGGCCCAAGGTAAGGCAAGTTTTGATTGAGTTAGAATAGTCATATTGCAAAAGGAATTATTACGTGTCCGGAGCTTGACAGCAAGAATGGAAAGAACTTGAAAAGCCTATATAAGAGGGCCTTCCCCCCACGCCCCCCGCTGGCCCATTTGGTTGAGCGTGCGACTTGATCTCGGGGTGGTGAGTTCAAGCCCCACGTTGAGCATAGAGCTTACTTTTAATTAATTAATTAATTAACTGGATGGTGTTCATGAATGTAGAAACCTATGTTTAGTTCGTTAAAAGAAAATGAGAACATTAAAAAAAAAGTCCGTACAAGAAATTATGGCCTGGTATCTGGAGTTATTTCGTATGTGGCTATATACCCCCACACGGCCTAAAGGCGGTATTCTGGATCGCTGTGTAACACATACATCGTGTCACACACGAACGTTGGTTGGGATTCCTCTGCAAACAGAGGACAGGCTGAGTTGTCTCAGAGGTACTCTCTAAGATCGAAACGGTTGTGAAGTTCAAACGCTTTGTGCTTTAATGTGATAAACCCGTAGTTGTCTAAAAGATTTGACTGGGAAACGTTTTTCTGACGTTTTTAGTTAGCTAACCTTGTGCTAGGGATAAATAACAGTAAGTACAGCCTAAGGTTCTGAAGCTTGTGGTATAACGTTTATATAATATCTGAAGTGGAATTCGCATTTCTTAAATACTCTGGGTAATCTCTCTAATAATGCTCAGAAAACCTTTATGCACTATTGTTTGCTCTGCTTTGTGACCGAAAAGCAGAATGATGTTTGGATGTCCTCATTTATACTGCTTTCTGATTTAGATAGATTTAAAAAGAAGAAAAACCCAATAGATTCTTTTGATTAAAGTTCTTATTCCTTCCAGTTTAGTAACTTGTGTGAGTATGAAAATCTGTTTACATTCTTGAGCATAAAACTTTGCTCTCACTTTAATTTGTAGTAGAAAAATGGGGGGACACTTGGGTGACTCAGTTGGTTAAGTGACCATTTATCTCAGCTCAGGTCTTGATCTCAGGGTCTGGAGTTGGAGCCCTACGCTGGGCTCCATGGTGGGCGTGGAGCCTACTTCAAAAAAAAAATAGGAAAAAAAAAAATCCCAAAAGTTATCTTGAAACTATGAGCTGAGTATTTCTTAAAAATTTTTTTTTTTTAAAGTAAGCTTTATGTTCATCATGGGGCTCGAACTCACTAACCGTGAGATCACGCGTCACGTGCTTTACTGACTGAGCCAGCTGGGCTCCCCTCTGACATCATTCTCAGTAGTGCAGGACTGGTAGATTAAAACAAAAACAATCTGTGCTTCCAGCTTTGACTCTTCAAACTGGGTCAGTGTGGCGATAGATTTATCAAAGAGTTTTTAATCTCCTATTATGTTCCTTATCTCATTTTAAATGTGCCAGGTCACAGACTCTTAAAAATTTATGATTTCAACTTGGGGCTTTAATGTCTCTTTTAGAAGATTAATTAAGTTGATTAATACTATTCCATTATGAAAGAACCTATGATTATTAAATGAATTATATTAGACTTGGGTTTTTATAATTTAAAACACATGAAGTCTCGAGTAAAATTTTTTGCATATAAGTTGCAGACTTATTCTACTTACAAATACAATAAAAGATTGGTAAGAGAGAACTGAAGAGGTAGGGGTAGGTTATATTGAGGAAAATACTGTTTTCCTTAAATTACAGTGTTATGCCATATAGTAAAATTCTACAAACTTGTCCCTTATGGAATATTTGCGTCTAGCTTTGAGTTCTTACCATCCTTCCTTGTAGAAAGCCAGGTTTTATATTTTGTTAAAATGGAATGGCTTTGAAAACTAACGTAACATTGTGTGTTAACTATGCTGGAATTAAAATAATAACAGAAATAAATGTTGTGGTTTGAGAATGTAGGAACTTGGACATGCTGGAAATTTTGAATTTTTTTCCAGTTGTTTTTCTCCTGGTCCTGCACATTGGTATTAGGACTTTTCATATTGGACATTTTCTTTATGTCTTGATATTATCAAACCAGTTGTGATTGCTGAGAGTTGGAACTGTTGGAGCCACAGACAACTTTTTGATTTCATTGACACACTAGTCTAAAGGCATCTCCTCTTTCTTGCAAATGTGAAACCAGTTATTTCATGTACAATTTCAGACATACCTATGGTGATAGTTTATAGAGTAAATAAGAAGGTAGAAACTTAAATCAGAAAAACACAGTCCAAAAAAAAAAAAAGAGAAAGAAAGAAACACAGTTCTAAATTCGGTCAACGTGTACATGATTAATATGTAAAAGCAAACATCTGGAAGCTTGTATCAGAAAGTGTTTCAAGACTCCTTAGTTAGCAGATTGCTTTTTTTTTTTTTTTTAAGATTTTAAGTAATCTCTATACCCCATGTGCAGCTCAAGCTCACAAGCCCCAGATCGAGGTGCATGCTCTACCAACTGAGCCAGCCACGCGCCCCCTTAGTAGCTCATTTCTTAAGAGGATGGTGAGAGGCCCTGGGTCCCATCAGTTATTTGTTATGGTACCTTACAAAAATATTGGTCGTGTCATTCAGATTTGCCAGTCAGTGTGGCCAGAGGGCCTTTCTGGCTGGATTCAGAGAGTAAGTCTGATAGGAATGAAATTATCACCACCTTAACACCAAGTTTTAGTGGCAATAACATCTGCATATTTAATCGATCATTTGAACCCTCAATTTGAAAAAGAGTAGTTCTAATACACCAAATGCTTTTACACTTTTATTCATTTAAATGGCTTTATTTAGTGATTTTGTAAAGCACGTCTTTGTGTATCCTGCAAACTCTGAGGACCCTTAATTACACCTTTGTTCTGCACTCAATAGATTTTAATGTGCCCAGAACATGAAACGGAGAGAATAAACATGTACTGTGAGTTATGTCGGAGGCCAGTTTGTCATCTCTGTAAGTTGGGCGGTAATCATTCCAATCACCGGGTGACCACCATGAGCAGTGCCTACAAAACCTTAAAGGTAGGATTTGTGTGTTTGGGGAACTAACTTTTGAGTCTTTTATAACTTTGGTTTTACTTTATGCCTTTAACTTTGTCTTTATAAAATCATGGCTTGCCGTGTGGTCTTGTTTTACTGAAATGAGTCAACAACGTAAAGGGTCCCTCAGTGATCCAGTACAAGGTGGTTACTGTGTTCGAGTCGGCAGTCCTTGGTCATACTGATGGGCTAGCTCTGAAGAAAGAGGGATGAAGGCCACTCCAGGATGATCCCCATGTGAGCCTGGTGCCTGCAGTTGAGTGTATGTGTGGAAATGACGGGCCTGTTGAGTGTGTGCGTGGAAATGACGGGCCTGTTGAGTGTGTGCGTGGAAATGACGGGCCTGTTGAGTGTGTGCGTGGAAATGACACGCCTGTTGAGTGTGCGTGGAAATGACGGGCCTGTTGAGTGTGTGCGTGGAAATGAC
>NC_058409.1:8697049-8763869 GCF_002201575.2 Neomonachus schauinslandi | reverse complement strand
TGAGTGTGTGCGTGGAAATGACACGCCTGTTGAGTGTGTGCGTGGAAGACGGGCCTGTTGAGTGTTGGGGGAATAGCACACCTGTTGAGTGTGTGCGGGGGAATGGCACGCCTGTTGAGTGTGTGCGTGGAAATGATACGCCTGTTGAGTGTTGGAATGGCACGCCTGTTGAGTGTTGGGGGAATGGCACGCCTGTTGAGTGTGTGCATGGAAATGATAGGCCTGTTGAGTGTTGGGGGAATGGCACACCTGTTGAGTGTGTTGGGGGAATGGCACGCCTGTTGAGTGTGTGTGTGGACGTGACATGGCTGTTGAGTGTGTGCGTGGAAATGACACGCCTGTTGAGTGTTGGGGGAATGGCACGCCTGTTGAGTGTGTTGGGGGAAGGGCACACCTGTTGAGTGGGGGGGGGGGATGGCACACCTGTTGAGTGTGTGTGTGGGAATGCCACACCTTGAAGGACGGTAGCCATGTTAAGACACTTGATTCCTGTTGCTTGTGTGTAGAAATAGTGGAAACTATTTACAGTAAGGGTCTGGTGGGACCCTTACCAGCTAAAACTGAGTTACTTCCTGTCTCTGAACCTTATACATGGACCTTTGAAAACTTTCAGACTTGACTGATAATCTGCAGCAAGATAGGCAATGGTATGATGCTATTTTTTGTTTTATTCTTTTTTCTTTCAAATGATATCTTCATTCGTAAATCCACCACCCATTTTAATTAGTTTCCTTTCTACCTTTAACAATATGTACCTGCCTTTGGGGCCTAGATCTAATTCTTATTTATCCACACAGCTTTATCTTTTGCATTTGATTTGTCTATCACGTGAGCTCAGTCTTTCTTCTACTTTGAATACGTGGATTATGGGTATAATCGTTTTATTGTCCTGGTCTGCTAATTCTGTCATCTGTCATTGCTAGGTCAGTTTTGTAAGTTTTACCTTGTTGGGCAGTGGATACTTCTGTGCCCTACAGATATTCTTGAGTTTTCTTCTAATGTGTGATTAAGTTACTTCAGAACAGTTTGTTGCTTTTGGGTCTTGCTTTAGGCTTAGTTAGGACAGAGTAGCATTTAATTCTCTTACCAGACTACTCTTCTCATTTACTCTTCTCAATGACTATTGGATTTTGAGTTTTGTGAGGTTTTTTGAGAGGTTTTTAATTTGTTGTTTGTTTGTTTAGTTTGGTGTTTTTAATTTGTTTAGTTTGGTGTTTTTAATTTGTTGTTTGTTTGTTTAGTTTGGTGCGTCACGGGCAGTATTCCCAGACTGGTGTGAGCTCCTGGAATTGTTCCTTAATCCTCTTGGGTGATCCTTTCCCTGGCCTCTGAAAGCTTCCTCACGCATGGGAATTGGTCAGTACTCTGCTGAATAAGCCAGAGGGACCCTTGGTACATTCTCCAGAGTTCTGTCATTTTCTGTTCTTGGGGATTTTGCTTTACAAACTCTGGTCTCCCTGGACTCTTGGTTTCGTCTCTGCAGCTCCTGGGAGACCCTGGATCCACCTGAGTTCTCCTCTGCCCTGGGCCTTGGAGGACGCCGGGTCTAGACAGGATGGTGGGCACAAACATGGGCCCATCTTGTTTCCCCTCTCTCCATGTCCAGCGTCTTGAGAGCCATTTTATATTCTGTAAGGTTTTAAGATTTTTTTCAGGTCGGAGACTCGATCCAGTCTTTGTTACTCGTCTGTGCCCCCCGGTGGCATTACCTTTGTTTGCTAATTAAATTTAACTTTTTATTTTTTTAAGATATTATTTATTTGACAGAGAGAGAAAGCACAAGTAGGCAGAGTGCTAGACAGAGGCGGAGGGAGAAGCAGACTCCCCACTGAGCAGGGAGCCTGATGTGGGGCTCGATCCCAGGACCCTGGGATCATGACCTGAGCCGAAGACAGATGCTTTTTACCTGACTGAGCCACCCAGGCGCCCCTGTTATAGAGAACGTTGCAAGAACAGAAGAAAGATGAGCGTCACGGTGGTGTAACCTAGTCCACCTGACTGCTGCTGTTTGTTGAAAGGGCTGAAGCTGGGGCCAGGCTTCCCATCTGCCTCTGTTCGATCTGGCTTCTAATACTGGTCGACTGTGTGGTAGTGTCTGGCCTCTCCTTGGAATTTCTACCAAGCTATGTAATTGAGGGTGCCCTTCCAGTTGCGGAAAGTGCTGACGCTTTCTGGTGAACTGGCCTAAATAGTGAATAATGGAGAGGAATGGTCCTGTCCTGTTGGCTGGCAATCTTCTGTTCTTCTGTTGGGGTGAGACGTGTATTTTTTGTTTTGTTTTTGTTTTTGCTTCCACATAACCTCACTCCTGTTAATCCCCGGATAGAAAGACACCTGCCTACGTGGACATACGCTGCAGATGGCGTGGTTCCATTTCTTTTGTAGCTTGCCTTTGTTTATTGACCTCGCTCTTCCAGCGATATGGAGCCCTTCCCACCTTCCAACACAGGAAACCATGTTTACGCTCTCCTCTGGCCGGTTTAGACTGCTAAGCCTTCGGAATCCTGCTTTGTCCTGAACAAGGCCCCGCCATTGGGTATTTATTGTCTCTTCCTTGCCTCATCTCAACACCCTGCTTCTCCCAACTTTGGGTGTTAGTGGGTTTTCTAGGACTTCTTCAGCTACTCACACAACTGTACCGTTTTTCATGAAGGAGGGTTGGTTGTAGGGCGCCTGGGTGGCTCAGTTGGTTAAGCGTCTGCCTTCCTCTCAGGTCATGATCCCAGGGTCCTGGGATTGAGCCCACATCCGGCTCCCTGCTCATCAGGGAGTCTGCTGCTCCCTCTCACTCTGCCGCTCCCCTGCTCATGGTCTCTTGTGCATGTGCTCTCTCCCTCAAATAAATAAAAAATCTTAAAAAAAAAAAAAAGGAGGGTTGGTTGTTAGCTCATCCTTCTTCAGTTGTGTACTTTCTGGTAGTTGGTGCACAGTTTACTGAGGACTATTTCCTGAGGAGTTTTTTCTACTTTTATTTTTTCTTTATTTCCATAAATTTCTAGGAGGGAGTTAATGGTCTTGTTCATGTGCGGTTATCTCTTCTGGAAGGGGTGGCTTTGTGATTTTAATCATAATTGAAAGACTGGAAACTAGGACTTAGAAAAGTAGAAAATGTACACATCCCAATACCAGTCCCCATTGAATGAGAAAGTAATACCGCTTCTGTATTTCTGGGGTATGTGAAATTTGTGGTGAATACAATATTACCCTATTTTCTGAAGTCATTTGGCACTTGACTAAGATGTATCATTCTATACTTTTTCTTCCCATCATTTTATCCTAACATTTTCAGACATGTAGCAAAGCTGATAACAACTTTAAGGTGATATGCCCTAAGGGGACAGGGACCATAATTGGTTATATGTTACTCTCCTAGCCTACTCCCATGAGAGATATTCAGTGTGATTGTTGAATGAATTTCTCTCCCTTTTTCTCTCCCTTCTCCCTTGTTTTGTGGACTAATGTTTCTCTGGGTACCTTTGACCCGTGACCTGATTAAAAGCAGGAGAGAGTGGTTCTCAAACTTTGATGGGTGTTAGGATCACCTGGGACACTTGGTACACACCACAGAGGCCAAGGCCTGCCCTCCTCGAGGGGCTCTGTGGTCCCGATTAGCTCTCAGGAGACTGATGCACACCAGCTTTTGAGAACCACTGTTCTAGGGGAAGGCTTTGGAGCAAATTCGGCATCCTTGAGCAGTTAGCCTCTGGTCAGTTCCTAAAGAACTGGGGCCCTAATGTAGCTAAAGGATTTAAAACATTCCCCCATTAGATGTATTTCCTGAAGGTAGGAGCCATGTCTTTTACATTGTCCTTTTCAGTGTCTAGGATTGGTGTCTGGTGCTTATACTTTTTGGAGGCCTCTGAATAAATGGACACACTGATTATTGGTTAACGCATGTCAACGTATCACAGACTGCCTCGTTTTGAGGGGCCAGAGAGGACTCGAGATAAAGTCCGTAGTTGGCCGGAGACTTTGGCTAAGCATTCCTGCTCCCTGCGAGTAAACCCTGGCGCTCTTTGACTTTCGACCATCCTTTCTTCTCCAGCCTGTCTTGCACTCCCAATGTAAGCTGTCCTACCACTAAGTCCTACTTCAGGCAAAATGGCCCCCTTCTTCCCTTCGCTGCTGTAGTGACAAAGGAGTATTAACACCTGCACCCGTCACTGTGGTCCTAGCACAGCCCTGACGGGACGGTATGGGAGGAACTCCTCTCCCTTGCAGCCTGGTGCTGAGGAAGCACCTGTCAGCCTGTGGAATCGTGGTCAGTGTGCTGAGCAGTGAGGAAGCTTCCAGTGCAGCTACTGACTGTGTGGTATTTGCACTCAGTGAGCTTTGGTTTCCTCATCTGTAAAACATTGGATCAAGACACAAGATTTCATGTCTCTCCTTGACTCCCTGCAGGTTCTTTCTGGTCCCATCCTGTCCTTAGCCCTCAGAAATCTTACTCCTCTAGCTCATGGGTCCTTCTTCTGTCCCTCCAGTGAGCCTTCAAGCCATCAGGGAAACTCAGTGTGTCTGATTGCTGGGTGTTCCAAGGAATTAAAGACGGGTCCTGCCATAGGCCTGCCATATTAATTTCAACATACGTTCTCTTACCTTATTACGTGGTCTAAGTGAGCAAAGAGGAAAATGATAAAGGCAGGAGACTGACTTCTTGAATTCCTAAAAGTTAGATCTCTGGTCCTCTTCTTTGCTTACCCAACCTTTCATTCAGGGCAGCCGCGATTGAGAAATGCTCAGATCTGCTTGTCACGGCTCCAGCTTGGGTGGAGTTTTCTGGATGACGTTCTTCTTATTTAGACTGCATACGTTTGTCTCTTATAACTTTGTACCCCATGGTGCTTCAAGGGGTTTTTGGTTTGGTTTTTAATATACTTCAGTCATATATACTATTTTTTCTGGGTTAAATTAGGGATCTCACCAAAACCTATGATGTTATCTCTATGGTAAGCAGAGAGTAACTACTTTATAAATACTTTAGTAAGCTCTGGGAGCTTAATGAGCTCTGTTTTTATAAATCTATATTATTGTCTAGTCTTGGCTAGGCTGTGAAGGTCATTTTGGAAGGGTCTCTGTTGCTTTTTGGGTCTTTGTGTGTGTGTGAGAGAGAGAGAGAGAGAGGGAATGAATGATAAAATCTGATGGAAGACAATCCTATTTGAATTGCTCTTTTTCTATTTACTTAGAAACCTGGGGAGGAAGACCGGGGAACAATGAAGAGACAACAAAAATGTATTATTTATGTATTCTGGTTTTTTGACTAATCTGAGCATCACTGCCTTGTTCTTTTATTCAGCCTGCTTCTCATCTCTCATAGATCCGTGGGCCTCTGTGCTCAAGGCCAGTAACTGTTTACCCTGGGTTAATAACGAGAATCCTCAGGGTTGGTTTTACTGCCTGTTCATCATAGGCTAAAGAATTGTGTGTAAAAGTATAATAAGAGGACAGAAGGAAGGAAGGAAGGAAGATAGATCTGCAAGGCCTTTGTTAAACTTCTGCTTATTTGTGTTACTGATATATTCTAACAGGAAAAGCTTTCAAAGGATATTGATTACCTTATTGGCAAGGAGAGCCAGGTGAAGAGTCAAATTTCTGAACTAAACTTGCTAATGAAAGAAACAGAGGTAAGTGATAAATTGGTTTACGTATTTTTATTTCTCCATCTAGAGAATTTATTCATTCATAAAATCTGGAAGGTAGTAAATGAGTTGGGAGTACAAAGTTGTGTTAGATTTCACCCCTGCTTTTATGGGACTAGGAAAACCAGTATAAAAAACAGGTTCTAATGTGTGATCAGTGCCCAAGAGAGGTGGTGATTAAATGCTACTGAAACACAGGGGGAAAGAATGACTGACCCTTTACGTGGGCAGTTTTGATCTCAGAAGTAGTAACATAAAGTAAATTTTGGAATTTTTAACAATTATCTGTATTTTACGAAATTAACAGATTGCTTTTGAAGTATGTACTATATGTTGACTTAAAATGCGCTGTTACCAAGTACCTGAGACATGTTCACCAAAAGACATACATTGGAATGTTCATGGCTGCAATCAAACGGCTACAAAGTGGAAACTACCCAAGTATCCCTCAGCAGTGGAATATAATCAGCCTTAAGCATGAATATCTGCAACTAGATGCAACAGTGTAGCTAAATCTTGCAATAATATTGAAAGAAAGATGCCCTAGCAAAAGCGTACAAACTCTATGACCCCCTTATAAAAAGTACCAACAAAGGTGAAACTGTTAGAACTCAGGACAGGCATTGTTGAAAGGTGGGGGAGGGGAAGGATGGATGTCTGGAAAGATTGGCATCTGGGGTCTGGGTAATGTTCCTTTGCTTAATCTGGATGCGGGTTACATGGGTGTATTTGCAAAGATTCGTCTGTCTCCACACTCATATATATTTTTCTGTGTGTATATTATACTTCAATAAAAAAATGGAGAAAATTGATAGCATTTAAAAAATACGATAGAAGAGGGTAGGACTGGGTTGTTTTAAAATTCCAAATATTCTTCATTGATTTGGATGTGTTTCTCTTCTCTAGTTGAAATAAATTGAAGAGCCATTATTCCTGATCACTTTTAGAAGTTAGGATGAAATAGAAAAATACCCTGGCTAGTATGAGACTGTTAATTTCTTGAAATTTCATTTTCCAAAATGGGTAAAAAAAATTGAGACATTATACAAATTAGCACCAGATAACCAGCACTGCTTTTATTTTTAATACTCTTTTTCTGATACTCACTGATTGCATTCACCACCCTAAGTAAATTGTTCTTCCATGTACTTGAAAAGCGGGATTTTGTTTTTCTCCTTTTTGTCTGATGACCCACTCTCTCAGTGCTGGATCATCCCCTAGCCCTCTTGGCAGGTGATCACCTACATGGAGGAGTTTGCTCCAGAGATCGTATCTTGGGTCATTTTAGGTTTGTTTCACTCCTGGTCCTCAGTCATGCTGCCCTGACTTCTGAAATAAGGGAGCTCCAGCACCATTGCTGAGTTGTTGATTCACATCAAGTGTTGATGCAGACACTGAGTCCTTGGGATCCTGGAGAAATTACTTAGCTTCTCTGTGTCCCTTTGACCAAAGCTGCATTTGTGAGCTTATTAGCAAGAATCTCCTACACTGGAGAATTTGTGTGCATTCTTGACTTTTCCTCAGTGAGGACTGTGACACTGTTTTTTTTTTTTTTCTATAATTACACTTAGCTGGGGGGAAAAAAAAAACCCTTTTTACCTATGTGGAATGATCTTTTGAATTTAAGGTTGTGATTTTTATCACTGAAATACTACCGAAATGTCACCACCCTCTGTCCCCCTTTCTTCCTTCCCTCCTGCCCACTCTTTATAAAAATTTTTGCCTGTTGGGTTTAGGAAACAGAGAAAGGAATCTGGAAAAAATTTCCTTTCATCAGAAATGTTGGCCAGAAGCCATTGGGAAGTGCACAGTGCACTTCTTCCATATGTTGTCAGCTTTTAAGAATGTGTTTGAAGACATTTTTTTTTCTGTTGGCTGTTGCTTACGGGTCTGTAATGATGATTGCGTATGTGTGCCCTGCTGGTCTTATTTTCAAAATCACGTTGGTCCCTGATCTTATGGACATTCAGAATGTTTTGTAAGCACTACAGACAGGATCATTTTAGGACCAAGTAGAGGAAGAGCTGTGTGTGCAGTGAGTATAATAATTCTGTGTACAGAGTATGTGCCGTTGTTGTGGGCATTTTATATACATAATATTTTTCAATCTTCAAAAAAACCCAAATCGACACCTCTCTGTCAAATAAATAAATAACAACAACAAAAAAAACTGTTAAAAAAAAAACACCCAAATGGTTTCTCTTATCCCCAGCTTTCAGAAGAGAAAAACTCAAAGACATACAGAAGTTAAATAATTTGCCTAAAGTCACACAGGATTTAATTCTAATTAAGTTATATTAATTTGAAGAGAAGAGTTACAGTTTTGGATCTTAGTAAAGGATGTCATCTTCCTGAGTTTCATGCTGTGATTTAAGTTTTCTTAAAAAAATTGGAAGAGGGTAGAAAGGGTCAAAAGTTGCCTGAATTAGAAACTCCAGAATTGTATTGTACAGTGTCTTCGGTTAAATCAGTTAATTTCTGCCTCAGATGCCTTTGCGTCCACGTTGAAGGTTGTTTCCTTATGGGATTATTTACTGTTGAACTCTGGAGATGAGAGTTTAAGGAGAATACAGTATCATACGATCACAAAATATGTCTAAGAGTTGGTGATCATTCCTCGCTAAGTGTACTCGATGCCAGCTTATTGTTCTGAAAATGTCAGTCGGACAAAACTAAATTTTGGTTATTTTGAGAAAAGACATTTGGATTTAGCAGGTGAGGTAACGCTTTCGCTCGTTTTATAATAGTGTAACGGAGAGAGAGCAAAAGAAGAAGCAATCACACATTTTGAGAAGCTCTTTGAAATCCTAGAAGAGAGGAAATCATCTGTTTTGAAAGCAATTGATGCTTCCAAGAAGCTAAGACTAGACAAATTTCAGACTCAAGTGGAGGAATATCAGGGGCTTCTAGAGAACAATGGGCTGGTGGGATATGCCCAAGAAGTGCTTAAGGAGACGGATCAGTCCTGTTTCGTACAGACAGCGAAACAGCTCCACCTCAGGTACGTTGCTTTGAATTTAGAATCTCCTTGGCAGCGACCTTCAGTCCCGCTCTGTGTTTCACCTTGAGCTCTTGGGGTTCCTAATGCAGTGCTCTGCAGAGACACCCTTGCCGCACTCTTAACTGGAACCTTGAGCGACGTGGTGGTTTTTTTGGTTTTTTTAATCACATTGCAGATGTTTAGTCTGATGGGCCTTTTACGGAGTTGTTTTTATATAAACTCTATCTGTCTGCAGAATACAGAAAGCTACAGAATCTTTGAAGAGCTTTAGACCCGCGGCTCAGACTTCTTTTGAAGACTATGTTGTTAATACATCTAAACAAACAGAACTTCTTGGAGAATTGTCCTTTTTCTCTAGTGGTAAGTTTCAGTGACGGGCAAAAGCTTCTTACTCTTGTAGTCGGAGTTCACATTACGTGGGAAAAATGCACTCTTCGGTTTGACAGTATGAAAAACCATGTTTTTCTGCTAAAGAGTATATATTCTGTTGGTTTGTGTGGTTTTTAAACATTGTATGGGTGGCTCAGTCGTTAAGCATCTGCCTTCGGCTCAGGTCATGTTCCCGGGGTCCTGGGATCGAGCCCCGCATTGGGCTCCTCACTCGGCAGGGAGCCTGCTTCTCCCTCTGCCTCTGCCCCTCCCTCTCCTGATGCGTGCGTGCGTGCATGATCACTCTCTCTAATAAATCAATAAAATCTTTAAAAAACGCATTGAATAAATGGCATCACATTGCATATGTATCCTTTCTGTGAATTGTTTTTCAAGAAAATGAAGTTTAAGATACTTGTTACTCACAAAGTTCTGGTTGAAAGCTATATTTTAGCTGTGTATAGTATTTCATTATATAAACCATTTCCCTACCGAGAGACAATTTGTTTCTGTTTTTTTCTCCATTGCTCTGTTGAACACCTTCGTCAGTGTTCACTTGTGCACACGTATGTGGGTTTCTCTAGGGCAGAAACCTAGAAATGATGTCTCCAGGCTAAAACTGACTCCAAGAGGTTTTAAGTGTTTACCTGGCTGTATTAATTAGTTTGTGAGGGCTGCCGAAACAAAATACCACAGACTGCCTGCCTTGAACAACAGAAATGTATTTTCTTCCAGTTCTGGAGGCTCAGAGTCTGAGATCAAGGTGTTGGCAGGGTTGGTTTCTTTTTTTTTTTTTTTTAAAGATTTTATTTATTTATTCATGAGAGACAGAGAGAGAGAGAGAGAGGCAGAGGGAGAAGCAGGCTCCCAAGGAGCAGGAAGCCCGATGCGGGACTCGATCCCAGGACCCTGAGATCATGACCTGAGCCAAAGGCAGACGCTTAACCATCGGAGCCACCCAGGCGCCCAGCAGGGTTGGTTTCTTCTGAGGCTGTTCTCCTTGGCTTGCAGATGGCAGCCTTCCGGTGTCTTCACGTGGCCTTCCATCTACACGTCTGTCTAAATTTCTACTTATAAGGACACCAGTCATGCGAGTCATGGTGGATTAGTTCCCATCTTAATGAGTTCATTTTAACTTAATTACCTCTATAAAGACTCTTTCTCCAAATAAAGTCACAGTCTGAGGTACCGGGGGTTAGAACTTCAGCATGCGAATTTTGGGGCCATAACACGCGCTTACGATTGTGTTTTGCTGTTCCCCAGTGGGGAGGTCTTCCTTTCCTTTTTCCCTTCTTGCCTGGTTCATATCCCCCCCCCCGCCCCCCCATCCCCGGTTTCTCTTCTAGTGCTGGTGAACAGTTCAATCCTTAGAATGGAATACTTACGGATTGATGACTGTATAAGAATGTATGTGTGGATTTGTAATCATCTGGAAGAAATTTGTCTTGTTTGAAGTTGCAAATTCTAGGGGTTCCTGGGTGGGTGGCTTAGTACAGCATCCGACTTGATCTTAGGTCTTGACCTCAGAGTTGTGAGTTCAAGCCTCACATTGAGCCCGGAGCCTACCTAAAAACAAGAAAAAAAAATTAAAGTTAAAAACTCTGAAGGATTATTACCACGACCTGCTTTCTTTCAAATCTATACCTGAATCTCCTTTCAGATATGTGCTTATCTTTTTTTTTTAAAAGATTTATTTATTTATTTTTAGAGCGTTTATTTATTTATTTTTAGAGTGAGAGAGTGCACGCGAGTTGAGGGGGAAGGGGGAGAGGGAGAGAGGGAAAGAGAGTCCTCAAGCAGACTTTTAGCTTTGTGTAGAGCGTGATGTGGGGCTCAATCCCAGGACCCTGAGATCATGACCTGAGCCTAAATCAAGAGTCGGACGCTTAACTGACTGAGCCACCCAGGCACCTGAATATGTGCTTATTTTATTATAACGATCTTCTTTTTCCAAATATGTATTTGTTACTCTTTCAAATGCTAATTCTCAGGTACTATAGTCTCCCTTTTTCCAAAAGGTATACTTGAATTGTTTTTCATATACATGCTAGTTTACTTAGGAGAACAAGGTCCTCTCATCCCTGGGGGTCCCAAAACAGTCCTTGGAAAGATGATGTTGAAGGTTGGTAATCTTGGATTGGACCAGTGTCTAACAAAGAACGAAGTGTAGAGGATGGGTGACCATGGAAAGTTGTTACCCAGCTTCTGACTGACGGATGGTCTCATTGTTTCCTGCATGCACATTTTTTTTGTAAGCTATGTTTCAAAAAAAGAAAAGAAAGGGGTATGGGGTGGAGTATGTACTACTCATGTAATTTTGCCCCCTAAATGTATTTTGAATGACTTTCCAGATTTCGCACGGCTGTATAACATTGGGTTGCATAAACGGACCATACACAGACATGCCACTACATTGCTTATATATATCTGGGGGAGGCTAAGAGGGATACTTTTATTTTCACTACATATACTTCTCTGATTTGATGTAAATGTGTGTTATGTGCGTGTGTGACTTTCATAGCTTATCCTAAGCACTTAAGCTTATTGGAATTTCTTCTATGGAAGGGATTCTGCATATGCACAGAGGTTTAGCTGTGATACTTTTGTATCATAGTTTTTATGAAAAACTGGAAACCCGTTTCTGAAAATTGTTAAATGTTGTTACAGCCATGGAGTGAAATGCCAGTGGGAGAAAAACACTGGCAGGATCTGTACAAAATTATTGTAGTGATTATCTTTGAGTTACTTAAAGTGTCTTTTATGTAGTTTCTGATTCTCTTACAAAAAATACTATGTATCATATTTATGCCAAGAAAAATTCATTTAAATTGCTTTGCAACTCTTTGGAAGAAAATCTGAAAGAAAATTGTGTAATATTTCATTGAACTTTGTTAGACTCACCCAACTTAGATTTAAAAGATTTAAAATTAAAATAATTCTAGGAGGACACAGATTAAAAATTTCAAGTCCAGTGTTGTTATTTTAGTAGGTGGAAATTGAAAGGCATAGGTTAAAAACTTTAATTTATGGTGTTTCAGAATGAATATAACATGTAAAGCTAAATTGAATTTTTTTTTCCTTATTTGTCATTTTCCTTCTTCCTTTCAGTTATAAACCTAAATTATACCTTTTTTTTTTTTTTAAGATTTTTTATTTATGGGGCGCCTGAGTGGCTCAGTCGTTAAGCGTCTGCCTTCGGCTCAGGTCATGATCTCAGGGTCCTGGGATCGAGCCCCGCATCGGGCTCCCTGCTCAGCGGGAAGCCCGCTTCTCCCTCTCCCACTCCCCCTGCTTGCGTTCCCTCTCTTGCTGTGTCTCTCTCTGTCAAATAAATAAATAAAATCTTTAAAAAAAAAATTATTTATTTATTTGACAGAGAGCACAAGCAGGGGGGAGGGGCAGAGGGAGAGGGAGAAGCAGGACTCGATCCCAGGACCCTGAGGTCATGACCTGAGCCAAAGGCAGATGCTTAACAACTGAGCCACCCAGGCGCCCATGCTTAATTCTTTTTCATTTTCAATTTTGTGGTAGGAGCACTTACCTCGAGATCTGTTCTCTTAAATTCTAAGCGTGGAACACAGCAGCATTGATTCTGAGTATGATGTTGTACTGAGATCTCCTTCTTTGTCTTACTTGACTGATATTTCATGCCTCTTGATTAATAACTGCCCATTGCTCCCTCCCCCAGCCCCGGCAGCCAGCATTCCAGTGTCTGATTTTGTGAACTCAGCTCTTGGAGATTCCTCATAGAAGTGGGATCGCGTTGTCAGCGTATGTCTCTGGTGTCTGGCGTATTTCAGCTTGTGTGTCCACAGGCCCGTCCGTGTTGTACGTTGCCAGAATTCCTCTTTTCCTTATACACAGCATTACAAACTTAGAAAATTCTTGGACCGGACAGAAATCATTGAAGTCTCGTTGGTACATCATTTTTATTGAGGAACATAGAGGTTCTGAAAGACCGATATTTTAACATCTTTTCTTGATGCTTTCAGGCATAGATGTGCCAGAGATCAATGAGGAACAGAGCAAAGTGTATAACAATGCTCTGATCAACTGGAACCATCCCGAGAAGGATAAAGCGGATAGCTATGTTCTTGAATATCGGAAGATTAACAGAGATGAAGAAATGCTGTCGTGGAACGAGATTGAAGTGTGTGGCACGAGCAAAGTCATCTCAGACCTGGAAAGCAATTGTAACTATGCTTTCCGAGTGAGAGCCTACAAGGGTTCGATCTGCAGCCCTTGCAGCAGGGAGCTGATCCTCCATACCCCTCCAGCTCCAGGTATTGTGAATACTGGGACTCAGAAGGTCTTAGAGTCAGAAGAGACCTTGATAAAAAATAACCTAGCCAGCATCTCTGTCTAGATCCACGCTGAAACCAGCTCTCATTTGTTTAAAAAAAAAAAAAAATTCTAGAAAATAGGTTCCATCCCCAGCTAGGATTTAGAAATAGACTGAATACGTGAATTTCATCAGGTAGTCTGGGAACGGGATTAGAGTTTAGCCTGACATCAGATACAGAAAAACATGACATTTGAGTGAGCAGGGCTATTAATTTGAGATTAAAATGGCATAGATGCTACCTTACAGGTTTTAAACAGTAGAGTTCTGTGTTTTTGATAAGTGTATAGGAATCTCTGTAACAGGGGTGCCTGGGTAGCTCAGTCAGTTAAAAAGCGTCTGCCTGGGGCGCCTGGGTGGCTCAGTCGTTGGGCGTCTGTCTTCAGCTCAGATCGTGATCCCCGGGTCCTGGGATTGAGTCCCACATCGGGCTCCCTGCTCGGCGGGAACCACCTTCTCCCCCTCCCCCTCCTCTCCTCCTGCTCTCTCTTTCGTTCTATCTCTATCTCAAATAAATAAATAAAATCTAAAAAAAAAAAAAGCTCTACAACATAGTTCTAGGTAGATTTTTTAAAAAAAATTATAATATGAAATATCATTGTGATTAACCTCCTTCTGACTTGTCCAGATTTTCTAACTCAGTGATTCCCGGTAGGCGGGGTTGGAGGGTGTATAGTAGAACCACATGGTAGCTGCCCCCTCCCCCAAAAGCTCCCCTTCCCAGCCCCCTCCCCCACCTTCCGAGGCAGAAACCACTGCTGCCCCTTACAGTAGAGCACCTGTAGATTTTTATAGAATGAGAATCACCAGGTTAGATGCTCCTTGCAGCGTCTCCGTGGACAACACGGTTTCAGAACCAAACTTGTGCTTCTTGTGCTTAGCAGGAAAACCTTCTGGCCTGTTGGTCACTGCCTTCAAGGTTCCTCCAGTTGGTTTCCAGACCCCACTGCCGCCACCAGATTTCAGTGGCTCATGTGCCTGGATTTCGTACACTATTGTCTTTCCTTCCTCTTTTGTCTGAAGTGTACTCGCCACTACTTTCAGGCCCATTGTGGCCAATTTAAAAAAAATTAGAATACAAATACAAATCAGGGTTGGCTAGCATTGTTCTTCTTGAATTTGAATAAAATCCAACAGAGAGTGTGGGGATGGATTTGTAAGTATTAAGGTGATATTTTACCATTTATGTAGTTTCCCCTTTCTTGTCTCTCTGACTGAAAGTGGAATTAAAAAGAAACCTGGAAGTAGCTGCAGTTTTCGGTGATGTGGTGGACGGGGAAGGAAGCAAGGACATGTTCCAAGTTGTCTTTTTTTTTTTAAGATTTTATTTTTAAGTAATATCAACACCCGATGTGGGGCTTTAACTCACAGCCTCGAGATCAAGAGTCGCACGCTCCGCTGACTGAGCCTGCCAGGCGCCCCCCAAATTGGCTTGCTTTTTTCTGAGAGAAGCTGTATGAATGGGGTGACCAATCAAATATATTTTGCAAACTGGGAGACTTTTGAGATCCACTGGAAGCAGGAATGATCACAACAGGATAGTAGACATTACCAGGAAGAGTGGTCAGCCTATAAATGGAGAATGGCTTTAGCTTGCTACTAGACTTTTTTTTTTTTATTGTGGTATATGATATAGTAAAAAATGATCATTTTAAACATTTTTAAGGGTACAGGTCAGTGACATTAAGTACATCCACACTGTTGTGCGGCCACCACCACTCACATCTCTGGAACATCTTCGTTTTTTCCACATGAAATTCTGTGCCCATTAAACACGAACTCCCATTCCTCCTTCCCACAGAGCCTGGGAACCTCTTTTCTACTTTCTGCCTTTGTGAATTGCGTGTACCTCATAGAAGGGGATTGATCTAGTCCTTCCGTGCCTGGCGTATTTGGGGCTTCATCCTTGTTGTAGCATGTACCAGAATTGCCTTGCTTTTTTTAGGCTGAATACTATTCCATTGTATGGATAGACCACATTTTCTGTATCCATTCATGTGTTGATGGACATTTGAATTGTTTCCACTTTGGGGCTAACAGCCAATGCTCATGTATTTGAGTTGATAGAGACTTAGGAGAGTGGCATTATGTCCATCCTGTCGTTGAGGAAATTAAAGGTTCAGTTAAACTCCATTTAAATCCTTGAGCAGGGATTACAACTCTCATCTCTCTAAAGCCAAAACCTTTGCCTTTTTTTTTTTTAAACATCATGCACTATGTCTCATGTCTGCCATACTGATTGATAAGGAAGAGCCCCTATTAAAATTGCTAATATTTTACACATTTATAAAATGTGGAATACATGTTTAGGAAAATGTACAGGTAATTATGAAAATGTACAGTCCCTTACTTTAAGGAGAAAAGGGACAGATCCAGTAGTGTAAAAACATTTAGAAGAGATCTGCTGTATCTGTTGCAAGGAACCCCATTCATAGGTTTTCTCATACACTTAAAATGCTTCCTTCTGCCTTTTGACTTTTCTGAAGATGTTCTGGTGTAGAGAATTTCCTGGAAGTGATTTCCCCATCGGGGAGTTGGTTTGTCCCAGTTTATCAAGGGTAGTGTGAACCATTCCTCTTCACGGCTCATTTCGGTCATTTCTGGTTCAAAACCCGATCGGATTTAACCGCCGATTACAGAAATGCTAACACGTAGTCATCAGACTAATTTCAAGCTCTCTTTGCAGTTTTCAGTTTCCTCTTTGATGAAAAATGTGGCTATAATAATGAACACCTCTTGCTGAACTTGAAGAGAGACCGCGTAGAGAGCAGAGCTGGGTTTAATCTCCTGCTTGCCGCGGAGCGCATCCAAGTAGGTTATTACACAAGCCTGGACTACATCATTGGAGATGTTGGAATTACCAAGGGGAAGCACTTCTGGGCCTTCCGTGTGGAGCCGTATTCATACCTGGTCAAAGCAGGAGTAGCTTCCAGTGATAAACTACAGGAATGGCTCCGTTCTCCCCGTGATGCCGTTAGCCCAAGGTAGGTTCTTCTACTGATCTAGAACTCGAGAGTCCTTTTACAAGTAAACATCCTTGTTGAGCAAGGCAAGCCCGGAAATCCCCTTGGGTCTACTTAACACAGATGGAGTGCGTTCCTTAGACTCTGGGGCTTTGGCTAAGGAAAGGGGTCCAGTTGTCTTTTAGTTCCACGATGAGTAATGAGACTTCGCAGTTCATTTCTGGTGCCATGAGGAAATAAGCCTGTTTTGGATACTTCTCGACTGTGCTTTGCAGTTTAAAATTTTGAAAGGTTTTCATATCCATCACCTTACTTCTGTGATGATAAGTATTACTCACATGTATGGTGAAATGCTTCTAATTGCCATACTTCCAAATTAATACAACGTTGTTCTTTTGTTACGAGACACAATTTTTTTAAACTCCCTTGTAAGGACTTTACAAAATTGGGTCATGGGACACAGGTTTCCACATCCAAGAATTCTTTCTTTCTTTCTTTTTTTTTTTTAAAGATTTTATTTATTTATTTGGCAGAGAGATACACAGCGAGAGAGGGAACGCAAGCAGGGGGAGTGGGAGAGGGAGAAGCGGAGCCTGATGTGGAGCTCGATCCCAGGACCCTGGGATCGTGACCTGAGCCGAAGGCAGATGCCTAACCCACTGAGCCACCTAGGTGTCCCTCAATAATCAATCTCCTAAGAAACTGGAATTCTTGGGGTACCTGGGTGGCTCAGTCAGTTAAAAAGCGTCTGCCTGGGGAACCTGGGTGGCTCAGTCTTTGGGCGTCTGCCTTCGGCTCAGGTCATGATCCCAGGGTCCTGGGATAGAGCCCCGCATCGGGCTCCCTGCTCAGCGGGGAGTCTGCTTCTCCCTCTCCCACTCCCCCTGCTTGTGTTCTCTCTGTCGCTGTGTCTCTCTCTGACAAATAAACAAAATCTTTAAAAGAAAAAGAGATCGATTATTGAACCGAGATTGTATGGTTTCGTTGTATTAGATGGCATAAGGTCTGCTAGTCCACACAGATCATTTTTGACCCCATCATTGTGTGAACAGAATCCCAAATGAATAATCTGAGTTAATAGGAAAAGCTTTTTGCACAAGGGTGAGAAATTGACAAAACGATGAAAATTGTAATTGGGACATGGTCGATTAAACACAGTACAATAGACCTAGAATATTGATAGAGTATTGGTATTAATGTGTAAAAAGCTTGTAACATAAAAAATATTAGAAGTGAGAAAACCCGGGATGCCTGGGTGGCTCAGTTGGTTAAGCGACTGCCTTCGGCTCAGGTCATGATCCTGGAGTCCCGGGATTGAGTCCCGCATCGGGCTCCCTGCTCAGTAGGGAGTCTGCTTCTCCCTCTGACCCTCCCCCCTCTCATGTGTGCACTCCCTCTCTCATTCTCTCTCTCTCAAATAAATAAAATCTTTAAAAAAAAAAAAAAAAGAAGTGAGAAAACCCGATTAAAAGCGTCCATGTAATGTAATCACAAATATATAAAAAGTGAATTATGCATAGGAAGAAAATGGAAGGACCTTTGTATCAAAAATGTATATAAACTGCTACTGTTTTATACTTATGGGAAGAAAACCTTCGTGCTTGCTTACCTCATAGATCCATGTAGAAATCTCAATCCAGAAAGAGGGTTCTTAGGACCATGAAACATGACTTTTTCTCCTGCATTGTTTTGCAGTGCCCATGTATTTTACTTTAGTTTGGTAATTCCTTGCATTAGGGCACACGTCTTGGTTTTATATATTTTTTTTACATATGATTATGTGCTGTGAATATTTAATCTACGACAGTTCCCTTCAGTTTTCTTCCCCCACTTTATTATTATTTAAGTAATCTCTACACCCAGTGTGGGGCTCGAACTCATGAGCCCGAAACCGAGTCTGAGCCAGCTAGGCACCCTTCCCCCACTTCAGTTTTGATAGGCCAAAGTCCTGAGTTATTTTACAGGTTTTTATTATTTTTCTCATCTGCATGTATATATAGATGTTTTATGATATTTCGTGACACAGAATTTGGGGCTGAGTCTCTGGTACCATTCTAAATGGCAGTGTGTAGTCGTCATGTTTTTAATTGATCTGTGTTTTAATAGAAAGTTTTTGATGTATGGTTTAATTTTAAAGCAATGTATAGCATCTTATGACAACGTTTTGAGGCCAGCCGAAGGCCTGTGGCTGGTGACCCAGCTCAGACTGTCGTGTGTTGTGTTCTAGATATGAGCAAGACAGCGGCCATGACAGTGGAAGCGAAGATGCGTGCTTTGATTCCTCACAGCCGTTCACATTGGTCACCATAGGCATGAAGAAGTTCTTCATCCCCAAGTCCGCCACTTCTGCCAATGAACCTGAGAACAGAGTTCTCCCCATGCCCACAAGCATAGGGGTTTTCCTTGACTGTGATAAAGGCAGAGTGGCTTTCTTTGACATGGATCACATGAAATGTTTGTACGAGCGCCAGGTGGACTGCTCGCACACCATGTACCCAGCATTTGCATTAATGGGCAGTGGAGGAATTCAGCTTGAGGAACCCATCTCGGCAAAATACCTGGAATACCAAGAGCACATGTAGTTTAAGCATCAGTGACTTAAGGTGGAAAAGGGAAACGGAATAATGCCTTGGTGTTAACCTTCCTAACTAATTACATATCATCTAAGTAGTCCGTGGCCACACTTGTTTTTGTGTGTGTTTCTTCTTAAATCGGAAAACCCAAACAGTCCTGCCTCGTCCGTGTGGTCGTCCTGACTTGCACAAGCCAGGGGAGAGTAGAGACCCTCTCTCCTGGTTAACTCTGAAATGGTTAACTCTGTAACTGGATTGTGTTTCTTTTTTTACGAACAGGAAATCTAATTTATTTATGTCAGCCCTGTTGCTGATACTTATATTTCTTTTGGGGGGGGGATACAAAAGTATTTATTATGTTTCTTTTGTGTTTGGTTTTTCATTTTGTATCATGTTTGTTTTAAGAGATTTTTTAGATGCCTTATGGGTGGGAATTCGTACTTAGCCTTGTGTCTCGCATGTTCTTCATAGGAAAACAAAAGTATGGATAGGTAAAAAGGCCATAGAAATGGTAGTATATTTAAATGGAAAATTATGTATTTTGAGGTGTATAATGGATATTCAGAGTATATTCCCTGGAAAATGAATACTGCTTTTTGTTTTCTTTTAAGACTACAAATTGTATTTTTAAGGATATTTTGAAGAGTTCCTTTAGCTGTAATGTCCACATCTGCATGTGTAGTTAAACATCATTTTTTGTTTTTGTTTTTTTGCAGGGAACACAGAGTTCTTGGCTAACACACGAAACTTTTCATGTAAAATTTGTCTTCAGTTTTTCTTACTCTATGAAAGTATCTGAGCTTATAGCAAATAATTTATTTTTCACAAATATTAGTGACGATTCACTGATATTTGGCATATTTGTTCTTTTGCTCTCTTACCGTGTCCTATGATTTTATGATTTTCATTTTTTGGCACTGATACTATATATCAGATTGTCCTGGCTTATGTTTACATGTTTGGAAAGTTCATGGTTTATTTTTAATGTCATTAAATTATTCTAAAATATGGAGTAACTGGTCAGTTGGATGTTCTTTTCTATGGCCCATTGTTTGGTAATAAGCATTTGTAAAGGTAAGTAAAAGACAAATTTAGTTGTTAGGAATAATAACGAAAATCATAGTGACTGTGTGTACCCTTTTAAAAGTTCTTTTGATTTGCAGAATTAATATTTTAGTTGAAATTTTACATTCATTTTTGAAAGATGCCTTTTACTTAGATGTTTTTTATTTAAACTGCTTATTTTTTAGAAGTTAAAATGTTCAGAAGCTAGACTGCTGTACATTGTAGCACTCATGATTTTGAAAGGCTTTTGACCTATTTTGATAGAACAACCAAAATCCTAGGTCTTGTCTGGTTTCCTTGTTTGTTTGTTTTTAATATATATTTCTAAGTGGAAGTCTGTTCTTCAGGCTGGTGGCATCAAATTAGCTTTTTTATCCCCAACCCAAGTAGGAGATACTGTGGCGAAATTCAGTGTTGAGTAGACTTTGTTACTTTCCCACCGATGAATAGCACTTTACGACATAGGCTGAACTAAACACATCCGCAGTGTTATGTGGACCATTGTGCGTGAAGGCTGCTCACGTCACGTGTGTGGTAAGGTTTGAGTCTCAAGCCTGTGTAAGCACATAATCCTGTAGACGTTTTAAACATAAAGCTTTAACAGGCATAGGGAAGGCGGGTAAAACCTTGTATAGTTGTATAGAAATCGTTCTGGATTTCTTTCGTTTTTAATAAAAATTGAAATAAGTGTAATTATTGAACTGCATCCTGGGAATTCTCAGTGTATTTATGTGGAAAATGGAGACAAATTGTTGATAAGAGATGTTCAGCTGAATATATTGACTCAGACCTAAGGTTTTACATGAAGTTGTTTTGGGCATGTACTTAACTAGCTCTAATTCTTGTCGAAGTGATCATTAGAAAAGCTTAACGTGAAACTAGTTTACCTCAGCTAATTGATCAGATTGTCTCCTATTCCTTTTCTGCTCCATAATCAGATTTTGATCAGAAGACTGTTCTTTAGTTCACATTCATATTCTTGGGCCATCAGGCTCTAGGAGTTGTGTGTCACAATGAATTGTTACTCATGCTTGATGGGTCTTCATTTAAAAAAAAAAAACAAACAATTCAGGCTATCCCCATGATACTGTATAATAACTTAATTCTCATATTCGCAGTTGCTTTCGGGAAAGTGGTAGGACTCAGAGCTATCTCTGAGGCATTGAATACACTCTGGGTCGTCATCTGATTAGACCCTGGGAGTGTGTCCCACGTGGGAATATCATCAATCCTGGCCTTGCTACAGAAAGTGGAGAACCAAGCATTAAAGGCAAGAATCTGCGTAAGAAATTACGTTCGACCAGAAGGTGTGCATTCATTTTAGAGGATGTTTACCGTCTTGTTAATGGCGATTAACATCCTGAGAATTGATTCTTAGGACTCTCTTGCTTCAACAAATAAACCTGAAGGAATTTAGTTACGTTTTTGATTGGGAACCCAGTTCATTTATTTACAGAAAGTTTTTAACTCCGCTGTTTCTGAGACATTGAGCTGTTGTACTGGGTGTAAGGTGACCAAGACCGCCCAGCCAGGTTCCTGCTCTTAGGGGCTTCCTTTTGAGGAAATGGAAAGTGCTGGAGAGTGTTTGAGGAGGGGGCTCTGTTAGACTTGGTGACGGTCAGGGACGCCCCTCTGAGGAGGCACTAGAAGTTTGACAGCTCACCACGAAGGAGCTGGCCGTACAAAGAGCCAAGGGAAGTGCATGCTGGGTGGAGAGAACAAGGAGCTCAAGAAGGCTTTGAGATCACGAACTGGTGAGCGTGCTGGCAGGAAGTAGCCTTCACCCTAGAGGGTTCCCTTGAAACACTGATGAAAGGGTTACTGAGACGTGAGCCACCCTGAAGAAACGAGCAATGGTGAGGCCATGGGAGGACGAGCCACCACCCAAAGCCATTACTGCCTCTGGAGCAGGGACAGCAAGGGGAAATCATGTTCCAAGATGTTGGGGGGAGAGAGACATTAAGAAAGGGTTGCTTAGTGGGAGTTGGGGTCACCGTGAGAGGCAGCTAACCCCTGAGATGGGGCACCAGGACACGGAGTCAGAAATACCCTTCACTGGATCTGTTGGTGCTGCCTATTGACTAAACCCTATGGGCGGCCACCCAGCAAGGAAGGGCTCTTTCCAGATGCGGACAGCGGGGATCATCTTCCTGGGGTGGAGATGGGGAAGCAGGCGTCTGGGGGCGGGGGGCGGGGGGGTGGCTTAAATGGAGAACAGTTGGAGCAATTGGGAAGGAGCTTGGTGTACTTGAGGGGGAAAAGGCTATTGGCCATTGTGCTGACTGCTTAAATAAGGGTATTTATGATGTCCTGAAATAATAAAACACAAAAATGAAGACTTAGAAAACCATTACCTGGGAGATCTCCTGTGTCCTTAACTGTCCCTGAGTCATTTCTCCAGTTTTCTTCAGAAGCTCCACCTCCTGTCTTCTCTGGAAGGGATGAGTAGTGGTGGTGGGCCAGGCGGGCAGGAGAGCTGGGAGGGGCCTGGGAAGTGGGAGCCAGCGTTTGGGGAGGGGGGGTTAGCTGTCCCCTGCACTAACCTTCCAACAGTCCCTTGGCTCAACCTTGGGACCATCCAGAGTCCACTTCATCCCACCTCTCCGGTACAAACAACATTCTTACCTGATCACCGTAATAGCTTCCTGTCTGGTCTCCTTCCTTCAGCTGTGTATTAGTTGCATAACTAAATTCTCCTAAGAAACCCTGAGACCTCTGGACTTAACCGTATGGATTTTTGGCTCTCACAAAATCTCTTGTAGCCCAGCCCTGGCTTTCCTCCGCGGTCGATGCCAGGGTCAGGCTCCCTATGCTTTGCGATGCCGTCTTAGCATGGGGTTTCTAATGTTGCAAGTTTACATAGTTTCTAGAAAAAGAGGCTGGAGAGTCCCCAACAGCTACTAATGCCCCAGCACATCACTTGCATTCATGTTTCATTAGCTCGAACTAATCACGTGGTGCTGAAACCTGCAGGCATGGCAGTGAGGAACTTCTCTGGTTTTCTCCAAGTGCCCAGGCGGGAGACCACCAGATCCAGGGGAGCACTAATAATGTCTATCTCAAGCCCTTGCACCATCACTTTTTCTCAATTACAAAAAAAAGCGTGAGACTTTTGCAAATTCCTGCTGCTCCAGGTCGCCACACAATCCTTCACCTTGATCTTTTCTCAGCGAGAACCCTAACTCCTCTTTAAATTTTTTTTTAAAAGATTTTATTTATTTGATAGAGCACAAGCAGAGGGAGAAGCAGGCTACCTGCTGAGCAGGGAGCCCAACGTGGGACTCGATCCCAGGACCCTGAGATCATGACCTGAGCTGAAGGCAGACGCTTAACCAACTGAGCCACCCAGGCGTCCTTAACTCCTTTAAATTGTGTCCTTCCCCCCAACAGACCATACTCCCCATTCCCTGCTTTAGTTGTTTTCTTGAAGCACTTAGACATTTCACTTTTGTCTGCATCCTCTAAAATATTAGCTCCACCAAGACAAGAGTTGTATCCAGTTTTTATCACTGCGGGATCCCAGCACCTCGAATCTCTCCTGCTTTCAAGCCCTAGGACCCTCTGCTGCCTTCCTCTATGTGGTCCCTGCGGGTCCTGAGCCTGCCGGGGATCTGCGTGGGTAAATCAACTTGCAGCTCACAGGGTCCTCCCTCTGCAAGTTTTCAGATTTGACTTTCCTCCACCAGGTCATTTGCCATTCGTCCATCTGTTCTCACATCGGCATCGTTAATGGTTACACAGGTCTCCTGGTTGCGGTGAAGTTGGAGTTGGCTTTTCAGTTTCCTGTGTATTTTTTTTTTTTAAAGATTTTATTTATTTATTTGAGACAGAGAGAGAGACAGAGAGCATGAGAGGGAGGAGGGTCAGAGGGAGAAGCAGACTCCCTGCCAAGCAGAGAGCCCGATGCGGGACTCGATCCCGGGACTCCAGGATCATGACCTGAGCCGAAGGCAATCGCCCAACCAACTGAGCCACCCAGGCGCCCCGTTTCCTGTGTATTTTTATTTTAGGGTGATTTTTTTGTGGGGGCAGGGGATGACTTTCAAGAGGAAGAGGCAGTTAGGATGTTGCCATCTTGGAACTAGAGCAAGTATTTTTGCAATGATGGATCCATAAAATTAGTATCTTTTTCAGATCTTCATTTTATAACACCTTGACTTAAGCAAAACAAGTTTTTGTGTTTTTTTTCATGATGGAGTTATAATGTGTACCTTGGGCTTGGCTGAAGACATGGTCTTGGAAGATCACTTATAAATTGAACTTTTATTGTATGTGGTGAGGTGAGTGGATTCAATATGTGATGAAGTTTGAGAGTTTTAAGGTACTTCGTCACTCCTTAATTTGTTTCGCCATTTTGATTCTTTTTGCCCTAACTGATCTCTCCACTTTCAGGCAAAGCACATCTGACAATAAGTATCTGTAGCCCAGAAATGATTTTCCTGGTAAAATTTGTTGAGTTGCCAGTTCTGCTCATAACTTTAACATGTGACTTTTAAAAAAAAACAAAACCTTATTTTTTTTAAAATGATCCCTCCCCCCAAGGTGGGGCTTGAACTCTGAACCCTGAGATCAAGAGTCGCACGCTCTTTCGACTGAGCCCGCCAGGTGCCCCTCACGTGTGACACTGGAATTCCTTCTTAAATGTACCTAATATGCCTTCACATTGTTGGGTGGTGAGGAAGCCTAAAGACATTTGTAAAATGCTGTGGACGTCCGTACATTGTAGTACGAGTCGAAGCAGTGATCTAGTGGGAGTTGATAGGTTTGGAGGAAAGTTGGTGTGCTGCCTTGTTAGGCAAAGTTAGATACTTGTTTTATATTTGGCAGGAGGAATTCTCACAGCATTGACTGCCTGTGTGATTCTTTGGAACTCGTGTCCGAAGTAGTGGTTGGTGTGGATTTTTGCTTTGGATTCATATGAGTTTTGTCATTTAGTATCTGTGTGATTGTATTTTTTATTTATTTTTAAAATTTTATTTATTTATTAGAGAGAGAGCACAAGCAGGGGGAGTGGGAGAGGGAGAAGCAGACTCCCCACTGAGCAGGGAGCCCAATGTGGGACTCGATCCCAGGACCCTGGGATCATGACCCGAGCCGAAGGCAGACGCTCAACCGACAGAGCCACCCAGGCGTCCCTCACAACACTGCTTTTCAACAGCATTCCCCCAAAATGGTCTTTTCACGCCATAGATATCTTTTAGGAATGATCAGAATATCTTCAAATACACGATTGTACCGGGGAATCATAAATAGTATGTTCACCTGCTATTACTTGCCTCTAATGTCCAAAGCCAAACTGGAAGAGGTACATGAATCACTTGAGGTAGAATTCAGACAGATAAAAATTAACTCTAGATGCTGAGAGACCAAGATCATAGGGCCCAGGCGTCTTTCTTTGTTATCACGTAACAAGGAGCCGGCGCTCATAACACGCAGAGGAAAAGGTCTCAGGTAGTCCGTGTTAGTCCGAGTCAAGCATCAGCTTCGCAGGGAAACTTAGTTCAGCATGGATTTCTCGGGCTGCTCCAGGAGCTGGGACGGACTGGCTAATTAAGAAGCCACAGCACGTGTTAAAGGCGTGCGGCTCACCTGGGGATCTGGTTAACATGCAGGTTTTAATTGAGCAGGGCTGAGCAGGGACTGGAGCACCTGCATGGCTAACCAGCTCCAGGTGAGGCCAAGGCGGCTGATCCCCGGCTCACCGCGTAGGCTTTAGATGGGCTTTCAGATGCCTAAGGGACCTGGGATCGGAGGTACCAGAGCAGAATTCCTTTGCGGTGAAAATGGAGCCAGCTCGACTGGAATGGGAGCCGTACTCCAAGGTAGGCCTCCTGAGATTTACAGGTAAGGGCCAAGTTTTCTTTTACTGCAGTTTTGAAAGCTTGGGCATTTAGGCAAACATTTAATTGAAACTCCCCACATTCTGTGTCGTATGGTGTAAATGTTGAGGCTTCCAAAACAACGCAGAGGTTCTCGGGCTCTTCAGCTCTTTAAGGAAATCAGCCAATTCTCAGCATGTGTCTTTCGGAATGTGAATAGAATTTGCTTGATCCTGACCCGTGGTCCCCGAGGATACTAGAATGTGTTAGTTGCAAAATGTACCCACAGCTAAAAGACTTGCCTTGATAAAGTTCGATCATTTCTGAAGTTGGCCGTGTACTGACTGCTGTGTTCCAGAAACTAGGCTAACTGCGTATCAGAGACCTTATTTGAATTCTCCAACATTGCTAAGGAGAGTGTATCATTTGTTAAAAAACAAAATCCAGGGGCGCCTGGGTGGCTCAGTCGTTAAGCGTCTGCCTTCGGCTCAGGTCATGATCCCATGATCATAGTCCTGGGATCGAGTCCCACATCGGGCTCCCTGCTCCGCGGGCAGCCTGCTTCTCCCTCTCCCACTCCCCCTGCTTGTGTTCCCTCTCTCGCTGTGTCTCCCTCTCTCTCAAATAAATAAAATCTTTAAAAAAACCCCAACAAAATCCATCCGACTAAGTTTGGGGATCATTGGCTTTATCAAACAGTTCATGGATTGGGCAACATCTCGTGGGACAAGCCGAGGGACAGGTACAAAGCAGAAGGCTTTTAAAGGAGGGTGGGATAAAGTTTTTAGCAGAAGAAAAGGATTCTTACCAGTAAGACCGCTTTCCCATCTGGGAGGAAAGCAAGGGGTCTTGTCATGTAGATGACCTTATCTTCTTTTGGGGGGATGGAGAGGGTCCCCCTGAATGGCTGACTCCCAGGCACTGATTGAAACATACCTGACTGACTGATGGGTTAAGACCTTTCTGGGAGAGGCTGAAATGCAGTTTCATTGGGTACTAAGCCCCTTAAAATGACAGTAATTGAAAATATCATTTCCATCATTAAATCTTAGTTTTTAATGACAGCACAGAATTTCACTGTTGGATAGTTTGATTTTCTAGTATTTGCTCTTACACATTTTTTTTTTTTAAGATTTTATTTATTCATTTGAGAGAGAGCACGAGCCAGAGGGGCTGGGTGGTGGGAGAGGGAGAAGCAGACTCCCCACTGAGCAGGGGCCCGATGCAATGGGGCTCAATCCAAGTGATGTAGGAAAGAGCGTTAGGATTCAAAGCCAACAGCCAAGAAAGAATTCTTGAGACATCTTTGGTGCACAAAGGTGGTTTTATTAAAGCACCGGGACAGGACCCGTGGGCAGAAAGAGCTACAATGGGGTTATGAGGAGTGGCCCACATTCAAGTTGGGGGAGGGGGTTAGAGATAGTGTAAGTCTCTAAGGAATTTTGGAAGCAAGGTTTCCAGGACCCTGAGGGGGCTAGCCATTGTTGGGAAAAGGTCATTTATTATTGTCTAATAAAACCTTAGTCATGAGACCCTCCAGATGTATATCAGTGGGTCATGTGCTTGGGGGATGATTGCCAACGTGTATCTTGGGATTTAGAGACAAAGAAGTTTCCAAAGGCATTTTTATATGTTAAAGTAGACTTAGAGGATCTGGGAGCGGGGAGAGGGTTGGGCTAGGATTGTTTTTTTGCCTTTAGCAAAGTATCAACATCTAGGCAGCTGAGTCCCTAGAGGAATGTCACTCTTCCTGTTTCAAGGACTTGTCAATGGGCTGTAGGTAGTAAGGAGATTTAGTATTTTTCTTCTGCTTTTGTTTCCCACCTCACGGGGACCCTGAGATCATGACCTGAAGGCAGACGCTTAGCACTGAGCCCCCCCGGCGCCCCTCCTCTTATAATCTGACCAAGGTACAGGGTTTCAGAGTGGCCACTCCAAGGAGGAACGTGTCTGCATGTGTTCTGCTTCCTTGTCTGTAAAAATACCAATCTTGTACAAAACAACGAGAACTTGAATGCTTTCCTGCTCTTGGGCAGGGCGTTCAATCTTCTTTCTCAGGGTCACCTTATACCATTGTTACTTGCTCTGCCTCTGAAAGCCTTTGAGTTTTTCAAGGCTCACAGGTTTGTTTGTTTTTTTAAGTAAGCTCTATACTCAGCGTGGGGCTCGAACTCACGACCCTGAGATCGGGAGTCGCATGCTCCACTGACTGAGCCAGCCAGGTGTCCCAGGGCTCAGAGTTTTGAAAGGGAGGCATAGTGAATTGGGAAGATAAATTCTCAGTCTTTTTGAGATCTTCAGTGGGCTCAGCATGTAAGTATTTTCAAAGGAAACTAGGACTCTGAAGTTGGTAATGCCAAGTGATTTGTCGAGGATTTTGGTGGTAAGAAGTATTCATAGGCCATTTTCAGATATAGATGATCGATTCTAAAATGGATGGAGTTACTGGATTTTACCTAGGGGAAATTCCATAGTTATCTACAGAGTCTAGAATTACCGTCAGGTGGCACCTTGTCCAGTCATGAGCAGAGACGTGTGTACTTTGGTGACGGTGCCCCCAAATCTGTCTTGATTCATATTCTATACTATCCTTCATGTTGTTCCTTTTCCCTAAAATATAAATTGCTTCCGAAAGTGTAGCCAGGGGGGCGCCTGACTGGCTCAGTAGGTAGAGCATGTGACTCTTGATCGCGGGTTGTGATTTTGGGTCCCATGTTGGGCGTAGAGCTTACTTTTGCTGCTGAAAAAATTGAAAGGCAGAGAGGAGTGGTGGGGAAACAGGAAAGGACTTATTGCAGTGAGGCCAACACCAGGAAGGCAACGGACTGGCCTCTCAATGACTGTGTCCAAAGCGCTGAAATACTTCCAGGTTTATATAAGGAAAACGCAGGACAAAGATCAGGTGCATGAGGGACGCCTGGGTGACTCATTCAGTTAAGTGTCTGCCTTCGGCTCAGGTCATGGTCTCAGGGTCCTGGGATCGATCCCGGTGTTGGGCTCCCTGCTCAGTGGGGAGTCTGGTTTTTCCCTCTGCCTGCCCCTCCCCCTGCTTGTGCTCTCTTTCTGACAAATAAAAAAAGCTTAAAAAAAAAAAATCAGGTGCATGCAGGTGGGCAGTGAAGGTCACCTCGATCCTTGTCTTGGGGTCTGTCACATGGGGTCTTGCTGGCTCAGGGCAGCCCTTATTGCTTGCAGGGGTAGTTTTGTTCCCATCAGGGGATGCCTCACCTGCAGGGTCTTTGGCCAGAGGTAAGAGATAAGCTGGAAAGAAGAACTTAATCCATTTAGAAAGTCTGAGGTCTAAAAGGAGGTGGTTGAAGCCCTCTTTGAAAAAGATTTTTATTTTTTTATTTTTTTACAGATTTTATTTATTTATTTGACAGAGAGACACACATCGAGAGAGGGAACACAAGCAGGGGAAGTGGGAGAGGGAGAAGCAGGCTTTCCGCTGAGCAGGGAGCCCGATGCGGGACTCGATCCTGGGATCATGACCTGAGCTGAAGGCAGATCCTTAAAGACTGAGCCACCCAGGTGCCCCTGAAAAAATTTTTATGTGTAAGTATGAGGCAGGCAGGACGGGGACCCAGGGGAGGGTCCCACAGGACCAGCCAAGAGCGTCCTTGGCTTCACCCAGGATAGAACTCCAACGTGAGCCAGATACCCAGTGGCGTGAGTGACAGAGAATAGATGGAATGTCTGGGAGACTCGGGAACCAAGAGAAGAGTAAGTGTTACCATTGCTTGGGGTTAGGGGTTTATATTAGAAAAGGGTCTAGGGAATGTATTCCTTCAGGAATTCAAGGTAAGGTCTGATCACAGGTGAGTGTCAGGTGAACAGTGGGTATTACTCCATAAATTACTGAAGGTAGGGGTCTTGATGCCAGTCAAGCCAACTTTTGTTTGAAGCGAGTGTTCTGGAACATATTTGGGATCTGGCTCTTCTGAGGTGTTATCAGGTGCTTGGGGTCTTGGACGAAACTCAGACCATCAATAACTTTCCTGATTCCCCCTTGAATTGGAACATAGCTTCTTTGGCTTATTCAGAGGCAAAATCTAGATCATGAGTAAATAGGTCTAGCAGAAAAACAGCGGACATGGAGCCTTCCTAAAATGGAGTCCCTTCAGCTTGCCTATCTCAAATAGTCTCATCGAAGCTCTGTTGGAGAAAACTGCTTCTCCCCCTGCAAAATTTTTTGCTTCATCCATTTTAATTCAACCAAAAGACAGAAAAACCTCTTTTCAGGTTTTCAACCTATCCACAGTTCATTTGTATGTAGTTTGACCACTGATGTTACTTGATACTTGAAAAGGTTATTTATGGAAATGAGAAAGATTTTCAGTCTATATTAACCTCCATATGTGATTTGGGGCAAAGAAAAAATCATCACATTGAACATGGTCCAAAAAAATTTTTTTTAAGATTTTATTTTTAAGTAATCTTTACACCCAACAGGGGGTTGGAACTCAGCATCCCAAGCTCAAGAGTGGCACGTTCTTCAAACTGAGCCAGCCAGGAGCCCCAGTCCAAAATGTTTTGGTGATGGAGATACATGAAATAAAGTTCAATTATTTGAGTCAATTATGTCAGTTCCCAATTAATCTAGGAACGTAACTCACTGACCTAGACTTAATTTATGGGCTTTAATATTCTTAGATTATGGTTATCCATGATGTTGACCTTTTTTCCCTAATGGCCTTTTTTTAAAAAATTTTTTTTAATTTAAATTCTAATTAGTTAACATATCATGTAATGTTGGTTTCAGGAGCAAAATTTAGTGATTCATCACTTAAATAGAACACTCAGTCATCACAACAAGTGCCCTCCTTGGTACCCATCACCTGTTTCACCCATCCCCCACCCACCTCCCCAGTTTGTTCTCCAACTGGCCATTTTTCTAAGTCTTTCTAATCTAGGTTCCCTGTGATATAAGGACATTAGGCTACCTTTGGCATTCGGTGACTGTTCATTTGGATCTAGACATCTGGGGAATCTGCTCTTGCATTAATAGAAGAGGTGGGTGCAGGATGACTAGCTCAGACTAAAGCATTAGGTACTTACATGTGCTATAAAAATAGTGACCGAAATTAGGCAGGCCATCCTGTTCTTTACTAGGGAGCTTGGATTGCCAATGTGAGGGAATGTGTTACAGATCAGATCTCTTCTACACAGATGAGCTAAGTCTTTAGAGAAAGGTTAGAGAATCTAGATCATGGCATTTTTTCTCATGCTGACATTCTGGGAGAGAATGAGTAATTTTAGACCATCTGTATTTGCTTTTAGGATTTCAGGATTTTGCAATTCCAGGCTGTTAATTGACATTACCGACATAATGGAACTCTAACTCACATCATCCTCTCCCTTAGATCTTCTCATCTTTGCACTTGACTTCAGTAACCACCTCTTTGCCAGTGGTTCCACAGTTTGTCTCCAGCCTAGACCCCTGAGACCTGACCCCATTTATATAACTGCCAATTTGCCATGGTGTGACTTTGTGGTTTATAATAAATACACATTTGGTCTTTGTCCCTGTTCCTGGCATGGAGCTCTTAAACCCTTGGAACTTCCTAAGGGAAGAGCTCACCAAAGATGCCCTCTGTTACGTTAATAAGGTGACTTTGGGATTGCACCTAAGGATGGGGGGTGGTTGCTGGTGGACCCAGCCAGATAATTAGAGGGTTGGAACTTTCAGCCCCTCCCCACCCCACCTCTAGGGGCTGGAAATTGAGTTAAATCACCAGTGGCTGGTGATTTAATCAACCATGCTTATATAATGAAGATTTCATAAGAACCCAGAAGGAAGGGGTTTGGAGAGCTTCTGAGTTGGGAACCCATGGAAATTTGGGGAGAGTGGCATGCTCAGAGAGCTTGGAAGCTCTGTGCCCCTTTCCCAAAGGTATCCTTGTCCTATGCATCTCTTCCATCTGGCTGTTTCTGAGTTATATCTTTTTATAACAAACCGGTGATCCAGTAAGTAAAATGTTTCTCTGAGTTCTGTGAGCTGCTTTAGCAAATTCATCTATCCCAAGGAGAGGGGTCATGGGAATCTGATTGATAGCCAGTGGCTCAGAACCACAGGTTACTACCTGGACTTGTGATTGGCCTCTGAAATGGGAAGAAGGCAATCTTGTAGGACTGGGCCCTTTGTTAAATAACAAAATTCAACCAAGTACATTCGAAGATCTCATTGGCTTTATTGAATGATTCATGAATCGGGCAGCATCCCATCTAGCAAGTAGAGGGGAGTTCTGAGGAGTTGTACAGAATGGGAAAGTTTTCATGGAAGGAGCATAAGGCAAGGAAATTATTAGCACAAGAAAAGGAAGGTTCTAGGTGAGGCTGCTTTCTAGGGGGGGAATAGCAGATGATCTCTTTCTCTGGGGGCATGGAAAGGAACCGAGTGCAGACTCTGCGTGGATTGAAAAAAATTCCTGACTGACATGTTAAGACTACATTTCTGGGGGAGGTCAAAAATGCAATTATATTATGTATTAAGCACTGGTTTGGGAACTTGGGTCTAAGTGACACCATTTGGGGCCTCTGGGTTTTTTTGTTTTGTTTTTTTAGTCTTCATTGTTGTTGTTTTGTTTTTAATACCTTGAACTGTAGAATCTGATGCTTTGTCTGGGTAGGTAGTGTCAGAATTGAGTTAAATTGGAGACACCCAGCTATTTATCCAGAGAATCACTTGGATGTGTGAAGAACCCCGCCCCCCACATTGGAATCGGGTGTAGACCCTTACACAGACATGTGTATGGCCCAGTGGTACCTCATAAATAAAGTGCAATTTCCCAGGACTTTCTTTTTTTTAAAGATTTTATTTATTTATTTATTTGAGAGAGAGAGAATGAGAGAGAGAGAGAGAGCATGAGATGGGGGAGGGTCAGAGGGAGAAGCAGGCTCCCCACCGAGCAGGGAGCCCGATGCGGGACTCAATCCCGGGACTCCAGGATCATGACCTGAGCCGAAGGCAGTCGCTTAACCAACTGAGCCACCCAGGCGCCCCACAATTTCCCAGGACTTTCAACCCTTGCTCTGCCAACTCGGCAATTCTTATCAAAAGACAAGCTATTAAAAATCTTTTATTTAGCCCTCTTGAGCTTCTCCCCGGGGTGGCCGCGCGGGAGGGAGGCCGAGATGGCAGATGAGATCGCCAAGGCTCAGGCCAGGCGGCCTGGTGGTGACACGATCTTCGGGAAGATCATTCGCAAGGAAATCCCAGCCAAAATCGTTTTTGAGGATGACCAGTGTCTTGCTTTCCGTGACATTTCCCCTCAAGCACCAACTCATTTTCTGGTGATACCCAAGAAACCTCTATCTCAGATTTCTGTAGCAGAAGATGATGATGAAAGTCTTCTTGGACATGTAATGATGGTTGGAAAGAAAGGTGCTGCTGATCTGGGCCTGAAAAGGGTTATCAAATGGTGGTGAATGAAGGTTCAGATGGGGGACAGTCTGTCTATCATGTTCATCTCCATGTTCTTGGAGGTCGGCAGATGAATTGGCCTCCTGGTTAAGCATGTTTTAAGGATAATTTTCCCTTCTCTAGGCAATGGTCAATATTTCCCAGTGCCAGTATGTTAAACAGTATACTTACTTCTGCCTGTGTATGGAGAGATTGAGGAAATAATTTTTAAAACCCATACATAATAAAAGACAGTGTTGCATGGTTTACAGTAAAAAAAAAAAATCTTTTATTTATTATTATTTTTAAGTAATGTGGCGCCCAGTGCAGGGTCCAACGCGGGACTTGACCTCACAACCCTGAGATCAAGACCTGAGCTGAGATCAAGAGTTGGATGCTTGGCTGACTGAGCCACCCAGGTGCCCCTATTACAAATCTTTTACAAGATAGAATAGTGCAAAAGTACAGCATCCTTTCTTGATCAAAACTCTTCAGAGTATAGGGATAGAGGGTACATACCTCAATATCATAAAAGCCATCTATGAAAAACCTACAGCGAATATCATTCTCCATGGGGAAAAACTGAGAGCTTTCCCCCTAAGGTCAGGAACGCGGCAGGGATGCCCACTATCACCACTGCTATTCAACATAGTTATTGGACGTCCTAGGCACAGCAATCAGACAACAAAAAGAAATAAAAGGCATCCAAATCGGCAAAGAAGAAGTCAAATTCTCACTCTTTGCAGATGATATGATACTTTATGTGGAAAACCCCAAAAACTCCACCCCAAAACTGCTAGAACTCATACAGGAATTCAGTAAAGTGGCAGGATATAAAATCAATGCACAGAAGTCAGTGGCATTCCTATACACCAACAATAAGACAGAAGAAAGAGACATTAAGGAGTCGATCCCATTTACAATTGCACCCAAAACCATCAGATACCTAGGCATAAATCTAACCAAAGAGGCAAAGGATCTGTACTCAGAAAACTATAAAATACTCATGAAAGAAATTGAGGAAGACACAAAGAAATGGAAAAACGTGCCATGCTCATGGATTGGAAGAACAAATATTGTGAAGATGTCAATGCTACCTAGAGCAATCTACACATTCAGTGCAATCCCTATCAAAATACCATCCACTTTTTTCAAAGAAATGGAACAAATAATCCTAAAATTTGTATGGAACCAGAAAAGACCCTGAATAGCCAGAGGAATGTTGAAAAAGAAAAGCAAAGCTGGCGGCATCACAATTCCGGACTTCCAGCTCTATTACAAAGCTGTCATCATCAAGACAGCATGGTACTGGCACAAAAACAGGCACATAGATCAATGGAACAGAATAGAGAGCCCAGAAATGGACCCTCAACTCTATGGTCAACTGATCTTTGACAAAGCAGGAAAGAATGTCCAATGGAAAAAAGATAGTCTCTTCAACAAATGGTGTTGGGAAAATTGGACAGCCACATGCAGAAGAATGAAACTGGACCATTTCCTTACACCACACACAAAAATAGACTCCAAATGGTTGAAAGACCTCAATGTGAGACAGGCGTCCATCAAAATCCTAAAGGAGAACACAGGCAGCAACCTCTTCGACCTCAGCTGCAGCAACTTCTTCCTAGAAACATCGCCAAAGGCAAGGGAAGCAAGGGCAAGAATGAACTATTGGGACTTCATCAAGATAAAAAGCTTTTGCAAAGCAAAGGAAACAGTCAACAAAACCAAAAGACAACCGACAGAATGGGAGAAGATATTTGCAAATGTCGTATCAGATAAAGGGCTAGTATCCAAAATCTATAAAGAACTCATCAAACTCAACACCCAAAGAACAAAGAATCCAGTCAAGAAATGGGCAGAAGACATGAACAGACATTTTTCCAAAGAAGACATCCAAATGGCCAACAGACACATGAAAAAGTGCTCAATATCGCTCAGCATCAGGGAAATCCAAATCAAAAGCTCAATGAGATACCACCTCACACCAGTCAGAATGGCTAAAATTAACAAGTCAGGAAATGACAGATGTTGGTGGGGATGCGGAGAAAGGGGAACCCTCCTACACTGTTGGTGGGAATGCAAGTTGGTGCAGCCACTCTGGAAAACAGTATGGAGGTTCCTCAAAAAGTTGAAAATAGACCTACCATACAACCCAGCAATTGCACTACTGGGTATTTACCCCAAAGATACAAAAGTAGGGATCCTAAAGGGTACGTGCACCCCGATGTTTATAGCAGCAATGTCCACAATAGCCAAACTGTGGAAAGAGCCAAGATGTCCATCGACAGATGAATGGATAAAGAAGATGTGGTATAGGGCACCTGGGTGGCTCAGATGGTTAAGCGTCTGCCTTCGGCTCAGGTCATGATCCCAGCGTCCTGGGATTGAGTCCCGCATTGGGCTCCCTGCTCCTTGGGAGCCTGCTTCTCCCTCTGCCTCTCTCTCTCTCTCTGTCTCTCATGAACAAATAAATAAAATCTTAAAAAAAAAAAAAAGAAGATGTGGTATATATATACAATGGAATATTTATGCAGCCATCAAAAGGAATGAGATCTTGCCATTTACAACAACGTGGATGGAACTGGAGGGTATTATACTGAGCGAAATAAGTCAGAGAAAGACATGTATCATATGACCTCACTGATATGAGGAATTCTTAATCTCAGGAAACAAACTGAGGGTCGCTGGAGTGGGGGGTGGGGTGGGGGGGATGGGGTGACTGGGTGATAGACTCTGGGGAGGGTATGTGCTCTGGTAAGCGCTGTGAATTGTGCAAGACTGTTGAATCTCAGATCTGTACCTCTGAAACAAATAATGCAATATATGTTAAGAAAAAAAAAAAGAAGAAGAAGAAGGTAGCAGGAGAGGAAGAATGAAGGGGGGGAAATCGGAGGGGTAGGCGAACCATGAGAGACGATGGACTCTGAAAAACAAACTGACGGTTCTAGAGGGGAGGGGGGTGGGAGGTTGGGTTAGCCTGGTGATGGGTATTGAGGAGGGCACATTCTGCATGGAGCACTGGGTGTTATGCACAAACAATGAATCATGGAACACTACATCTAAAACTAATGATATAATGTATGGGGATTAACATAACAATAATAATTAAAAAAAAAGATAGAATAGTGCAGGGATGCCTGGGTGGCTCCTTTGGTTAAGCGTCTGCCTTTGGCTCAGGTCATGGTCCTGGGTCCTGGGATCGAGCCCCACATCGGGCTCTCTGCTCAGCGGGGAGCTTGCTTCTCTCTCTCTGTCTGCCGTTCCCTCTGCTTGTGCTCTGTCTCTCTCTGTCAAGTGAATGAATAAAATATTAAAAAAAAAAAAGAATAGTGCATCAGAGAGATAATCTAGAAGATCCATTTGGTGTCTTCAATCACTCATCAAAGTGCACTAGAAAATTTTGTCATCAAATCTCTATACCACTTCTGGAAGCCTAATAAGTTATAGATAAAGGCTGATGGCTTCTCTGGTAAATTCTCCCCACCTCCCTAACTCAGTGCCACTTAAATCCTGGCTCAGTTGCTCTCCTGCATTTTTGCCAACAATGTTTTCATTTGGTACGCTTTTTGGATCCACCACCTGGGGATCCTGGTGCCGTGTAAGGAGCTCTGCCTGGAGCGAGGGAGGCTTGAGTTCAAACAGCAGACCTGCTCCTCTTAGGGGGTGACCTTGGCACAGTTTCATGACCCCTCAAAGCCAGTTTCCTCATCCAAAAATGGGTAGGGTTTTGAAGTAATGTATGCCTAGTGTATAAGTACTCAGTGAGTGTTACCTTCACAAAACCCCAGTTTCTCTAGAAGATTCTTTACAGTTCTGTCACCAGTGGAATTTATGTCTTAGCTCTATTCAGTAACATGAGCATTCCTTTGATCTTGGTGGGTTGGAGAAATAAGATTTTTTTCTTCCTTCTGTTTTGCTTCTTGTCCGGTGGTGAGTGTCGTGTTAATACAGAATATGTTTGAAGGAAAAGGAGATTTTTTTCCTGGTATTTGAACCATTTTATTTTTCGAGCTGGACAAGTCTGTGGGATGAGGTGGTGGAAAGTTGCTCTTAGATTGCTGTATTGCTTCTCGAGCAGTGACCTTGGAAGGATGTGTTGAGATGAGTTCCCTCCGTAGTTTGCTTGGCATGGCGTTTGGCATACAGTAGGTGCTCCACCAAGTCCAGACATAGTCACATCACGACATCCACATTAACATCTGCATGGCAGTCTTGACTTGTAGACTGGCAGCCCCCGGAGGTATCAGACATAGACTCCGGATCAGGTTTGCTTGCTTGCCCTCTTACCCCTAACCCCCTCTTCTGTCAGTGAGTAAAAGACTTGAATAGACATGTTATGAGAGAGGAAATCTAAAAGACCAATACATGTTCAGGGATAGGGAAAAACAGCATCACATTGAGATATCACAGATCAGATTGACTAAAAATTTGAAGTCTGATAATAGGGGCACCTGGTGGCTCAGTAGGTTAAGTATCTGCCTTTGGCTCAGGTCATGATCCCGGGGTCCTGGGATCGAGCCCCGCATTGGGCTCCCTGCTCCGCGGGAAGCCTGCTTCTCCCTCTGCCCCTCCCCTGCTTTTACCCTCTCTTTCTCAGTCAAATAAATAAAGAAAATCTTTAAAAAACATAAAGTCTGATAATAAAAAATATTTGCAAGGCTATGGATCAGTAGGAGCTTGTACATTGCTAGTGGGAGGGTAAATTGGTACAACTGTTTTTGGATAATAATTTGAAGATTTGCCTACCCAACAACCTAGCAGTTCTCCTCATAGGTATATGTCCTAGAGATTTCGTGCTCATGCCCATCTGGATACAGGTACTAGAAAGCTCATCGTGAGGCTCCTGGGTGGCTCAGTCAATTAAACGTCCAGCTCCTGGTTTCTGCTCAGGTTATGATCTTCATGTCCTGGGACTGATCCCTGAATTGGGATCTGAGCTCAGCGTGGAGTCAGCTTGCAATCCTCTCTCTCCCTCTCCCTCTTCCCCTCCTCCACACGCACACCCTCTCTCTCTATCTCATATAAATAAATCTTTAAAAAAAAAAAAAGAGCATCATCCAACCTGGAAATGAACCCAGATGTTCATCAGGAGTAGAATAAAGTAAATAATGAGACATTTGTACAATGGAATACTACAGAGAGCCGTGAAAATTAACTTCAACTACATACAACAAAGTAAATGAATCTTACAGTGTTGTGCAAAGGAAATACAGTTCTCTATGCCTGTATGACATTTATATCACGTTCAGAACCAGATTCAACCTGAATTTATTAGAACATAACCCCATGAGGGGAAGGATCTTTATTACTATTAATTTCAAGTGCTTAGAACTGAGACTAGCACATATTAGATGCTCAGTGAAGATTGAATAACCTTAACCGTGTTGTTTAGGGATATATACATGGGTGCCGAAATATAAAGAGAAACCATTACCATAAAAGTCAGGATAGGGTTACTGGTAGGGATGAGGGAGGAAGTTAGGAGTGGGAAGGAATGGCCAGGGAGGTGTCTTCCGAAGTGCTGGTAATTTCTTGACCTGGGTGGTGATTTTAGGAGCGTTCACTTTAATTTACTCCTTAAACTATACATTTGTTTTATGTGCGTCTTAAATGTAATATTTCACAGTGAAAGAACTAACGCAACAGTCTTCTAGTTTATTTGGTTTCATTTTTATATCCTTGTTTTGGAGCATAGGCGAGAGAAAGGTACAAGTGGGGACTTTGGGAAGATCACATGGCAACCATTCTTGCTGGGTCTGTAGGGGAATATGGTGGACCCTTTATTAGACACCAGCAACCACAGAGGTTTTCATTCGTTTGCACCAGGGCATCTTGGGGGTGGCTTGGGTACCACAGACCTGGGTTCAATTCCTTCTTCTTTTTTTCTTTTTTTTAAGATTTTATTTATTTGAGACAGAGAGAGAGGGAGAGAGAGAGAGAGCGAGAGAGAGCGAGCATGAGTGGGGGGAGGGGCAGAGGGCGAAGCAGGCTTCCCGCTGAGCAAGGAGCCTGATGCAGGGCTCGATCCCAGGACCCTGGGATCACGACCTGAGCCGAAGGCAGATGCTCAACCGACTGAGCCACCCAGGCACCTTCAGCTCGATTACTTCTTTACCACCTACTGGCTGTGTAATCCAGGTGATCTAGAAGTAGACCGTTTCCTCCGCAGTGAAATACATATGACCAGAGCCACCGAATAGGGTTGGAGAGATTAAGTGAGGATTGAACAAGATAAGCCACGTATAATGCATGTTCACTGCCAGGGCCTCAGCTAGCCCCTGGGGTGCTTTTGTGTGAGTCAGAAAAGGCATCTTCCTCACAGACACTGCCTCAGGGGGTACCCAGCCTGGTGAGCAAATGGCCCTATTGTGTGGATTTAGGAAGAGGCACCCGGGGGAGTGGGGATGGATGAAACAGGGGAAGGGGATTAGAAGGTACAAACTTTTAGTTATAAAATAAATAAGACATGGGGATGCACTGGACAGCATAGGGGATATAGTTAATAATACTGTAACAACTTTATGTGGTGATGGTTGGTAATGGTGATGGATGGCTGGTAATCACTGAGGTGATCACTTTGTAGTATATAGAAATGTTGAATCCCTATGCCGTATGCCCCAAAACTAGCATCACATTGTGTGTCATGTACACGTCAATAGCTGAGTTCCGGCCCCACCTCACCCCCTTGCCCTGAATACTGCTCTTCCGGCAATAAATTGCGGAACTCTGCAGCCACCTTGTGGGCTTGGCATAGAGCAAGTGTTTCCTGTAACTGCCACGATACAGACCCAAATTCCTGTCCACTGAAAACACAAGCTAGGCATCCGCTGAGCATCCTTGGCGGAAATAGAGCTCAGTTCTTTGTGTTTGAGTTTTTATTTTATTATTTATTTATATTTTTTTTAGAAAAGATTTTATTATTTATTTGAGAGAGAGCACAGACAAGCAGGGGCAGGAGGGGTAGAGGAAGAGGAACAGGGAGACTCCTTGCTGAGCAGGGAGACTGACATGGGGCTCGATCCCAGGACCCCGAGATCATGACCTGACCCGAAGGCAGACGCTTAACCGACTGAGCCCCCCAGGAGCCCCCAGAGTTTTTTTAAACCACTCACAGGAATCATCGTTGGTTGACCCTATTGTGGTGGTATTTTATTTTATTTTATTTTATTTTTTTTTTTTTAAAAGATTTTATTTATTTATTTGACAGAGAGAGACACAGCGAGAGAGGGAACACAAGCAGGGGGAGTGGGAGAGGGAGAAGCAGGCCTCCTGCAAAGTGGAGAGCCCGACGCGGGGCTCGATCCCAGGACCCCGGGATCATGACCCGAGCCGAAGGCAGACGCTTAACGACTGAGCCACCCAGGCGCCCCTGTGGTGGTATTTTAAAAAAAATTATTTATCTAAAAATTTTTTTAAATCTCTAAACCCAACGTGGGGCTCGAACTTAGAACCCCGAGATCAAGAGTCACGTGCTCTATTGACTGAGCCAGCCTGGCACCCCTCCTATTGTGTTTTAAAATACAGTTTTACTGGAAAGAGTGGTGACTGGGAAACCTTCAGATCCCTGGCTCTGGTCTTGGAGCTGGACGTGGAAGATGTGAATAGTAAATCTGTTTTTCAGTTTCCTCCTCTTTTTTTTTTTTTTTAAAGATTGATTGATTTGGAGAGTGTGCAGAGGGGTAGGGGCAGAGGCAGAGGGAGAAAGAATCTCAAGCAGACTCCCTGCTGAGAGCAGAGCCCATGTGGGGCTCCCATCTCATGACCCCAAGATCATGACCAGAGCTGAAACCAAGAGTTGGATGCTTAACAGAGCCACCCAGGCGCCCCACAGTTTCCTTATCTTTAAAATGGGAGTTGAACTGGAACTATGTGCGTGTACCTTGCTGGGTGGGAGCAGGGGTGCTTCTGTTAGCTGGATGGGACATGATGCGGGTGGGGCTGTGCCGAATGGGTGAGGCCAGGAGGCCCCCCCCCAACTTCACCCCACGAAAGACATTACCTTCTAACTTTTTTCTAAAATACAAAATTCTGGGGGCACCTTAGTGGCTCAGTCATTTAAGCGTCTGCCTTTGGCCTGGGTCATGATCCCAGGGTCCTGGAATAGAGCCCTGCGTCCGGCTCCTTGCTCTTCGGGGAGCCTGGTTCTCGCTCTCCCTCTGCCCCTCCCCCTACTTGTGCTCCTTCTCTCTTGCTCACTCTCTCTGTCAAATAAATAAATAAATAAAATCTTTAAAAAATATATATAAAAACCTGTATGAGTGTACTGGGTGATGCTCTTAAGCCCTTCTTCGAACATTCTCTGATTCTTAAGACATCTGGATGGGAGCCTAATACAGAGATTAACATGTGAGTTTGGGTGTCAGACTCGGCTCTACTCCCTTCCTTCAAATGGACCTTGAGCAAGTTACTACCTCCAGGAATTTCGGGTTGCTTTGAAGGTAAAATGAGTAATATGTTTTGCAGAAACATAAATGCTGAAAAAAATGTTAATCATTTTATTTTATTTTAATTTAATTTTTAAAAATTTATTTATTTATTTGAGAGAGAGAGGATGAGAGACAGAGCACGAGAGGGAAGAGGATCAGAGGGAGAAGCAGACCCCCCGCCGAGCAGGGAGCCCGATGCGGGACTCGATCCAGGGACTCCAGGATCATGACCTGAGCCGAAGGCAGTCGCTTAACCAACTGAGCCACCCAGGCGCCCAAATGTTAATCATTTTAATTGAGAATTGCATAGGGCCTGGTATCATAAATTTTGCCTTTTCCATAAACCTCATAACCAGTCTTCCAAGATAGAGGTTTCCTCAAAATTGACCTTGCCTTGTCAGTAGTGTGTTGAGTAACCCTGTATTTTATGCAGTTTCAGACCCTGAGGAGGGCCTGCTGCCCCGGAGAAAGGGGTATGTGTTCCCCAAGCAGTGAGGGAAAGTAGGTTGACTTGTTTTCTGCGGTTCCGGTGATGAAGCTTAATTAAGTAATAAATTCCCTGACCTCCCTCCTTCTCTGCTGCGGAGTGATTCCGTTTAACGACGTCTGGGAGAAATTTCACTTCACTCTACCTCCCTGATTTTGAATTCTCAGTGCCTGGGTGAAATTCTCTCTTGGAAAACAAACAAACGAAAATCATCCCCAAAAAACAATAGTTTGGTTTTGATGGTGGGGTGATTGGGCAGTGAGAGCAGAAGCTGATAGGGACTTGGGTTTTGCTTACAGAGTACTTCACCTGGGAAATCCCAAGTTTTAACAGCGCAAGTGAAAAATCAGAATTAAGTGACTATTCTTGGGGTTTTCAGAACAGTTGGAAAGCAGGTCCTTTGCAGTGCCCAGGTGAATTCCGGATGGCACTTCATTTTCTTTCATGTACTCTTTGGATTCTTTTCTTTAATTGGGCAAATGTAACTGGGAGGACATAGCAACAGTTGGTTATGAGTAAGTGGCAAGTAGATTCTCCCTGAGGACGTTGCCCCCAGTGCTGGAATGTAGCCCAGCCAGGAGCATGCCCCCAGCTCAGACCTCAGTTGAACATTTTGACCAGAAGGGCCAGAATATTGCCCTGATGTGTGATTTATTTGTGGGTTCGTAAAAGAATTAATGGTAATTACACAGTGTCATAGAAACCTACAGTTAACAGTAACTGTTGCCCTTTTGGGTACTGGTTGGAAAGTGAACATGAACGTTTCCAGGGACTGTAATTTTCCGTAAGTATAAGGTAGAGATGGGGACACCTTTAGAAGGAGCAGCTCATTTCCTTGACAAGTTTTGACTCAGAAATTTTTTTTTTTAAATTCCACATTTGGGGTAAGTGGTTGATGGCTATGTGAATCTTGCCTCTAGAATATAGAACCTTTTGTCCTTCATGGAGGATAATCTTAAAACTCTTTATGTACCTTGTATTAAATATTGTTTGTGTTCTTTTCTGTATACAACCTCAGGCTATTGGATTCAGTGTTTTTAAGTTGGCAAACAAGGCAGACAAAAGGCTTATCTGGGTTTTGTTAACGGGGAGATTCAGTGTGTTAAAATGGCTCCTGTCTTATCAGTCAGGGTCCAACCAGGAGACCAAAACCACACAGTAATTTGAAAAGGAAAAAAGCATAACTAGGAACTCTTACAGGCACCGAGGTAACAGGGAACTTGGCTAGTCAGGACTAAAGAAAACGTTATAGCAGCTCTAGGGGCCAGCTGCCACCCCTAGGGAGTGAGGGAGCTCACTCAAGGGGAGAGCAGATCTAAGAGACCCTCCCACTCCCCCCCAACCCCTCCCAACCCCCCTCTGTCAGGTCTCTGGGCCGAGTTCCAGACCTGTGTGGACCCACTCCACGGTGGAGACCCCCCGTGTAGCTGTGACCCACTCCACGGTGGAGACATCACTGAAGGGCCACATGGGTGGAACTTGCTAGAAATAGGTCTTCTGGGGATGCTCGGGGAAGCTGTTCAAAGGGAGGTGCCATGCTCGGGGACCAGAGGGGGTGTCGGAGGAAGCTGACGGGGAGCTGCTGCTGGCTGCCAGCCCCCTGCCCCCTACATCGCCTGAGCCGGGAACTCCAGCAGCTAGCAGCTAGGCCCTACTTGAGGAGGTGGCTGAGGAGCCCCGAGGAGCCAGGAAGAAAACTCAACCACAGATGGTGTTCCTCCCATGCCCTCTACTGACGAAGCATAACACTGTGCCAGTTGGCAAAGGCCAGACACAGCTCCCTCTCTTCGGGGCGCAGGTGGAGTGGGACCCGCGCGGCCGTAAGTTGGCTACAGTCCCACTGCGTTTTCTACACCTTTCAATAGTACAGGGCATTCAGAGCGATCTGCTCTCCTGACAGTATAACCACTGTCCACGTTGTCCCTGCTGTGCCGGGGGGCGGGGGGGGCTGGGGGCTGAGGACGTACCGTGAATTAAGCATTCGGGGACGTCTACCTCATGGTTCATGGGGAGAAGAGCCCCCCTTGATGAATAAGCAACCTTGGCCATGGGAGTCCACTGGCAGAGACTGGGGTCTGGGAAATTCTTTGGGAAGCAGGGAAGGCATAGGAGGTGTAGGAAATTATTAGGGGAATGATGACTTTACTCAGGCTGGAGGGTGTGATGCAGGAAAGGGATTGCTCTAGACTGAATCTGTGGTCTCCCCCCTCCCCCCACCAAGATTCATAGTGGATGATGGTAGTAGCAGATGAGCAGGCAGGGCCTTTGGGCGGTGACTAGGTCATGGGGGCAGAAGCTTTATGAATGATCAGAGTGTCTTTATTGAAGAGACCCCCCCCCCCCCCCCCCCCACCTGGAGCTCCCTCTCTCCTTCATGGGAAGACACAGCTGGGCTGTTTAGGAACCAGGAAGCCAGCCCTCCCTAGACACCAAATCTGGCAGTTCCTGATCTGTTTGCTTTCATCTGTGATACACACTGGGTAGGCCGATCAGGTTTTGATTGAATAGCCTCTTCTACTTAAAAGACAAATGTCATGTAAGGGTGGTTGAAAAACCATTAAAAAGCATATAGGTGAATAGGTAATTAAAATGCAAACCTCCCTTGGAAACCCTGGGTGGCGCCCTCAGTTAAGCATCCAACTCTCGGTTTCGGCTCAGGTCCTGATCTCAAGGTCATGAGATTGAGCCCCGTGTTGGGCTCCACACGCACCGTGGAGTCTGCTTGGGATTCTCTCTCCTTCTCCCTCTGCCCCTCCTGCTTTTGCTCTCTTTCTCTCTCTCTTAAATAAATCAATACATCTTAAAAAAAAAATCAAGCCTCCCTTTATCTCTGGTGCCCACGCAAGGTCAGAGTGGGAGGCTGGCAGCAAGAGAGACTCTGAGATACATGCCCCTCTGTGTGGTTCCGTCGTGTTTGGTGTGTTTCCCAAGCTTCTCATTGCCGCCTTATCCATCACTGAGAATTCCACCAGATGGGACAGCTGAGGATCTGCAGACAATTACATGAAACACACTCTGGTATCATTTCGCGCTCACTTCTTCAACTGAACTTTTCCACCCTTTCTCTTACTTCTAGAACAAACCACTAAAGAGCTCCCATACTTGCTATTTCCTTGCTTCTTCCCACTGTTTCTTGAACATAATCCATTCTGGCTTTCGTCCCCTCCATTCAGGGCTCGTTGTGGATTTGTGGACCTGAAGCTTCTATAGTTTTTTGGGGGGGTTGGGGTAGCCTCTGTAAGAAAATGAATATCAAATTATGAAGCAGAAGTAGGCATGGAAAGAAGTGTTTAGGATGAGAAAATGAGTGGTGACATCTTACGAATTTAAAAAAGCTGGTAAATACTGCAAATATTGCAAAATCCAGGAAAATAGTATATTTTGTCAAGTGACATTCTTTTATACAACTTTCCCCCTACATTTCTGGGTTCTGTATGCTCTTTGTTTCCTCATCGGATAAAATTTTATAATCTTCTAAAGAGGGAATATAGGAGCACCTGGGTGGCTCCGTTGGTTAAGCGATGGACTCTTGACTTGGGCTCAGGTCATCATCTCAGGGTCGTGAGATCGAGCCCTGAGTCGGGCTCCTCGCCAGGTGTGGATCCTGCTTGAGATTCTCTCTCTCCCTCTCCCCTTCTCTGCCTCCCTCTCTAAAACATAAAAATCAAAAAAAAAAATAAAGAGGGAATGTAAGGATAATTTAGTCTTTCCTCTAGCATAGTTGATCACTGTTTGTTTGTTTGTTTGTTTGTTGATAATGGGGATACATAAAACCTCCAGCTTTACCCAAGGCTTGGGTATTCTTTGTGTTACTGCTACAGGCTGGTACCTGACAAACATGGGACCTCTCAAAACTCTACTGTGCATCATCCACATACAAAAGGAAATAAAAGGCATATATTAATAATTGTATTCACAGCATTATCGAGTCTATTCTTGACAGGAGAGAATTTTCATTTTTGACAACGTTGGGATGAGAACAAATAGCCTGCTCATACATCAACAAGTTTCTTGGTCCATATATTTCCAACCGCCCCTCTTTTCCGCTGCCTGACTATTCATTGTGCAGGTTGCCCGATCCAGGGACTGTTGATCGGTCCTGCCTTTACCTCTCAGCACTGCCTTCTCAGGAAAACACGTTTTCTCTTGCTTTCTACAACTTCATATTCTCCTGGTCTCTGCTTTTGTCCCAGGCTGTTCCTTTTCTGTCTCCTCTGTGCCACAGGGCTCAGTACTTGGGCTTCTTCTTGCTTAAACTCACTCGCTAGTGATCCTGTCCTGCCTCGTCCTTGTACATACTGGTTATAAATTGACGCCTCTCAAATCTACACCCCTGGCTTGGACCTCTCCCTGAGCCTTAGACGTGTAAGTTATTGATCTGCTATTTCCCTTCTTGCCTGTCTCACGAGCATCTCAAAAAAAATGAGTATGTTCAGAGATACAGCTTTCCGGTTATGGAATGAATAAGTCACAGGAATGTAGTCACTGGTATTTAAAAAAAAAAAAATTTATTTGAGATAAAGTGAGAGAGAGCATGAGCACGAGCTGCAGGGGGCTGGTGGGCAGAGGGAGAGGGAGAAGCAGGGAGCCTCATGCGGGGAATGGATCTGGGCACTCCAGGGTCGTGACCTGAGCCAAAGACAGACGCTTCACCGACTGAGCCACCCAGGTGTCCCTCGTCAGTGGTATTGTAGTAATGACCGATGGTGACCGATGGTGGCTACACTCGTGGTGAACACAGCATAACGTATAGATTTGTTGAATTACTATGTTGTACACCTGAAACTAATGTAACATTCTGCATCAACTATAGTCAAATAAGAAAAAAAGGAGTATGTGCACAATGAAACCCAATCCCGCCATTTACTCAGTAGGTCAGTCTCAAGTGTAGTGGTCACTGTTTGATTTCTCTCTTTGCCCCTCCTACATGTCATTGCCAAGTGCTCTCAAGCCTACCTTCAAAATATGTTCTGGATCTGACGATTTTCACGGCCTCCGCCAACCCCCCCCCCCCCCCCGCCAGCCACCCTGGGTCCAAGACCATTGCCACCGTTGCCTGAGTGTCTGTCATTGCTCCCCAGCTGGGTCCCTGGTCCTCACTTGCCCCTTACAGACAGTTCTCCCTCATCCTCTGCTCAGAAGCCCCTGGATTCCCATCGCAGTTAAACCATCGTTCTAGGTGTTACCACGATTAGGCTCCATGTTAGTGGTTCTCAAAGTGTGGTCCCCAGGCTGGCAGTATCACCTGGGAACTTGGTAGAAATGCACATTGTCAGAGTCCGCCTACTGAAGCAGAAACTCTGGGGTGGGGCAGGAGGGGCAGCCATCCATGTTCTCATTCACCCTCTGGCTGATTACCAGGTGGGCTCCGTGGGTCTGCATGGCCCGTCCCGTGGCTGGGCCTCCGCCTCATCTCCTAGGGCGCCCCTTTGCTCATCACATTCCTGTCTCCCTTGCCTGGTTCCTCCTGGAACAGGGGCCAATGAAATCCTCAGAGCTTTGGCCCTTGAGGGTCCTCAGCCTATACCCTATTTCCCCCAGCCGTGTGGATGGCTCCCCCCTTGCTTCAGGCCTGGCTCTGTGCAGAGGGCTTTCGTGGCCACTCTGAGTCGCTTGCCCTCGCTTCTTTCCTTAGCGCTACTCTGCCCAGCCACTGACTTTGTGCAGGGGTCTGAGCCCTCTGAGCACCAGCTCGCTCTTCGGGGACACAGGCCCAATTACACCCATATCCCCAATAGAGGTAAATTACAGATTAAATGCATATATGTCACTTTTCAGGTTGCTGGACAGTGGTGGGTGCTAAAGACTGTTCATTTTTCTTTCGAATTGAGTGCTGTTGGTTGCTCAACAATGGGGATACTCCCCGAAGGCCCCGGGGGATGGCTTGACTGTGCCTGGGTTGGTGGGAGGCAGTTTAGATGGAGGAAGATTCTCATCTGCTAAGAAAGCTCAGCCAAAGCAGCTCCTCCTCAGAGGTGTTCAGCATCTGGAGGTCCTGCAAACTATTTTTCTTTCCCCAGATGAGCTTTCTTGCCTTTCTGGAGGTACTAACTCGTGCATGACCGACTGTTTTCACGGTAAAACCCAGCAAGGTGTGCAAATGCAGGGAAGGGCCGGTGGTGGCCAAGCGGCTGTTGAACACCCACCCCGAGGCTATTTCTCCTTCTTGTGAAAAACCTCTTTAAAAGGGTGGGTTCCCAGGACGCCTGGGTGGTTCAGTGAGTTAAGCGTCTGCCTTCCCCTCAGGTCATGATCCCAGGGTCGTGGGATCGAGTCCCGCATCGGCTCCCTGCTCCACAGGGAGTCTGCTGCTCCCCTTGCTTGTGTTCTCTCTCTGACAAATAAACAAATGAAATCTTAAAAAAAAATAAATAAAAGGGTGATAAATAAAAGGGTGAGTTGCTGAAATTCTGTAGAGGCCCCAAAGGCTGACAGGGTGCAAGGGAGGAGGTCTGTTAAGACATTCCATGCCTGTCAATTCTGTGTCTCCTCAGGTGGACCTTAATCCTAGCCGGTAAATCCCTATTCAGCAGTCAGTTTAGCTTACTTGGGAGTCTAGAGTTTTCTGCCCAGCTTTGTGCCTTTTGGATGTGTGTGTGCCCAAGGGGCATGCCTCCAGGCACCACGGAAATGGCTAGGAATGTGTATTTGCCCTCGGAGGAGCCTCCTCTCCCCTCTGGTCTCCGTTTTGCCCTTGGGGCCTGACCCTACCTTGAAAAACATCCTTCCGGAAAGGCACAGTTGTAGTTGGCAAGGCCCAGACGGATAGGCCTGTTGCGATTTGCATAAGAGACCAAAGGCCTTCGAGATCTCCGTGAATTAAATTTCAAATTAAATTGAGTTTCAGTGGAGGAAATGGGGGAAATTATCTGTGCTGGAACCTTCCTTGGGTTCCTCAAATGACAGCCTGTATTGAGAATCTGCTTCTGTGTGGTTATCAGTCTCCGAGGAATATAAGCTATTGCTTTCCTTCTAGCTATGTGACATTTTGGGTTTTGGGCTTGTTTTTATTTGTACTTTCTAAGTTTAATTTAATTTAAAAAATTTTTGAAGAATAATTGGCATGCAGTGTTGTGTTCGTTTTAGGTGTCTGAAGGAGTGGCTTGATATTCATCTACATTACAGAGTGGTCGCCACCACGGGTCTGGATACCATCTGTGACCAGTGCTGTTTTTATCAAAAAATGATCTAAAAAAAAGGATCTCCTATTTTATTTTGTGCTTCTTTCCAAGCTTGCCAAAACAAACAAAGCAACAACCAAACAAACCTATGGAGTTGTCAAAACATCTGCTTATTAGAAATCGAGGTTTTGTTGAATGATTTCCCCATTATTTGTTTTCCCTACAGCTTGCTAGGATTTTTGTAAACTTTTGGGAAGTCCTCGTTTTCTAGTTGAAATATGCTGCTTTTCAGCCCCAACATGACACTTCCTTCCTTTTCCTTATTTTGCTCGGTGTAAAACCGTCGAAGTGAGCCCACGCGTTTTCTGGATTCTTCCACAATTTCTAGCGGTTCTGCTGCCATTGATAAATGCTGACTTCTTTTTAACCAGAAAAATGTTGAAATTTTTCTCTTCCATCAGCATAGGGTTCCAAGTGTCTGAGAGCTGACAATCTCTTTTAGGGCAAGTATGTTGGTAAAGCTTTTGAATAAAGATTAATCACCATCTGTCTCCTGTTTTTTTTTTTTTTTTTTAAATTTATTAAGGGTATTAATCCTTTTGCTGCATATAGTACAAGCGTGTTTTTTTTTTTTTTTCCCCAGCTTATTGTTTGGCTTTTGAGGGTCTGTTTTGTCCTCCAAATGCTTTATATTTTTGCATGATCAATCTTTTCATCTCTTTCATGTATGCTCTGGCCTGTGACCGAAGTTCCTCTGTTTTCTCTTTTTTTTTTTTTTTTTTTAAGATTTTATTTATTTGAGAGAGAGGATGAGAGGAGAGAGAGAGCACATGAGAGGGGGGAGGGTCAGAGGGAGAAGCAGACTCCCCGCCGAGCAGGGAGCCCGATGCGGGACTCGATCCCGGGACTCCAGGATCATGACCTGAGCCGAAGGCAGTCGCTCAACCAACTGAGCCACCCAGGCGCCCCCCTCTGTTTTCTCTTAGTGAAAAAGGGAAAGTGTCCAATGACAGAGGTCACATGAGGTCATACACTTGGCTGGGGCACGTGCAGTGGTTTTGGGGAAAAAGATTGGCAGGCAGTACCCAGGGGGATAGCGATCTGTCCCTGAGTTGTGATTTGTGACTGTTGAGGAATCTAAGACGGACATCAAGACATACCGTGCGTGGATGTCTGCCCTCAGCACTGGAGCACTATTGATCTTCCTCCTTTGTTTAAATTTTATTTTATTTAAATTAAATGAATTAACATAGAGTGTATTATTAGTTTCAGGGGTAGACTCTAGTGATTCATCAGTTGCATATAACACCCAGTGTTCATCACATCATGTGCCCTTCTTACTGCCTGTTACCCAGTTACCCCATCCCCCGACCCACCTCCCCTCCAGCAACCCTCCGTTTGTTTCCTGGAGTTAAGAGTCTCTTATGGTTTGTCTCTGATTTCATCTTAGTTTTCTTTCCCTTCCCCTATGTTCATCTGTTTAGTTTCTTAAATTCCACATATGAGTGAAACCGTATGATAATTGTCTTTCTCTGACTGACTTATTTCCCTTGGCATAATACCCTCTAGTTCCATCCACATCATTGCAAATGGTAAGATTTCATTTTTTTGATGGCTGCATAATATTCCATTGTATATATATACCACCTCTTTTTTTTTTTTTTAAAGATTTTATTTATTTATTTGACAGAGAGACACAGTGAGAGAGGGAACACAAGCAGGTGGAGTGGGAGAGAGAGAAGCAGGCTTCCCGCCGAGCAGGGAGCCCAATGCGGGGCTTGATCCCAGGACCCTGGGATCATGACCTGAGCCGAAGGCAGACGCTTAACGACTGAGCCACCCAGGCGCCCTTATACCACCTCTTCTTTATCCATTCATCTGTCGATGGACATCTGGGCTCTTTCCATATTTTGGCTGCTCTCCCTCCTTGAAAGACTCCTCTCTCAGCCCCAGAAAAGCAATGATCAATCTACATGTATTATTATTATTATTATTTTTAAAGATTTTATTTATTTGAGAGAGAGAGAATGAGAGAGAGAGAACACATGAGAGGGGATAGGTTCAGAGGACGAAGCAGACTCCCTGCCGAGCAGGGAGCCCGATGCGGGACTCGATCCAGGGACTCCAGGATCATGACCTGAGCCGAAGGCAGTCGCTTAACCAACTGAGCCACCCAGGTGCCCCAATCTACATGTGTTATAAACATACACTCTCACTTGCTTATAGTTGTAATCAGAATAGACAATTGTCTTCAAGTGAAAGTTGTAATACATGTTCTTTCCGTATTCCTATATACTTATTTTCATTGGTCACTTATTATTCTACTAGAAGGAATATATCAAAATTTCCTTCATTTTTTTTCTGTCTTACCCTGGGTTTCCCCTAAAAGTAGACCTGAGTCAAAAATGTTCCTATGAGAAGTTGATTTGGGGGGTAACATGTCAGGGAACTCATTCTTTGCTCAATAAAGTCATTTGCTGTTGACTTTATTTCCAAGACTTTATTGTAAAACTGTTGTAGCTTTAAGGCATCTTCCCCAATTCTAGGGCTTGTGATGTATTTGGACTGCCTGCAACCCCCCTGGCTTCTGCCTGGAACGCTCTGTAAACCTCTGTTCAAAAGGCATCTCCTTTAGAAAGTCGCCCCGGTGCTTTGGGTAGAATTAAGTTTGCACGAGTTGGTAGCCACCAAGACTAGAGTGGTTATCTGTTTGCTGTTTTGATTTAGCATGGGCAAGCACTCCGGGGAGCGGTTGCTGTAAGGCACCGCCTAGGTGTGTTCTCATACCGTAGATTCTTACCTCTGAATTCTTGGTATCCTTTCGATCTCTATTCAGTTCAAAACTCTTTTTTTAAAATTTATTTTTATTTTTTTAAAAGATTTTATTTATTTGACAGAGAGAGACACACAGAGAGAGGGAACACAAGCAGGGGGAGTGGGAGAGGGAGAAGCAGGCTCCCCGCGGAGCAGGGAGCTGGATGTGGGCTCGATCCCACCTGAGCCGAAGGCAGACGCTTAACGACTGAGCCACCCAGGCGCCCCCAGTTCAAAACTCTTTGAGGTCAAAATCGTATTCCTCTGTTCTTGTCATTTTCAGTTCTGTACAAATCCTGCCATGTGACAACTTTTGAGTGAAATTAAATGCCCTGGACCAACCAGCTTGAACCTGTGAGTTTATGGATAGAAGAAAAACCACTTTGCCTTGTCACATAGGGCACGTGGCAGCTAATGGTCGACTCTTCAGTGATCCCTGATATCATTGCCAAATGCTATTTTAATTAAAAAAATTTTTATTGTGGTAAAACATACAAAACATAAAATTAATCTTTTTAACCATTTTTAAGCACTGTCCATCTCCAGAAATTTTTGGTTTCTCCAAAATGAAACTCCTTATCTATTTTATTTTTTTTTTTAAATCCCCCCTCCACTCCTTGTCTATTTCAATTTTAAAAATATTTATCAGGGGTACCTGGGTGGCTCAGATGGTTAAGCAACTGACTCTTGGTTTTGGCTCAGGTCATGATCTCAGGGTCCCGAGGTTGAGCCCTGCGTCCTCGCAGCTCTGCGCTAAGTGGGGAGTCTGCTCCTCCCCCTGCTCGTGCACTCTCTCTCAAATAAAAAATACTTACCAGAGTAACATGTGCACACAATTTAAGAATAATATAGTACAGTAAATATTATAAAGAAAAAGATCAGGGGTGCCTGGGGGGCTCAGTCACTTAAGTGTCTGCCTTTGGCTCAGGTCATGATTTTGGGGTTCTGGGATCGGGCCTGCGTGGGATCCCTGCTTGGTGGGGAGTTTGCTTTTCTTTCTTCCTCTGCCCCTCCCCGCTCCTCTTGCACGCACATGCGTGCTCTCTCTCAAATAAATAAAATCTTAAAAAAAAAAAAAATTGGGGCGCCTGGGTGGCTCAGTCGTTAAGCGTCTGCCTTCGGCTCAGGTCATGATCCCAGGGTCCTGGGATCGAGCCCCGCATCGGGCTCCCTGCTCAGTGGGAAGCCTGCTTCTCCCTCTCCCACTCCCCCTGCTTGTGTTCCCTCTCTCGCTGTGTCTCTCTCTGTCAAGTAAATAAATAAAATCTTTAAAAAAAAAAAATCAATTTTCTACTCATTCACCATCTCCTGGACTCAACCTAGAGACAATTACATTCTACTCTTTTAATAGTTTCTTTTGATATTTATCTCCATATTTATAAATACTAAGTTTTTACTGCTATTTTAATATTACCTTACTTTTTACATTCTTTTTATTGAAGTATACACCCATTTATGGCTCTTTTTTTTTTTTGCTTTGTTTTTAAGTTTTTATTTTAATTCCGGTTCGTTAACATACAGTGTTATATTAGTTTCAGGTGCAATGCTATTTTTAAACCTAACAATTTAACATTGTCTGCAGACTTCCAGAACAGGAGTTTTAGTTCTGGCTTTCTTCTCTCTACTGCCTTTATTCTCAGTGCTTCCTACAGTGATTCTACAATTTTTGGTTAAATCCATAATAATTGTGACATTATTTTGGTTCAGTCAGTAACTACCGTTTATACTATTTGAGCTCGTAGTAACTAAAAACCTGGCTGCTGGCATTCTTGGTGCAGGTGAAGGAGAAAGAGCGAGTTACTCTGAAGTTTTTTATTTAACTTTTTTTTTGGTCTAGAGCCCCATTGGGCCCTCTGCTACAATATGCTTAGTGTCTCAGAATTTTGAACCTCTAAGGTTTGATTTCTCCAGAGAGAAATCTCCAGGGTGGATGGGGCAGGGAAGCAAGGGTGGTGAGGACTGTAATTCCCAGACTCCGTGGGCCTGGGGTCGGGGCTGGGACCTGGCTCCCAGCTGCTCTGACCCATTCCTTTATCTCTAGCTCCTTGCTCTACCCCCGCCTTTGATTCCAGATGCCTCTCAGCACACGGGCTCTACAGAGAGAATCTCTATGCTCCCCACCATATCATTCTCTCTGGGCAGTTAGGAGGACATGCCAGTGGTCTGTAAAATCTTTTGGTCCTCATTTTTCCACACATGTACCAATATCCCTCGTCTCCTCTTTTTTGTCCTACGGATGAACGCTTTTTAATTTTGTCACCGTCCTTCTGGTAGCGTGTAGGGAGGGAAAGGAAGCGAATATGTGCGGTCAATCTGTCACAACTGTCTTGAGATTCACCCGCACCCTAAACTGAGCAAAGACCCCAACATTTAAATTTTACTTAAGACCCATCAGGCATTTTTGCCAATTTCTGACAAGTGGGAGCAGAGGGGAGTGCAAAAGACGGGGCAGTCTTCCTTCCTTATTCTCTTCTTTGAGGAGAATTTGAATGCGGAGGAAATTAGGGTACCGAATTAAAGCTTGAAAAAGAAAGTCAGTTTTGGAAGGACTCGCTGTTAGTAAGATGTTCACGATGTCCCGAGGGTGTGGGTGTGACAGTGAGAACACACTGAAACCCAATTTGCATGCTGTTTTTGATGATTTTGATAGATTTAGAAACTTACCATTTTATAGGACTTGGGCAAGGGTATTATGATTTTTTAGAAAACCTTTGCATTGGCAGGTCAACACGAGGGTTTGGTATGGGTTCTAGCACCTTCTTGATGTGCTTTCAAGTTGGGGCTGACAAGTCTGTGAGGATTGCGGAGACGGTCCTCTGCCCCCACCTCCACCACTGTGGGCTCCTGCATTCTTGACCCTGTCTCCTGCGGACGGTGAATCCTCAAACTCTTCCCACCTGTCTTTAGAAGCCTCCCCTGGAAGTTCAAAGCTGCCCCTTCTCTCTGCTGCTTTTCCTTGATGTGCAGGGTCTTAATGGAAGGAAATGTTCTGCCCATGAAGTGCACAGAGACCATTCACTTGCTCGTGTACTGTTTCTTTAGGGAGACCTAGACATCACACCAGCAGTGGCGGGGGGCGGGGGGGACCCTGCCTCCGACTGTTCCAGCTTTTGCCCTGTGTGTCCGGCCCATCCCGGGTTTGGAGGATCCGAGGGGGCGCAGGAGTTCAGCGGAGGGCAGGGGTGCGGTTCAGCAAGGTGTCCTTGCTCCCGCTTCTTGCCAGTAGGTGGCAAGCAAGGCCTGGCAAAAAAACCACAGAAAACAACCCACCAAGAACTGTGGGTTGTGCGGAGTTGGTTTGATCTTGCAGGGCGGGCTTCCCCAGGCGTGCGGTGCTGTGAAGAATTCTCTGAAGCAAGAGCCAGGATCGCGAGCAGGTGTCTCCTCAGGCTAGACAGGGGGTCATCGTCCCGTTCACCGTGTTTCCGAATGTGTTGGCGGCTCTCTGTCCCAGACGCTCTCATCAGTCTTTCTTATGGTTCCCACATTCTGATCGTTGCTGGCATCCGGTTCAAGGGCTGCTGGTGTGACTGATGGAAGTCCTCTGAGGAGTGGATTAAGCTCTGGGGAGAGGCCAGGATTTGGGATAAAGCAGACCAGGAACTGAGGCCAGAAGCAGAGGAATTGGGGTCACCTCAGCGAGTAAAGGCCGGGACTCGGTCAAGGACGGCCGCGGGGAGTCCGGCGGTGCGGGTTCACAGACTGGCCATGACCGCTGGGGAAGGGCTGTGTCTGGGGGTGTCCCGGGCACCAGCCCCGTAATCCAGTTAACCCTGGGCCAGCCCCTCTGCCTCTTGACAGGCGTGCGTAGTGCGGTAGTGAGAAGTTAGGTATTGGGGTCAGAGAGACCGGAGTTCGAGTTCTAGCTCTCCCAGCTCCTTGGACTGTGAGTTGGGACATATTACACGCCTTCTCTGAGCCTTTGACTTCTCATCTTCCAGATGTGGTGATAAGACTCTAGGGGTGCTCTCCATGGCAGGTGCAAAGGACTTACTACCGTCCCTGGAATCGAAGAGGTGCTTTATAAATGGTATCTTGTAGTGCCGTTAGTCATTTGTTAAAGCATAACGAAAAGGAAAAATAAAAGGGAGGCATGTCATAACTACAATCTTTGGTCACAGTGGGAGATAAATCTGGGAAAATAGTACTCAGTGCACCTGTCCTGCTGTGGGAGGGTGAGCTCCACCTTCCCGCCTTCCTGAAGGCAGTACAGTATATCTTGGTGATGGGTGGGAATGCTCCTAGCACGTCTCAGCAGTGTGCCTTGAAGGTGGCAGTAAAAACATAAGGAGGTACGACCTTCAGTATTCACTGTTAATTTGTCTTATTTCTATTCAGATAGTCACAGCATTTTCTAGTCCATACATAGGTAGCCTCATTTAGGAAGAAAAGAGAGGAGTATGTCCAGAACATTCACAAATATACTTTCATTCATTCATTCATTCATTTATAAATATTTTATGTATTTGTAAGAGAGAGAAAGAGAAAGCAAGCACAAGCAGGGGGAGCGGCCGGCAGAGGGAGAAGCAGGCTACCTGCTGAGCAGGGAGCCCGATGCGGGGCTTGATCCCAGGGCCCTGGGATCATGACCTGAGCCGAAGGTAGATGCTTAACCGTTTGAGCCACCCAGGCATCCCCTATTCTTTTAAATATAATAATGAAGCCACATTGTGGAGAGCAGACACCAGGAACAGGGACATCGCTCCTTTCCTCCTTCTTGGCTTCCCTTCACCTTTTTGGGGTGAACAGCATCACCCCTCAGACCCACATACCAGCCTAAGGTGTGGAAAGATTCGGGTATCTCAGTGGGTGGAATTTCTTTTGCGGGCAAGTGTGTTGCGTGTCACACGTGGGATACAAGACATTCTGGTTTTGAAATCTCATGCTTTAATTTTTTTTAAATTTATTTTTATTTTTTTTTGTTAAAGATTTTATTTATTTATTTGACAGAGAGAGAGATAGCGAGAGGGAACACAAGCAGGGGGAGTGGGAGAAGGAGAAGCAGGCTCCCCACTGAGCAGGGAGCCCAATGTGGGGCTCGATCCCAGGACCCTGGGATCATGACATGAGCCAAAGGCAGACGCTTAACGACTGAGCCACCCAGGCGCCCCTCTCACGCTTTAATTTCACTATGCTCTGACTTGTGCTCTTCACTGGAGAGCTGGTAATAATGGCCAACCTGTTAAGTTTATATAGTTGGGGGGGAACCTTGTGGTCGTCTTCTACTTCCAAGTCTTGTGCTGAGGGTCTGTGGATACGACCAGTAGGCATGAATGAGCTGGAGATGAAGACGTATGCCCCACAGAAGTAAACCCTACCTCACAGCTGCAGGATCCGAGTGAATTCAGATCACAAAGGTATGTGGTTTGATCACAAGGAGCCTAAGGATTAAACCATGGGAGGTGAACCCAGATCTCACTGAAAAGTAACTGTTGGAACCACCATCCCATTCCAGACATGTCAGTCATATTATCTATTGACACAAAAGCCAGTACCCTCAGTTAAAATACAGTTTTTTACATTTCCTACTTAGTTTTAAAATGTGATTTTATTGGGCTGGTCCTGTGAAAGTGTCATTTTCTATTTCTGGTTGGAAAAGAAGGCAATTGCTGATTTGATGTAAGAGGAGCTTGGAGAGGATTTGTGAGGGTGGTATTTCTTTTGTTCTTTGGATCAAAAATGCAGGTGGCAAGTTTCAGACAGGCCAGAACATTTGTAGGTAGCCACCTGCCTCGCTTTGCTGTCTAGTCCCCTGAAGCCACAGAAGAACTTGATCTGAAATGATGGTTGCTAAGTTTTCTATCACTAAACATCTTAAAAAAATTTTTTTTTCCTATGCCCAAAGTGGGGCTTGAACTCACGACCTGGAGATGACTGAGCCAGCCAGGCACCCCACTAAACATCTTTTTTTTTTTTTTTTTTTTTTTACAGAGAATGAGAGAGAGCGCGCGCACTTGCGCATGTGCATGACGGGAAGAGGGAGAGGGAGAGTCTTAAGCAAGGTCCATGTGAGTGTGGAGCCTGACCTGGGGCTCGATCTCATGCTTGAGCCAAAATCAAGAGTCCAACGCTTAACTGACGGAGCCAGCCAGGGGCCCCACCAAATATCTTTTTATGGTTATTTTTGCCATCAGGACCTCAGGGGCAAGCTATATTTATGAAAGCATTTCTCATTTCCTTTTTCATTAAAGCATTAAATATGCTTATCTAATATGCCAGTTATATTTAAGCATCTTTGTGGCTAGGTAGTTGGTAAGATATCTGTTAAGACCTTTGGTATACAAAAAGATTGTTCCCTAATCTCTAAGGGGTTCAAGAATGCCAGTTGGGGGACTGCCTTGTTCAATGTCTTCTGTATTCTTATAGTTTCTCCTCCCTCCCTCCCTCCCTCCCTCCCTCCCTCCCTTCCTTCCTTCCTTCCTTCCTTCCCTCCTTCCCTCCTTCCCTCCTTCCCTCCTTCCCTCCCTCCCTCCCTTGTGATATCTATCCATGAGTACCCTACTTACTAAAACCAACACTTGGGATGTATGACCACAGGCTAAGATCGAGAAAATGGAAATTTTCCTGGAAGTTCTTAGACACATGATCTTGTTAACCGATCTTGTAATATTCATGACAATATCAAGATTTACAGCATCTTAGCCATAAGTCTTATAATACATTTATTGATAAAATACCCAGAATTATTGCTAGTTTTATTGAGAATGTACTATGTCCCACACACCGGGCTAAGTCCTTCACAGGCACTAAATCTTGCATGTCATAACAATACTGTGAAGTAGGTAACAGCTTAATTTGCCCAAGGAGGAAACTGACGCATTGATCCCACTGTTAGGGAGTGGAAGAAGTAGAACCCAGTTCTGTCTGTCTGTGGAGGTCATGCTGTTAGTTACTCTGTGGTATTGGTCCTCTGTAAATGGAACTCAGGAAATCGCAGGTTGTGTTGGGGACATTGGCATACTTTTGAGTTTTTTCTTTCTAGGCAGATGAAAGAGGAAAAGTACATTTGTAATAGATATTCTTTTCCATCTTTGGACCCGCTTTCTCCTCAGCACCACATCATGACCTGCAAAACAGTGCAGTGAGGACAACAAAAGCCTGTGGATAGGAAATGGGGTTGCCTTAACCACTGTGATCTTCCTTGTGTGGCTGTTGAATTTTCCATCAGATAATATTTGAGAAGAAAAATAGTTCTCTGCGAAAACCTCTGGGAAGCTTCTCCATGTTATTTGGTTTGGTTTCAAGTGTTCTCCACTGGATAATATTTGAGAAGAAAAATATTTTCCCTGAAAACTCCGAGGAGGCCCCTGAGTGTTGTCTAAGATCTGGCTTCATCTGTTTCTCCTTCTTGGTGTTCAAACTAGCAGTAACTCTTTTTCTCCTGATCGGTTCTCTGCTGATACACTAGGAATGATGATCTAAATCTAGCAGTCTATCATTTTTTCATTCTATCTGTCTACCTAGGGGCGCCTGGGTGGCTCAGTCGGTTAAGCGTCTGCCTTCGGCTCAGGTCATGATCCCAGGGTCCTGGGATCGAGCCCCACATTGGGCTACCTGCTCAGCAGGATGCCTGCTTCTCCCTCTCCCACTCCCCCTGCTTGTGTTCCCTCTCTCGCTGTGTCTCTCTCTGTCAAATAAATAAATAAAATCTTAAAAAAAAAAATATCTGTCTACCTACCTACATACCTACCTGCCTAGGGCTGATGTGATCTTGCTCCCTTGACAGAATTTAGCTGCTACTCAGAAAGAAGGGTCAGAACAGCCATACAGAACCCTGGATGATTCTGAACAGTCATGAAATTATGCTTACTTGGATTAAAATGGCTTCTTACTTTGGATTATATTTCTCTTTTGCCACCCATCTGTGTTTGTAACGTAAGGAATGAAGTTAGGTCTTCTTGCTGCCTGAAGAATGGAGTTGTGGCTGTCTTCTTTTAATGGCCCAATTTATTCTGCTTCTTCGTGAACTTCCACTCTGTTCTCAGGGACTCTGGGTCCTTTGTGCATGAGAATGGGAAACCGAAGGGTCCAGGAGGGAATGGGTGGGAGGGAAAGATATATATATACATATATGTATATACATAACTTTAATAATAGATAATGAACATAAAAAATAAAAAATAGCTATAATTTTATAGTTATTTCATATATATATGGAAAGATGTAATTAAAGAATAACTTTATATATATAAAGTAGGCTCCACATCCAGCATGGAGCCAAATGAGGGGCTTGAACTCATGACCCTGAGATCAAGACCTGAGAGGATATCAAGAGTCAAATGCTTAACTGACAGAGACACCCAGGTGCCCTGAGAAATGAATTCTTAATTCTTCTAAGACATTAGTTCTTAACGCCTTGAGCCAACTGGGCTTAATTTGAAAAAAAAGAAGTGGAAAGGGCGCCTGGGTGGCTCAGTTGTTCGGTTAAGCGTCTGACTCTTGATTTCGGCTCCGGTTGTGATACCAGGTTTGTGAGATCGATCCCCGTGTTGGGCTCCACTCTCAGTGTGGAGTCTACTTGGGATTCTCTCTCTCTCCCCCTGCCCCTCCCCGCCCCCCAAATAAATACAATCTTAAAAAAAAAAAGGAAGTGGAGGAGTTTCAGATGACTTTGACCTTATGAGAGCTGCATGTGTTCATTAACCAAATGAATGAATGAATTTTTGGTACAGGGGGCTGTCTGGGGCTGGAAGAAAGAATTTGCCTCATGGTACGTAAAAAAGTCACTCTACCCAGCATTGTGACTGACCAGACAGAACTGGTGAAAAGATCATACTCTAAGTGTAGGGCAGTTTTTTTTGTTGTTGTTATTGTTGATTTTCATTATTGTTTCCCTTACTGCTTTTGTGTGTGGAGCCCAGTGATTAAATTTAGGAACAGACAATAGATTTAGTTGATGGCTTTAAAATCACAGGACAAATTTCGCTACCAGGCAAGACAAGAGTCTGTTAATTGCGATAGAACAGTAAGAATTCAATACTCAACTTCCAGCAGCAAGTGCTCATTTAGGTTCTAGAAAAATGACCAGGAGTCCTTTTTAGAGCCTCTGCATGGTTATTTTCATCATGGTGCAGCAGGTTTTCTGATCCACTCCAGCCCTGCAATGAGATTTTAAACCAAGAGAAGCAGAAAGAGGCTCAGAAGCAATAAGGTGGCTCCAAGATGGTTCCTTTTGGGGGTCAAATGCATCACTGGTTGTGTGAGAACAACCCAGTGGTATCTTAGGAAGGTGAAGTGTCCTGTCCTTGGAGTCCAAAGATGGTTTTCACCCACCTGGAATATAACCTGTAGTTGGCGTCTCTAGTCAGTTACTTCATCTAGTTGATGGCTTTGTAGAGATCCACCCACACCCTTATCCACTCTGCCTTGGGACGGGCAGGTCTGAAGGACAGGTCTGTGAGCAGGGCAGTGGGTCCAGCGTGCCCTCCCAGAGCAGCCTGAACACCCGTGGCCTTGGTCTTCAAGTACGCTTTGCAGTTCACGCAACTTTTATAATAAGTGACTCACCAACTTAAAACACATTGGAAGTTATCTATGAACGAAGAAAGAAATAGCATGAAACCCCTGCATCTTAAGGGTCTAGGAAAATTGATGGAAGTAGTCAAATACCAGATTCACGTGGAATTTATGATGCCAAATCTAGATCCACCAATAATGTCTTACCGAAATTCTCATCACCCGAGGCTTATGAATTGCTTCTTAAAATTTTTATTTTATTTTTTATGAGTTGCTTTTGAAGGAAGAGAATATAAACAGAGTAAAAGATGGCACACCTATGATGTCACATCATCTGGATGGAAGTGAATACAGCTCAGATGGGCAGAGAATTTTCAGGCTGTTTAGGACAGACATTGGACTTCTTTCCTTTGTGATTTTCTTATCTTTGGTAGCTAGCCAACTCCCGAGTTCATTGTTCTTCAGAGAATGTGGAAAAGTCGTGTTGACTGGAGTCAACTTGATCTTAATATGTTTTTATTTGTCTTTTGCTGGGGGGGAAGGGCAGGGTCAAGGTGGGGTTAGGAGGTGGATCAGATTATCGGCAGAATGTTTTTAAATTTTAAAAGAAAACAACACACAGGTGCCTGGGTTGCTCAGTCGGTTAAGTGTTGAAGTGTCCAACTCTTGATCTCAGCTCAGGTCTTGATCTCAGGGTTTTGAGTTCAAGTCCGGCATCAGGTTCCATGCTGGGCATGGAGCCTACTTAAAACGAAAAACAACCCAAACGAAACAACATAAAACAAAACAATATGTGACTTCACTGGGAAAATGCAGAAACCATTCTATGAGTATATGCAGGTCTGTCTGGTACTTGGTTTTCCTCTAAGCTGGGATCCCTAAAGAGAGGCATTCCTTAATGGAAATTCGGAGTCCCTGGTTGGAATAGCTAAGCTTTAGAAATACATGAATTCCGGTCATATCAACTCTTAAAGCTTGAGGGGATCCCAGAGACAAAGTGACTTACTGAAGGTCATGTAACTCATTAGTAAGTCCGAGCAAGCTGGCTTAGCGCCATATATTCTTGATCTTGGGGGAAACTGCTCCGCATGGATAAGGAATCAGCATGATGGTCAAAAAGGAAACTTCTAGAAGTCTGTGTGGAAAGTACTCGCTGGGCACTTAAGAATTTAGAGAAGAATTCAGCATGGTAAGGAGGGTACAAGTTAGTGTAGAGAAGGAATAATAATAATAATGATACTAATAATGATAGTAATAATAATACAAATAATAATCACAAGTGCCAGACAGAAAAAATGTTGGTGCCTCGCTGACAGTAGGTATTTGGTAAGTCCTTGTTGAATGAATGAATGAATTTGGGTCACCCATGAGATGCCACCGCACGGTGGGTTAGGTCTGCTGGGAAGAAAGGCCTCGTGAAGAAGAGTTGGCTAAATGGAGAATTCCAGGAATATTAATACATCTGGAAAATCTGACCTTTCAGCTGAGTTAAAATCCGGGAAAATCCAGGCCACTTCCCTAAAGGGGCATGTTCTTGATGGGGTGACTTAGACCCACTTACAGATTTTTAGTTGTGAGGCCACGGTGGACACTGCTACTGGCTCTGGATGAAAATTCTGACGTCGGGTTTAAGGCGAGCCAATTTGGAAGCCGGGAATAGAGAACAGTTTGAGCGGTGAGTGCCCAGGCAAGACCAGGGCTAATTAAAAAGCCGAGTCAAGACACCGCAGGAAAAACAGTAATGAACTTGGTTAATACTTATGAAGCATCGACAGTGTGCAGATGCTGAGCTACCTTTTTTTCCCCCTTTGTACTCAAAGCAACCCTAAGAATGAGCTTTCATTCTTACCCTATTTTATAGGGGATGAAGTCAAGATCTGGAGAGTTTAAATTACTTGCCCAAGGACATGTAGTAATGATGGTAGGACTTGAAGCCATCCCAGGTTGGCCTCTTTCCAAAGCCCATGTGCTTAGCGCCCCTCCCCCCGCCCGCTCTACCCCGCCTCCCCCCATCCAGCCTCCTGCAGGCCAGTGGGTAGAAACAAAGGGGAGAATCTAATATGTACTATCTTCTCAGGGCCTGGAGAATGTCCCCTTCCCCAAGGTGGGCTGGGAGCCAGACCTATCTCAATGATTTACTCAGAGGATTCACTTCCTATTACTAATTTCAGGCCTGAAGTTCCTAGGAGAGCAGAGCCTCTAAAAATATAACCAGGTCTTGGGACGCCTGGGTGGCTTAGTAGGTTGAGCATCTGCCTTCGGCTCAGGTCATGATCCTGGGGTCCTGGGATCGAGTCCCATATAGGGCTCCCTGCTCAACGGCGAGTCTGCTTCTCTCTCTCTCTTTCCCCACTGCTCCTGCTCTCTCTCAAATAAATAAATAAAATCTTTAAAAATATATAGCCAGGTCTCAAGTGAGCTTATTCTTTTTCCTTGATTTACATTTCAAAGAAGCCCTCTCTATGAGCACGTTTATTAGCACGTTTGAGGCATGGGAGCAGGGCTTGAGCTTCTGCCTTGCTGGCGGTTTTATTCAAAATCATCTGGCTTTTGAAAATCCTTGCTAAGTGGTCCATTTTAGTAGGATCACTGTTCTCTCAAATTTCCCATTGTGTTTTCTTTCCTTTTTTTTTTTTTTTTTCTTAAGACCTGCAACTGCCAAACATCCGTTGGAGCTCACCAATTGCTTGCCGAATCGTTAGGCCAGTGTGTCTCCAGGGTCAGAGGCCATTGTGAGAAGACCCCGGGCTACTGCTGAGTTTCTCAGACCTGTCTGATGTTAAAAAGGAGCCACAGGCCTTATGAAAAGTGCCCCGGCCCCTGGAGACTCTGATTCTGTCAAAGTTGAGTGAGGCCCAGAAATCTGTATTTTTTTTTTTTAAACACGTGCCCCAGGGACGCAAGTCTTAGGTGAGTGTGGACCCCCCTGTAGGGTGGGAACGCCATGGAGGAGGCACCTGGCGGATGGCCTTCTTACCATGTTTCCACGTTTCTCTCCCTGCCCCATACGAGCCCAGGTGAGGCTCCTCTGTCTTCCTATCTGTCTCTCACTTTCCTGAACATGCTGCCATTTTCTGGGTCCCATCCCCATGTAGAAACCTGGTCCCCCATTTCTGCTGTAGGCCCCAAGAATTTCAATGGCCAACCTCATGAGCGGTTGTGAGGCAGACACATCTAGGTCCAAGGTCTTGTTGGCTCCTCGTTCACTTCATCATCAGGCATCTGTGGAGCTCTTCCTAGGCTGGGGCCTTCACTGTCCCTGCTGTGTCCGCCTCCGTTAGTCAGGGGTCCCCTCTGTGCTACCCAACAGTCTGTGTCTCCCAGCAGCTCTGGCGCTAAGCGGTGGTGGTGACTGGAGTTACGGCTTCCTGTGGTCTATCTCTTGTTACCTCAGCTGCCTTTAAAAAAAAAAAAAAAGATTTTATTTATTTTTGAGAACGAGAGCAAGAGAGCTCACAAGTGGGGTGGGGGAGGGACAGACTCCCTGCTGAGCAGGGAGCCCGACGTGGGACTCGATCCCAGGACCCTGAGATCATGACCTGAGCCGAAGGCAGACGCTTAACCCACTGAGCCCCAGAAGGAGACTTTCCGCCCTGCTAAAGGGTCTGCATCGGCCTGCTCACTCTTCGAGCAGAGGGGGTCTCGTGTCCTTCCCTGCCCCGTTTATTGTCACAAGCTGCAGCAGGTGGGGAATTGTGAAGTCGCCTGGGGCTCTTGAGATGTGACCCAGAGCCAGTGTGGGTTGTACCGTTTGAGCTCAGCATGGTTTCCTGATGTTCTGCTGGGGTGGCCGGGCTACCCAGAGGAACGAGACATGGCCCTTGCCTGGGGGCAGGCTCTTTCCACAAGCTCCAGTTGGAGCTCAGAATCCTGGCCTCAGGTGAAGCAGGGCCACTTTCCCTTTTTCCCAGATTTTATTTTGAACCGTCAATCTCCTGAGTTTGCTCCGATGTCTTTCAGCTGTTCTCTGTGCCCTTCTACTAATTTCCCTATTATCAAGTCAAGAAAACAGAATATTCTAGAGCCCCAGTTGAGATCAGAGTGTATGAGGAAAGCATAGGATTTCTTTCTGACCCACTGCCCGATTTCTCTTAAACCCCGGACATGTGTGGTACCATGCTTGTTTTCACTGGATCCGCCAGGATCCCACTCTCCATCGTGATTCTGGATTGTCTGGTGAGTGACTTAGTGATCCCAGCAGAGCCCTTGAAATTGTAACTGGGTGTATTTCCTGGACTAACTCTGCTCCATGGTTGTTTAACCTGTTGCCGTGGATTAAAAAAAAAAAGGGCTCAGCTAGAACCTGAGCTCATGGGTTGCCAAGGGGCCTGGAAAGGTCCCTCTGTTGAAGACCTGAGGGTGAGCCATGTGCATGCCTCATCGTGGGCATACTTCATGAAACTCAGGATGAGTTAGGAATATGTGTTATATCTCCCTTTATGAGTTTTTTTTTTTTTTAATGACAAAAAATTAAAAAAAGCTACTTTGGTTCAAAAGAAAAGTGAAGCCCTATAAACCTACATTGAATCTCTTCTTTCTTTGGAGCAGTGAACAAACCTCTGCCCCTCTCCTGTCTTAGTTTGTGTTTTCACTTCTGATAGATTTGACAGAGGGGTAGCTATGTACAGTTTTTGCTTTGTCCCCCTTCATAGTATTGTGCATAGCAGACCCCATCAGTGACCTTGACGTTCACCTCTGGTGGCCTGGGTCCAGCTGGGTGTGCTGGTGGGATTCCAGCAGGAGAACGCCCACCGGTCTGAGGTCAGCAGGGTGCAGCCCAGCTGAGGGATGGGGACCCTAGGACTGGACAAGGGGCTGCCTGGCTTCCATTCCGTGTTTTTTAATTTGCCTTGCTGGATTCCTCAGCGTCCAGGTCCCTGAAACACAGGGTGAGGATTTTAAACTTACTGAAGTGAACGGATAATGCTGCCTTTCAAGCGCTGACTCTGAAGGTCCGCTCCTCTTCCAGATCTTTCATCTCTGAAGGACTCCATCTGAGGCTCTTTGCCCTTGAACTTTTCTTATCCTTGCAGACGTCATCACTGTAAAGAGAGAGTCCTTCACATTTATTTTGTGGATTGTTGGCAAAGCTGCTGCATTCTTTTTTTTTTAAATTTTTTTTTAGTATGAATGCTGGATGCTACTCATGACCTTTAAAGAAAATCAGGTGCTCAGAGGTCTCTCGATAAGTGCTGTTCTGATGTGGGTTTACCAGCAAAGCAGAAGAGACTTTTGGGAACCTTTGTGGTATTTACCCTCGGAGAGGAGGGACACGATTCACCGCCTCCGCTCATAGACCCCCCCCCCCCCCCGGCCTGCATGCCCTCTGCCTCCCTGGCA
>NC_058409.1:8664042-8696949 GCF_002201575.2 Neomonachus schauinslandi | reverse complement strand
CCCCCCTCCGCATCCTGCTCCCCCCCCCCCCCCCCCCGCCAAATCGCTGTCCCTGGAGAAGGGTTGTCTGTGGTTTGACTGTGACTCGTGGTACTAGAATCCTCTGCCCTCCCCGGTTCCGATCTGCCCTTGTCACAGCTGACACACCACAAGCTTTGCTCTGTATCAGTTCATAGGAAAATACAGCCTTTGGTAATTCTGGAAATTGGGTGTGGCTGCTACCGAGAGGGGTCCAGGTAGAGAGACTAGGTTTCAGGGACCAGGCAGGCCTGCCAGGGAGGCACAGGCCATGCATCCCCGAAGGGGGGAGGCCTGTTTGGCAGGAGGTGGTGACAGAGTTGGTGCTCTTTCTTTTAGTGCCACTAAAGGGCACTGTGTCTCTGCCGCAGGACCCTCGCATGTGGTTCCTTCTCTCCCACCCCTCTTGTCCCAGCTTTCTCTGGGCCGCCTTCCTTAGCTGTTCTTCTGTAGGGCAGGTCTTCTATTACATACCTTCCTGGCCCTCTGTGCTTTTTCTCCTCTTGGCCTTTACAGTGGTTAGCACTTACGTTTTTATGTGTTTGGTTTTTAATTTTTGTCTTTAATTCCATCAGGGCAAAGACTTTCGTTCCACTGACGACTGTAGGCAGCAGAGTGCTTGGTGAATAGGGAGTGTTCGCTAAGCACTTGCCGAACTTGAGTGGATCAGTAGGAGGCAAGAATGGTCCCCTCCATGGTCGTGGTGTCTGTGACATTATTGACCTTGGTGGTCACGGTCCTTGTGAGGGTGGAGGCCCAGCATGCAGAGACCGCTGTGCCATTTGCAGGACATGAGTGCCTCCCTGCTTGAGCCAACCACGAGCTGGCCAGGGTTTGCGTAGCCATCTTCGAGGCCTGTGGGCTGAGTGTGAGAAGGTGATATTGTAGTAGAGGGAAAATACACTGACTTAAAAATATTTTAAGATGTGAATACAGGCATCTCCATGGAGTCCTTTTGAAACTTGTTGAAAATTTCACCGAGTAGCTCAGAAAAGTAAGTTCAAAGGGTAAGCGCACCTATTTCACCAATTTCAAATGAGATGATTTCAAAAGAATGCTTTGATCCCATGTCCTTTTTACTCACTAACTGTGATGGTAAAGGACCAGCAGCTGAAGCTGGAGGCGCTGGACCCCAGGACGCCATCTCATCAAGCCCCCACCTACCCAGCCTCTTCTGCAGGGGTTAGCACTGGACCTTTGAAAATCTTCCTCCTAAGGACCCAGGAGGACAGACCTTTCCTGGGCCGCATTCCCCAGCAGTGGACCCTGAGATGGGGTCCACGTGCAAGAGATTTATTGGGAAGACAGTCCCAGGAGAAACCAGTGAGGATGTGGAGGACAGGGAAGGGGAAAGAGTCAAGCAAGGAGGACATTTTAGGCCAAGTGTCATCCTCTACGTGATCCCACCAGGTGTAACTCAGTTTGTCCCCATGCAACATAAGTAAGCTGGGCTTTCAGACTCCTGCACCCGTCAGCGAGGGATCTCCTTGACACTTCCAGCTCCAGAGGTGCAGGTGTGGATGGTCAGAGGCCAAAGGACAGAGGAGCCAGAAGAGGGGCGCCCAGAAAAGTAAGAGAGACCTAAGGGAATGTGGGAGAAGCGCCAGCAGTGTCTATTAAAAGATTGTAACAAAAATTGGTAAGAAACTAGGCCGAACTAGTACAGATAGACCCACCTGAAAACATGTTTTCTCATGAAATTAATTCTCATTAATTAATTCTCTGTCTGTGGATATTGGACTAACTGCCTGGAATCCCAGGAGAAAAGTGGGGGTGCAGGTAGTGTGAATGCAGGTAGAGCCACTGGGAGCATCCTCCAATGGTCCGGATGACAAGTGGCTGGGACTAGGTTACCAGTGGGGGTGGGGGTGGTAGTGGAGGAGATGGACAGCAGAATGGATCTGAGAGCCATTTAGGAAGGTGAAATCTGGAGGGCTTGGTGTGGATTTAGTATAGCGGTTGAAGAAGAAATAAGTGTCAAGGAGAACTCTTCGATTTTTGGCCTGAGCGACAGAGTGCCATTGGTAGGGATTGGAAATACTGGAAAAGGACTGGGTTTTGGGGACAGATCACAAAGTGAGTTTTGGACATGTTGAGTTTGAGGTGCCTTTGAGACATGTAGGAGAAGATGTTGAATAGATACTTTCACGTAGGGTTATAGATGAGGAAGTGGAGGAACTTAAGTGGCCAAGTATCTTAACTAAATTATATCCTTATCAATGGAAAATCCAGTACAAGATTTCAGATCTCCTAATTCCTACTCCAGTGCTCATTCCCTGACCAGTGCTTCTTTCTCTTAAATAATTTCTAAGGATAAAGGACGGTGTGTGCATGCCCCTGGGTTTCTGGGCATCTGGTCCAAATTAGTCTGGTATAAATGACACATTTAAAGTTGTTTGTTTATTTTGAAAATTCATCTGATATCTTGTTCTGCTGTACAATATATTTGTTATTTCTGTAGTATAATAATGCTATTAAAAGTCCTTACCATGAAGTAGGATTGCTTCTCTAGGAGGGTGCTTTGAGTATATTCTGGGGTGATGGAGTCATGTGCCCGGTTCATCTGCCTGGGCACAATCCATTTGAGCAGCATGGCAATCTGCCTGTTATAAGACGGGAGCAACAGGATGTGAAGTGGCTTGGGATTGGGGATAGAGATCATGAGTTCAATTTTGAATATATTGCTGTGATGTGCCATTTGGTCCTACTTTGCAGCAAAAGAAATACAGCAACGGGCCCCTGACCATGGGATCCACTGTTCTCCTCATGAACCACCCCTCTGGTCCTAACAAACCATGCCCCTAGAAGCTGCAGCCAAAGAGAGCAACAGAATGGCCTTTCAAGGACACGGCTGTGACACTAGCTTCCAGGTAATACCCCGTGCAGATGGGCATCGTGCATTCGACATCAGTATGTGGTGCTAAATCTCTAGAAGGTAGAATACATGAGTCTGGAAATCAAAGGGGTAGAAGTGGAAGGTTGTCCCTATTGCCATTCCTTACTCCCAGTGACCCACTTGGGGCATTTGTGTTTCTTGTCTCTCCCACTCTGGGCTCCATGGCTTTAGAAGTCCTGGTTCCCAGAAGGACATGTTTCTACCAGGAAACACAAGAAGAGTCTCTAGTACAGTCCAAGCTATGATTGACTGCCACTTCGTTACATCAGGCTTCTCTTGCCATGAGAGCATGAGGCAAGGAAAGAAGTCACCATCCTGGCTGGAGCATTTGCCTCTGATCATCAGGAGGAGGTAGGACTGCTAGGTACTCATTTTCTCAGCTGCCTGGGAAGTCCACTCCCATGGCTCACAGCTGATTTCCTCCTTGGAAACTGCCCTGGGCTGAAGAGAGCTGCCTCACTCAAGACTAGGTCCCTTATGCCCCTGGGAGGAGCCTACAACCAATGGCTGGTGGATCAAGGGATACAATATCCGAGCCTCTTTGCCCCAACTTGGAATAGATTTGGAGCATCATCCCAGTTGCTGTGGGATTGACTCAGCCTTTGTTGTGGCCACATCACAGTTCAACCTACCCTTGTCCAGCCCCTTGTCCAGCTCCAACCTACCCAGTCCTACCCTTGACTCTGGACAGCAGAGTCACTGGTGGTGTTCCTAAGAGTGCTCCCAATACACCAGCCATGTGGAAATCTCCATCTCAGATCTGCTTCCCAGGGAAGGCGAGCTTAGCAAAATAGCTGAGAGACATGTCCAATAAAGAGCTGAAAATAGAGGCTGGCATTTAGAAGAAAGATCTGTGCTGCAGATATAGACTTGGGCACCATCCATCTAAAGACAATAGTGAAACCATGCTTGGATAGGATGGCTCTGGGAGAGTGATGGATTCTGAGAAAGAGAAGGAGGGCATCTGTTGTATTAGAAGAGAAGCAATACTAGTATGTGGATCTGTAAATGTTGCTGTTTGGTATTTTGATAAGAGGTCTTATAAAAAGGGAGGTAATTTTGTAGACCTTCATCCTTGGGGTTTATAAAATTAATTTGAAATGCTTAGTTCCCCAAGATGATGAAGAGGAGGCTAAAGAATATTCGAATTCTTGTGATTCTAAGGGTGAGGTAAACAAGAAACACAGTTGAAGTAGGGCCAGATAGGACAGAGGTTTTATTTTTTATTTTATTTTATTTTTTTAAAGATTTTATTTATTTATTTCACAGAGACACAGTGAGAGAGAGAACACAAGCAGGGTGGTGAGGGAGGGAGAAGCAGGCTTCCCATGGAGCAGGGAGCCTGATGCGGGGCTTGATCCCAGGACTCCGGCATCACAACCTGAGCTGAAGGCAGACGTTTAATGACTGAGCCACCCAGGTGCCCCCTAGGACAGAGGTTTTAATATAGAGGAAGTGGTATCTGCTAGGCTCCTGGTTATCATGGTTAGAGGTCTCTTCCTTAAAAATTCCTTAAAAATTTCAGGGGCACCTGGGTGGCTCAGTCAGTTAAGTGTCTGACTCTTGATTTTGGCTCAGGCCATGACCTTACGGTCATGAGATCGAGTCCCGCATTGGGCTCCATGCTGAGTGTGGAACCTGCTTAAGATCCTCTCTCTCTCTGCCCCTTTCCCCCAGCCCCACTAGTGCCCGCTCTTTCTCTCTATCTCTAAACAAACAAAATTCTATTTTAATGAGACAAGTCAAATGTAAATAAATCAAACAGTAATTAGGAAAGGACAGAATTTGGTCCAGCTAACTTCACCTTGGAGGAGGGTCTGGAAAGGAATTTGGGAGGGTTGTGAGGTGTGGTTGGAGTGAGATCACAGGGGTGGTGGTCTTGGATTGTAGACATAGGACAGGATTGAGGTTTTCCTCTTGGAACTTCTTGTGTAACCTGTCCTGTCTCTTGTTGGCTTGATGGCTTGGTATCAGTGAAAGTAAGATCAATGTCTTTGTGAAGCTGTGTTGCCGTATCTTTCTCCCTGGTGATCATTGTTGCATGGGATGAAACCCCAAGACTGGGAGAATGTAGAGATCATTTTCCTGACATGGTAGCTTTTGTGTATTGGTTTGGATCAATGACTATCTTCTCTCTGTTCCTTGTTACCCCTAAGGAGGGTTGAGCCTTCACAGTGGAGTGAGGACAGGTAGGTAAGAGTCAAAACCGATTATATAGAGTGAGAAGAGAAGAAACCAAGGCTGGATCTCTGAGGTTCCCTGGGGGATCATTATCAGCTGCTCAGATGTAAAGCTTTTCTTCATGATGGGACCAGCTCTTGCTCTAAACCTAGTTTCCCATTAAAACAATCTTGTTAACTAATGCTACTATAGTAATCATATTGCAATACATAGATCATCAAACCAACATATTGTACACCTTAAACTTAGGCAGTGTTCTACGTCAATGTAAATGAGGTCTGTCTACTTGAAAGTTGGCAGTAGTTCAATACTGGAATCAAAGTGGAAAATTCTGGGGACACAGGAGGGCCAGGATTCTAAGGGCAATATCAAGAGGCCTTGTTGGACCACCCATGAGCAGAGAGGAATTTCTGGGGACATAAATTACGATTGCCTGATGCTTCAGTCTAAAATTTTCTACCTCTGTGCTTTAAATAACTAGCTTTCTTTGGCTTTAGTATTTACTTGAAGAGCTGTAACAGTGGTCTTTCTTTGAGAACAGATCAGTGCTATGATTCAAGTTGTATTCATCTCTCAGGTTAGTGAGACTTCCCATTGCCCATAATCAAATTGGATATTTTACAAAGCTGAAGAGTACATCCTTTTAGGCAGGTGTAAGTAAGAACCGATTGAGAAGATGCAGGAATAAAGTAATCTTGCGTGCTTGGGTGGCTCAGTCGGTTAAGCGTCTACCTTCAGCTCAGGTCATGATCCTGGAGTCTTGGGATCAAGTCCTGCATTGGGGTCTCTGCTCCATGGGGAGCCTGCTTCTCTCTCTGCCTCTGCCTCTCTCTCTCTCATGAATAAATAAATAAAATCTTAAAAAGAAGGAATAAATTAATCTTATATATGACTTTGAAGAAAAAAGTAAAGGAAAACTGTTAAGAAGAAAAAAAAAAGGAACACATTCTTTTAAACCAAAAATTAAGGCGACCTAACATGTGGACAAGTCTCCTCATTTCATTTTGCCTGTGAATTTTACAGCTGAGCTGTTTAAAAAATGTTTTTCTTCTATCAGCTTGAGCTTTTTTTTCCAGTTGTTCAACAAAGTCAAAATCTGCTCAGTTATTTAAAGGAAAGGGGTTCCCCCCCATTACCTTTTTCATATTTGGTGAAATAAGGAAAAGCTTAACATTCTAGCTTGGTGGAATTTAATTTTGGTCAAGAATGGGTTTTTGACGATTAAGGTAAAATATGCAGATGATAATGGACATGTACTAACTTTGAAGAGTAAGAAGACCCTGAGAGGAATTTTCTGAAAGTTGGATGAATTTGAATCATTTCTACCATACTCTTTATTCTGAGTCTTTTTTTGACCAAAAATATGTTTCATCAGATGTCCATGTGGGGTTAGTGTATGAAGTAGTCTGTCCTGGCTGAAATGTCAGTTGTTGTCAAATGTCAAAAGGGTCCTTTCTCAAGTATGATCTGTACCCAACAAGGGCAAATGGAGGGGAAACCTCTGCTCTTTGCAGTTCCTCAGAGAATCAGGCTGATGGCGACTCCACCATCCTGGAGATTCGCCTGCTGGAACAGTTGTAGATTGCTGTATATAGGAAGGAGGAGTGGAGGGTCATGCAAGATGTTTTTAAGAGCCAGGCTTGGAAGTGTCCTACTTTACATTTGCAAACATGCTGTTTGCTAGAACCCAGTCAGATTTCCCCAACCAATTGCAAGGGATGCTGGGAAATGTGGTCTTTCTGTGTACTCAGGAAAAAGGATATAAAATGAGATTTTGTCAATACATGGAATGGTCCTGCTTAGTCTCCTTTTCCAGTGATCTTTTTGCAATAGAGCACACTCACCGTATCCCCAGGAGAGATGAACAAAACACAAATCCAGGCACTTCACCCAGCTCGAAATCCAGGATCTCCAGGTCACTTACAACAGTTTCTCTTAGTTCAAGCGGGCTCCTCCTTGGTCCTATGAACTAAAGAAAGAAGGTATTTGCCCCCTTCCCCCATATATAATTGTGGAGCTGTTTCATATTCCCGTTTGGAAAGGGGAAGGACGGCGCGATCACTGGTCCGTGGCAGGTCTGAAATCCCACTGGGCAGACGTGGCACGAAGGCCCCCCCTCACTCTGGGGATGGGATTGACGTTCATTAGACCCTGCTATTTTTGGATATTGGTTGCCTCTGGGGGCTTGGTTGTTCTTACCTGGTGGAGCTTTTTGAGCAGGTGAGTGAGGTCATTGGGGCTGCACTTTGGGAAATGAATTTGGGTCCGAGAAACTAGTTACGAAGTTATTGCAGAAATTCAAGAGTTAGGGAATTATCCTCTGAACCCGTGGGGGGGGGTCAGTCAAAATAGGAGGAAGTGATGAATGTGACCGACACGTTGAAAGCCACATTCCAAGGAGTTGCTAACTGGTTGGATGCAGGTGACAAAGGAGTGGAAAGGAGATCTGACTTAAGGCCTTGCTCCTGGCTGACAAGGACAATGGAGGGAAGTCAAGAGTAGGTCCTGATTTGGAGGAAGATGACTTTGGTTCTCACCATTATTTTCTACCTTGCCCACTCCCACAGAAGAAATGAACCCATGTCCTAACTTCATTAATGGACAGGAGCTTCCTGGTTATAAATTTTAGTGAAAATATTTTAAGGTTTAAGAAATTCTAAATAAATGCCTGTGATACATGGCAGTCAATGAAGTATTCGTTGAGCATTATGGGTTACTAGCATTAGGTTGGTTGTCCACAGTGGGTCCTGTTGTTATTAAAATGCCTTGAGTGTATTCTCCTGGGAAATGTTTCTTTGTCACCAGACTGACTTGAATGAAAAGGACCTCTTTGCTTTAGATGGAAGCCCATGCTATTGTTGGGTAGTTCTAGTTGTTGATGGCCTCAATTTTATATTGAGCTGAAAGTTGTTTTCTTGAAACTTCTACTCAGAGTAACCAGTTTTGTTTGGTTGGTTGTTTTTTCTTTTTTTTTTTTTAGATTTTATTTTTAAGTAATCTCTCTACCCAACATGGGGCTAGAACTTACAACCCCGAGATCAAGAGTTAAATGCTCTACCAACTGAACCAGCCAGGTGCCCCAGAGTAAGCAGTTTTTGACTCCAGAAATACACAAGGCAAATTAGTCTTCTAGGGTCTGGAAGGCAGTGGCTGTCCCCGTTTATCTTCTTCATTTGAGCTGAACAGTTCTTGTCTCCAACCACTGCTTTTGCATGATTTCATCTCTGGGACCTTTTGCAGGCTGCTTGTGGTGTCTTGGGGGGCTTATGCTTGTTGCTGCGGGTGGGGAGGATGATGGCCCTGCAGGTTCTGATGGTGGCAGAGGCTTTGACATGACCTGAAGATCTCTCTGCTCTGTGATAATTGGTCAGCACTGTCTGCTGAGGAGGCCCTTAACTTTCAGAGACCATTCGTTGTAAGCTTTCTCTTATTAGTGGACTCTAAGTGGAATAAGGGATTTATCCCTCAGAATCTGGTTCTACCACCCTCCTTTGCATATTATACAAATGGAGACTGTCTGTCACAGGCATCGCTGGTAGCCCCCCAGGTAGCCAGTCCCTTCTTTCTTCTTGCTAACAGAGCCTGCATCTGTTCAGGCCCCTAGTTCTCTGTCATATGTCCCTGAGCTTCCTGTCCCTACTTCCAGCTCTGGGGGTGGATCCTGGCCAGTCTCTGAAAACACTGGGAATCCTAGTCCTGCTGCGAGGGGCTGCGTTAGGTGTGGGGTCGTAACCCAGGTCTGGTTAATGAGATGTGAGGGGAGACTTCTGGGGGAGAGGGGCTTCTGGGAGATGTTTCCTTACTCCTAGGAGGAGATACCAGGAGAAGTGAAACCTCTCTGCCTAGGGTGTGAAGCCTCCAACTCTCAAGCCATCTGGAGGGTGAAGCCCACACATGGTGAAAAGCAAAGCCAAGCGAATCCCAGGAGCTGGGTGGCCAGATTTCTGAACTTCTTGTTTTTAAAGTGAACACATTTCACTGTCATCTGTGGTGGTTTCAGTTAGAGATTTCAGTTACTAGCAGCTGAAGGCATCCTAACTGATAGGGGGATTCTTCAAGTAAGGCACTTGGAAGAGAACACAGCACCAGAACAGTGGAAATACCAGCTCTCATATTTTATACACTGTGCTTCTGGAAATGGGGATTCACTCTGAGATACCTTCTTTTCTTCTTTCTTTCATTCATGACTCCATCACGCATTTGGCATATGTTGTTCTTGTGGACAACTAAGACCTTTAGGGGTTTTTCTCCACAAATTTCTTTTTAGATGTTAGTAAGATGCCTGAAAATCCTTTTTATGATGCTGTAACGCCAGGGAAATGGGTGGAAGTAGCCAAACTTCTGACTGATCAGAGAATCTTCTGGAAGAGAACCTAACTTATGGCATTCTTCATACAAGTCCACCAACGAAGACAGAGATCATGGATTACTTCTGGAAGTTCCTCCAGCTCAATATGCCCTCGTGGAGATGGCGCCGTGGCTGCCTCAGATGCTTCTGGACATAGTGGCTCTGTGTTTGGCCAACTGTGAACTTGTCAGGGAACCACAAGTCTTCATCCTCACCCTACTCCCTATTCTGAACAACGTTGTATCCTGGACAGATTCCAGCCATCCTACTTTTCCTAGGTCCACCTCTGCTTACTAGCATGGGAACATTTTCCTCTTTCCTATAAACACTGTCAGTCTGAGCTCACTCCAGAGGTATGTCCCCTTCCAATTCGTTGGCTTCCCCTCTGAAATGAGCTCAGGTTCATCTGGGCTTGGAGGGTAAATCCATTTCCTGTACTGGTTTCTCCTTACAGGCGGGTGTCCTGGCGCTCTGATACAAGGCTGCCAAATACGTTTTATTGTGTGTGAAGTCAGTGAAAGGGGTAACAAAAAAATGTCAAATCTTCGACACTTCGCCTTTCTTAATAATAAGCTGTCAGCTGTCACAGACAGAAATGTCAAACCCTTCCATGCTCTCCCTTCTCCCAAACCAGGAATCTGCTTTGATGGTTTTGCAGGAAATTCAGATAATCACTTATTTGGATGCTTGCTCTTCTGCAACCTGAGATGGTGGTGAGCGCCACAAAAGAACCTTCCTGCAGAATCCTTCAGCTAAAGCACTGGAGAAATCCAATAGCTCCCGGGCTCATGGCCAATTCTTATAAACCCGATCAGTCATCTCTTCTGCTTCAGAGCCGGTGTACCCTCTGTGAGAGACAAATAGGCCCCAGAATGTGAGAAGTGCCTGTAGGCACAATGGACATAGTCCCGTGGTCCGCTTGTCCTTGTGTGGCATCACCATGCACATGGCAGTGGCTTGGTGAGTGGAGAGACTCCTCTTAGGGAAGCTGCTCAGTGGGGTAGCTACTGATGAATATTCCCAACAGCTCTCAAGATTCGTTTTTGACTCTGCACCTAGTGCACATCATGGCAGCTTCTGGGACGTATGTGTCCTTCTGGGAGCTAGTCTAAAGACCATAATGATAAAGCACTTTGGTAGAGAGGAAGAACGCATCACTGCTCACTCTTCCTGCAAAGACTAGAGCGTGCAGAAGTCACCGTGTTCCACTGGTAGCTTTGTGACAACTCTACTTTTCAGGATGTGTCATTAGGAGGATCCTTGCGTCTGTGTGTATGGCTTTCTTCTAAAAGAGTGTGAGCTAGCTCTTTTCCGTAAATTATGTCCCAGATTATTTTATATTGACGTCTGGAGCATCAACAGAGGAGTAACAGAGGAGTTGGAACAACATGATGGGATCCAAGAATGTCCATAATCAGTTGCTTCTCCCTATTGAGTTTTGGAGTGAAATAAATAGAATACACAAGGAGGCGATGATCTGTAATGAGGGGATAAAGTACTCCCTTGCTACCTTATTGTTGGTTCCAGCTCTGGAACCAAACCCTGGCTTCTGGGAAGGCACATAAGACCAGCTGGAGTTCATGTTTCCAAAGCTAGTGAGCATTTTCGGTCTTATGGCCTGAAGCTCACACCTTAGTCTTCAGTGCTGCCACCGGAAGACCATCTGACACACACATTACCTGTCCATCTGGCTTGGAGTGGAATTGGGGGAGGTGACCGGATTACCCCAGCTCCTCTCTGGAAGACTGGGCTGAGGTACTCTACAAGAAGTTTGAGTGTATGCTTAGGACCTCTGCCAAGCCGAGGCACCGAAAGGAACACTCACTTTTGGGGGAGTATTTCTTGAACAATCTAGAAAGAAATTCGTAAGCTTATAGTTGTTTCATTTTGAAAATTTAAAAAAAAATTTATTTTTGTCAAAGGGAATGACTTAATATTTTTAGTGTTTAGGCCTTTAGAGATCTTACTTCAGCCAAGATCTTCTGCCTCTCTTGGAGAGAAGTGGGAACATCTACATAGGGGTGCTGATGGCAGGGCTCCTTTGGTCAGGAGAATCACTACTCTGGATCCATGGTTGTAAGAGACAGAAGGAGAAAACCATGCCCAAGAGCTGAGCTGTTAGAGCAAAGGGACTCCGTGCACTAACATACATGGTTCACCCGGTGTTCTGAGGAATCCCTATCAACTCCTGCCTTCTGGGGGTAGAGAGACCAGGTAGAGAGCTATAACAGACTCTGGGATGGGAACAGAGAGCAGCCTTGGGACTCTTTTCGCTACAGCAAACCTTAGTATGCATCCCAATCTCCTGGAGAACTTGTTAAAACACAGATTACTAAATCTGTAAATTTGGGTTTGGGACAGAGAATTTGCATCTTTAACATGTTCCTGGGTATGATGCTGCTGGTCCAGGCACTGCGAGCTGAATAATCTTGGTCCAGTGTCTTAATCTGAATCTGTATTCGTTACCTCATATGTAAAATAAGTCCAGTGATGGTCCTTATGTCAGAAAGAGATGAGAGAGTGAATTGAGATAACGTATGTGAAGATACTGGCATGATGCTTCGCAAATGCCAGGTGCCCACTGAATACAAACTCGCTACAGATATTTTTCTGTCACTTGTTTTGGTGCATAATAATTGCTTAGGTATTCCTCTCTCTCCCTCCTACCTTTGACTCTATACAGCTTGATCTCATTCAGTTCAGAATCCCCACCTCTTAGCCCAACACATGGGAGGGGATGTCGTAAGTGTCTGAGTGTTGGTCAAAGCCATCAGTGGTAAACCTCTAGCTCATTTTCTAAAACTGGTTTTTAAAATAAAACAACTACAAAAATAATTGAAGGTAGTCAACCATACAGAGATTGTTACATTTTAAGAGTGCTTTAACTTTTACATAAGTAATCCCCCTAACTTGCCTTCCTATAGGACCATAGTATCTCATTTAATTATTTTGTTTTCCCATTATTTTATAAAGTAATAAAGTAATACCAAAAATCTCATTTAATTTCCTAAAGATGGGAGAGTGATTTCAGAGAAGAAAAAGCACCATCTTTGTCTTTTGAGGATAGTCCCATGTAGGAATCTTTTAAAGTCAGATATCATTTTTGCAACCCGAGAACACATGTGTTCACCTCTCGGAATTTGCCTTTGTGTCCAGAGCAATTAGGCTGAGACCCAGAGGTGGCAGGGGACTGGAGGCTGCCTTGTGCTCTAGTAAATCAGAGAGCAATCAAGATTTTATTTCGTGTTTGAGAAAGAATTGGTTTTATCTCATCTCTGCTTTTAGGGATGACCGTGTCAGATGAATTTAGTTAATAGGGTAATTTTGTTTGATGCCAACAGTAGGTATCCAAACCCTCTGTCTCTTACTCTAGTCATTTGTTCTTATTTATTTTCATGGGAATTGTCCTTAAAAATACAAGTACAAATGTCCTTATACCCTTATCACACGTTTCAAGACTTAAAACATACTTTAAAATTACTACATAGAAGTGGGTTTCATAGAATAGCTACACAGTATGTTACCTGACTAACAATTATTAAAATTTGTGGGTTTTTTTTTTTTTCCTGCATTAGAATTGCCCATCTTTTCTAGGTGTCTGGCACTATGCTTTTGGCATCCTCACACATTCTTCTTTGGTCATTTGCTAATATCTTACAGATCAGCTCAGGGTGAGGGGGGGTTAACTGGCTGTATCCCCTAATGGAAGTGGGAAGAAATTCATGTTGTTGTTTGTTGTTCACTTGCACTCATTTGCAGGGGATATTTGATCAGAATGTTTGCCTTTATGCAATAACCAGTGGTTTGGGACTCGCAGTGTAGAACAGAGTTCTAGATTCCAGCTGGTAGAGGAAGGTGAGCTGACATGGCCCCCTTCCCCGCCGTACTCACTGTCGTTTACTGTAATATATTGGGTTAGAGAGATGGAAGACAGGGCGGAGTTGTCTGTGTGGGGAGGGGAGAGGGCTGGCCTTAGTGGAGAACGCCAGTCGCCCCCTTCTTTTGTGAGGGTGTCCCAGTGCAGGGCCAGGCAAGACCGCGCACAGACTCTGTCTGCCAAGTTTTCTTTTTTTTGACTGTGGATATCCCTTCTAATTAGGTTATTGCTTAAGGATCATAATTGGCCTGGAATCTTTTGGAGAATTTGTAGACTATATAAAGTTACAGAAAATTGTGAAAAAGTTGCATGCTTTAAAAACTTAGTATTTCCATCAAGCCTGTAGTTGAAAAAGAGTATGAAGACAATCATAAGTGTATATTTTTTAACACAGTTTCTTGATATTTACAGTATTTTTTCTTCTCTAGTTGCCCTCCCTTCAAAGTTGGTCAGTTGTTTTTCTGTTTTTTTTTTTTTTTTCACCTCAAGGGGGCATTTGCAATTTCTTTGGGGCAGTCACTGGCTCTTCAGTGGCATTGATTAGGGGAATGTTTTTGTGCTTCGCTGAGCAGGTCCTGCCATCTTGTACAACATTTTGAGAATTGCACTCAGTGGCGTTGGGATTTTCTTCCTTTGTTGTCTCAACATGAGAGCTCTCATTCCTTCCAGGAAAGGTTTGCTGAGGCTGGAATTTTGAACTTGCATCAGGAATCACAGGGCCAAGTTTTCTGATCCTCTTAGTGCTTTGAGCCTTTCTCCGCGTCTCTAAGCTGGCCCAGGCTGTAATTGAACCAGCGCTGCGCGTCGGATCCTCACCCCGCAGGACATGAGTTTATTTTCCCAGTGACTTCTGGGCCCTGGATAGGTGCTGGTGCTGCCGGTTATGGTGTGGCTGTCACTTCATTGCCAAGCTGTCTGCACGCACAGACTCATCCTTCAAGCTCATGGATCAGTCCCGCCTTTGACATTTCGATGGCAGCAACCACCTTGCGGCTGGAGCCCTGCACAGGCCTCATTTACAAGGTGATCTGTCTGCGGTTCACTCACGCTGTCTTCCGTCTAGTTAGTGTGACGTTGCTTGCTCTGTCAGAGAATCCACGCCAGAGAAACCCCGAAATAAGTTATTTATTAATTTCTGAGTGCAAAGGCACTGTGTGCTCATTATGGAAACCCAAACATCCCAGGCATCTGTACTTGAGTAAATGAAAGTTCCTTATAATATAGTAAAATAAAATAAAATAAAACTTCCCAAGAGATCCCAGTTGTACCAGTTTGGGCTGGTCTTGGCCGGTCCCCATGTTGGCTCCCAGAGTGGGATATGCAAAATACTAGTGGATGCACAAGAGATGATTTTAGGTGGTATAAGAGGCAAACACACCTTATTTTTTTTTTAATTTTTTATTGTTATGTTAATCACCATACATCATTAGTTTTTGATGTAGTGTTCCATAATTCATTGTTTGTGCATAACACCCAGTGCTCCATGCAGAACGTGCCCTCTTTAATACCCATCACCAGGCCAACCCATCCTCCCAACCCCCTCCCCTCTAGAACCCTCCATTTGTTTCTCAGAGTCCATAGTCTCTCATGGTTCGTCTCCTCCTCCGATTTCCCCCCCTTCATTTTCCCCTTCCTACTATCTTCTTTTTTTTTTTCTTAACATATATTGCATTATTTGTTTCAGAGGTACAGATCTGTGATTCAACAGTCTTGCACAATTCATAGCACTCACCATAGCACATACCCTCCCCAGTGTCTATCACCCAGCCACCCCATCCCTCCCAACCCACCCTGACTCCAGCAACCCTCAGTTTGTTTCCTGAGATTAAGAATTCCTCATGTCAGTGAGGTCATATGATACATGTCTTTCTCTGATTGACTTATTTCGCTCAGCATAACACCTTCCAGTTCCATCCATGTCGTTGCAAATGGCAAGATCTCATTCCTTTTGATGGCTGCATAATATTCCATTGTATATATATATACCACATCTTCTTTATCCATTCATCTGTCGATGGACATCTTGGCTCTTTCCACAGTTTGGCTATTGTGGACAGTGCTGCTATAAACATTGGGGTGCACGTAACCCTTTGGATCCCTACTTTTGTATCTTTGGGGTAAATACCCAGTAGTGCAATTGCTGGATTGTACAGTAGCTCTATTTTCAACTTTTTGAGGAACCTCCATACTGTTTTCCAGAGTGGCTGCACCAGCTTGCATTCCCACCAACAGTGTGGGAGGATTCCCCTTTCTCCTCATCCCCGCCAACATCTGTTGTTTCCTGACTTGTTAATTTTAGCCATTCTGACTGGTGTAAGGTGGTATCTCATTGAGGTTTTTGATTTGGATTTCCCTGATGCTGAGCGATGTTGAGCACTTTTTCATGACAAACACATCTTATTTTAATATTCTGCATTTTTCAGGTGTATCAGAAACACATCCATACTGAACTCACGATTTCATGGATATACTCACTTTTCACTTAAAATACATTGATTTATCTAAAAAATATTGGTTGATTTCTTAAGGAATGAGTAGTTGCTAGCACAAGTCATACAGAATGTGGCAACGATTTTGAAGGTAGTGGTCTGATACTACCCTGAAGTTGACACATTTTTACATATACTATCATTAAATGAAATATGTTGTAGTTTTATCCTGTAATAATCATTTAGTAGTAGTATCCTGTAATTGCACTTGACATAAGCGTAATGGGCTAATTTTGTATCAGAACATACTCATTTTGGTTGCTTTAACGGGTATATATGATTAGGTTCATAGATGCATTGAAAGATATTACCTAGCAACATGTGGTGGTCATATGATTATTGCCAGGGGTTAGCCACCATAATCAGTGCTGCCGTGAACATGTGCTGTGTGAATGTATTTTGTGCATTCATACAAGTGTTTCTACAGGATGAATTCCTAGAAATAAGAGAGATATAGGATATAAACATTTACTATTTTTTCTTTTGGATAATGTCAGTTTCCCTTCAAAGGTGCCGTATGATTGACCCTCCTACCCATAGTGCCCAAGAGTGACTGTTCTCTACACTTGACTGACACCAGACGTGATCAGTCTTTTAAATTCTTGTCAGACTGGGGCACCTGGGTGGCTCAGTCAGTTAAGAATCTGACTTCGGCTCAGGTCATGATCCTGGGGTCCTGGGATCGAGTCCTGCATTGGGCTCCCTGCTCAGCAGGGAGTCTTCTTCTCCCTCTCTCACTCCCCCTGCTTGTGCTCTCTCTCTCTCAAATAAATAAAAAAATAAAATCTTAAAAAAAAGTCCTTGTCAGACTACAATCCTTGGACTGCTTCCCTGGGCAGTTCTATTTCTTTTGTGAATTGCTGGTGTATATCCAATGCCCGTTTTGCTTTTAAGTAGTTCACATCTCCTTTCATATTCCTCAGTAGACTTTTATTTTCTTCATAAAAGCTCCAATATAGGGGCACCTGGGTGGCTCAGTTGGTTGGGCAACTGCCTTCGGCTTGGGTCATGATCCTGGAGTCCCGGGATCAAGTCCTGCATCAGGCTCCCTGTTTAGCAGGGAGTCTGCTTCTCTCTCTGACCGTCACCCCTCTCATTCTCTCTCTCTCTGTCATTCTCTCTCTCTCAAAAATGAATAAAATTAAAAAAAATAAAATAAAAGCTCCAATATATTGTTAGGTTTAGCCCCACAGTACTCCTTTAAGTGTCCCTAAGCACACTGTAGGTTATTATAATTCAGGTTTTCTATAGAAACCAGGTGATTCTCACTGGATGAATTTGCCTTGATGGGTTTATCATATTTCAAGAGATGGGCTCTAGGAATTTCTGCATTTTTTTTTGAAGTCCAGAATCATGATTTTTTCAATGTATGAAAAGGTGTCTGTTCTTTAGAACTGTTTTATCCAGACTCTGCTCACAAAAGACTACTGAATAAACTAGAGCATCAAATAAAAAACCTATAAGAAATAATAAGTACTAATACATAAACAATAAGATATAAGGGCAAGCAAACATTTATCGAGCACCTACTGTGTACTGGGCACCGTGCCAAATGCGGAAGATACAAACATGGCTAAGAAGTGCCCCTGCTTTCAGGCTCCCCTGGGTGGCTCAGTTGGTTAAGCGTCTGGCTCTTGATCTCAGCTCAGGTCTTGATCTCAGGGTTGTGAGTTCCAACCCCACGTTGGGCTCCATGCTGGGCGTGAAGCCTACTTTAAATAAACAAAAACAATTGGCTCTATCTCAAAGAGCTACTACTCCTGAAGGAAGAGATACGCATTGATACATGTAATTACCGTGGGATACTGTAAGTGTTAGGATACATGCAGAGAAGATTGGGAGTTCTTTCTACCTATGGTGATATAAAAGGATGGTTGCTCGGAAGGCTTCAGAGAAGAGGAGAGTCTGAGGTGGAGTTCTCGAAGGTGAGGCAGGAAGGAAACCCCTTGCCACTGTGTGTGACACAGCATGGATGTTCCCGGGAGCCTCATGGGCTTCAGCAGGACAGGTGGATGGGTGGGCTCATTGGGGACAAGCTGGGGTCAGACTATGGAGGGTCTTTTTAAAATTTTTTTTTATTCATGTGACAGAGGTTGAGAGAGAGAGAGAGAGAGGGAATATGAGCAGGAGAGAGAGGTAAAGGGAGAGGGAGAAGCAGACTCCTCGCTGAGCCAGGAGCCTGATATGGGGCTCGATCCCAGGACCCTGAGATCATGCCCTGAGCCAAAAGCAGACGCTTAACCATCTGAGCCACTCAGGCACCCCTGTGGAGGGTCTTTTATGCGGTCAAAGAGTCAGAAATTTTTCCTGCAGCAATGTGGAGCTATTGGAGGCATTAAGCAGGGGGCTGGTGTGGGGGATGTTTGAGTTTTAGGGGGATCGCTTTGACTTCAGGTGGAGAAGGGCGCATCGGTGTTGCATGGATGGGGTGTGGTGATTTGGGGGTGAGGGAGGGAGCAGAGACCAGAGTCTTCATCCGGCTGGGTGATAATGGGGGAGATAAGGGGGGAGCGGCAGAGGGAGAGGGAGAAGCAGCTCCCTGAGCAGGGAGCCTGATGCGGGACTCGATCCTAGGACCCCGGGATCATGACCTGAGCTGAAGGCAGACGCTTAACCGACTGAGCCACCCAGGCATCCCTCTTGACCCAATTTTAGATGATGTTGTATTCTACTTGCAAAGCTGGTGAAGAAGAACTAACTGGATAGAGCCCTAACCCCAGATGCAAATCTTTCACAGGAACCACATCTTTGACCTCCCCTCTGGGCTTGGCAGTGGAATGGGCACAGATCCATTTAAATCCTTTGAAGGCAGTTACGGGAGGACTTGGAATATCAAAATTAATACCGGAAGCCCATTTCATAAAGTAAAAGGGAATAATGCTTATTAGATATTGAAAGTCACGTGAGCAGCCCTGGAGATGGACAGTGAGTTAGTGTTGCAGCTGCATTTTGAACCAATTATAAGCTAGAAATAGAAAGCAGAGGAGAAGCTGCTAAGAGACTCTCAGAATATCCAAGCATGCATTCCCTCAAGCACAGGACCGATTTTTCAGAGGGGAGAGTAGCTGTTTCTGACTTCAGTACACTGGATGATGCGCAGCTTCTGACTCTATGCCACGTTCTGGGACGAATTGGCCCCAACCCATAATTACGGTCCTTCTCTACCTCCTTCAGGGACCCTTAACTTTATTTGCTCTTTTCTTGCTCTTTTCTCTCTCCTCCCAGCCCGGTACACTGTACAGAGAGCTTCTAGGCGCTGGTGTTTATTTATCTTCCCTGGCCATGCAAAGTGCTTCTGCATTTTTTTGCAACAGAGCTGGCTTTAGACAAATTCATTCAGTGAATGGTAAGCTGCTTATATGCAGATGCTGTTTTATTTGTCTTTCTGTCCTCACTGCCTCATCCAATGTTAGATGGAACTGAAGCAAAAGGTTAATCCAGAGAGCTTGATTTAAAACCAAAGATTAAACAGACACCTTGGAATGAAACGAGTAATTTTTTCAGTTTTCTAATTTGTGCACCTAGGCACAACCTAAAAATTCTTTTTTTTCCCCAAAGATTTTATTTGACAGAGAGAGACAGCGAGAGAGGGAACACAAGCAGGGGGAGTGGGAGAGGGAGAAGCAGGCTTCCCACAGAGCAGGGAGCCCGATGCGGGGCTCGATCCCAGGGATCGATCGATCCTGGGATCCTCGGGATCACGACCCGAGCCGAAGGCAGACGCTCAACGACTGAGCCACCCAGGCGCCCCAACCTAAAAATTCTTTAAGTAAATCCAAGCCTGGTGAGACCCACATTATATCCTAAACAGTTTGGAGTTCTTGAAGGTTGTGTCTGAACGTCCCGAATATAGAGAAATCAATGAGAGAAAACAAGTACACGAGTAAGTGTCAAGTGAATTAGGCGGACAGCAGTTACTCCAAGTTCAGAGGTGAGATCCTTCTGGAGTGCATTTAAGGAAGAGGATTTAAGCTGGGTCAGGAAGTGGGGACAAGATTGGCGCAATGAAGGTTGGTGACAAAAAGGTATCTGAGATTAGGACCAAGGATAAATACTTGGTGCTACCTTAACTTTAACCAATAGCCCGGGACCACGGATATGAACACGTCAAGCAGTCTTTGAAAGGCTAAGAAAAATCGGGAAAATGTAGTAAAATGTGAGAGAGCATGTATGTTTGGATTTGAGCCTTTGACAAATGAAAATGAACCAGAATGTTCTAACGTAGTCTATCATTGATATGTTCTCGGGAAGCTCCCTTTTTCTCTGTCTAGTTGCTGACTCTTTGTCGGAGCCTTACGTGTATCAATAAAGGTGATGAGTTTGCTGCTGGACTTGGACAGAGTGATGTCATATTTTATCCTGTATGTGCTTATTATTTATCATCCTCATTATACCTTTTTGTTTGTTTTAAACTTTCTGGAAATAGCTTATTTAGCAGAGAGAAAAACCAGGGGGTTTTTATTTGTATTTATTTTTTCACTAAAGGAGATGTTCCGTTTATTACATATCTAATATCTTTGGATGAAATTACATGGATACGCCCATTCTTTCTTTTTCTTTTGAGTGTAGTTGACATGCAATACATTAGTCGTGGGTGTACAATATAGTGATTCAAATCTCTATACGTTATGCTGTGCTCACCATTAAGTGTAGCTAGCTACGATCTGTCACCATTCAGTGCTGCTACAATACCATTGACCATATTCCTATGCTGTACCTTTCATCCCTGTGTTAATCATTTGGTTTTTAACGAATGGATCAGATTTAGTTGGTCAGAGCCTGGTCCTCATGCCAGTCAGAGTTGGAACTTCAGGGGGTGCTCTCTGTGAGTCATGAGTCACAGTTGGGTTTCAGCTTGCATCCTGTAGGTGTGATGTAGAAGACCCCAGATATGGTTCATTTCTTCCCTTGATGGCCTCATCTTCCCCTTCAACACAGCTCCTGTCAACTTAGGGTAAAAAATACAGGTGTTTCTTGGTGTCCCTTCAGAAGGGATCAAACACAGACAAAACAAAATCGGCAGTCTGTATTTTGAGCTGCTTCTGTTTACCCTTTATATATTTCCCATCAGCAGCATTAACCACCGCTGCTTTTCAAAGCCTCCCCTTTCAGAAAGAAGAGCCATTTACTCATTCTTCCCCAGGAATGAGGGGTTTGCGGGATGCCTACCATGATGGTGGCTGTTCACCGACTTGCCAAACTTGCCATGTAATCTTTCAGTAAGGCTAAAACTCCATCGAGAAGACATCCAGCTCTCTCCCACACAAGTTAGCAAGGGGCATTCTGCCCTTGGTTATATAGAATTGTTTCCTGAGGTGTGGCCCTGAAACATCCCAAGTCAAATTCACAGCTTTTGCTTCTGCAGTAGGATAATCCACTGATGTGCTATCTAAATGGAATTTGGTGTCTGTCGAACCTTATGGAGCAGCAAAATTCCCTGGGGGGTGGGGAAGGAGCGTTTTAAAACACAGATGTCTGGCCCCACTTCCTGAGAGTCTCCTTCAGTAGGTTTGGGGCAGGACCAGAGAGTTTGCATTTCTACCAAGTTTCCTGCTGCTTGCTGCCCTGGGCACCAGACTTTGAGAATCAGTGATCTGATATTCAGACCTCTGCTTGTCATAGAGAACATATTCATCGCAGTTTACGATGTTTCTCTACATTGAAGACTTGATGGAGTCCAGGAATATATTTTGACGTTGTCTTCGAATTTGAAAGATCTAAAAATGTTATGTAATTTTGTGTGAGCTCTCATGGATAAAGACCATGCTAGTGACCCAGCAGAAAGGTCTTTAACATCTATTGGAATGAATTCCTGGCAATATCTGCCGATGTCTCCCAGAAAGCAGCATCAACCCCAAATTATGTTCTCTGCTTGTCTCAAATCAGAAACTGGGTCTGTATATGAATGGAGATAAAGAGTTTGTAAGTGATACCTGGAAGCAAAGCCCTTCCAAAGAATGCTTAAAACCTGAAAACAAGTCCTCTGAGAATTGAGAAAAACCACTGTCCAAGGTCTGTGCACCTGCCTTCCAAGAAAGGGCTGGTTCTGGCAACAGCCCCACCAACTCCAACCCACTGATTGAGTATTGTGTATGAATTTGAGATTTGATCAGGTTGAATTAATAATGTCAGACAATAAGAAGGGACTGCTCTAAGCCCACATACGATACTTCATAGAGATTGAAATGACCAAAACTATTAACCAGAAATAACTGCTGGGATCACTTTGTATAATGGCCATAGGCCAACTGCAGCTGGGAATTTGTCTCAGTTAAAGTGGGATTGGAAGGGGAATTTGAAGACAAAATAAAACAAAACAACAGAACCTATAAAGTTGTAAGTCTAGTAAATCAATCATTAGTTATTTATATTGGAATATTATCTAAAGCAAATAAATGTTTTAGATACAATTGAAGATGGGTTTTTAAAAAGATTTTATTTATTTGAGTGAGACAGAGCACAAGCAGGGGGAGGGGCAGAGGCAGAGGGAGAAGCAGACTCCCCGCTGAGCAGGGAGCCCAACGCAGGGCTCGATCCCAGGACCCTGAGATCATGATCTGAGCTGAAGTCAGACGCCCAACCAACTGAGCCACCCAGGTGCCCCACAATTGAAGATCTTTTTGAAAGTCTTGAATGATTTTTCAAATTGAAAAAGTGATATGTGTGTTCTTTTTTCTTTAATTTTTAAAACCTCAATATAATTGGCATACAATATCCTATTAGTTTTCAGTGTACACAGTGATTCAGTATTTTTATATATTATGAAGTGATCCCCACAATAAGTCTAGTTGCCATCAGTCACCATACAGAGTTATTAGAGTATCATTGAGTCTGTTTCCTATGTTGTACAGTACCTCCCCATGACTTGTTTATTTTCAAATATATATCTTAATATGTGCAAAATATAAAATGAAAGCCCTCATCCCACCTCATCCCAAATACCGTATCTAGGGAAGGAGGGTGTTGTTTGGTACTTTTTGAAAGAAGACTTAGTTCTCCGAATCAGCATAAGGAATTGGAGAGTCCTCTGATGTCAGAATGAAGATTTATGCTGTCTTGTTCCAGGAGTAGCTTCCCGGGATGGCTGTCTGTCCCCTCCTTTAGGGAGAGGCAGGACACCATGCCCCTGGAGACTTTGTGAAGAACTCCAGTAGAGGTCAGATGCCCACATGTCAAGGACCATGGACACAGGTTTACCTCACCTCTTATTACTGAGAAAATAGTGTTAAAAAGATCTCTGGGTCTCATTCCCATTCACCTCCGTGGACTTTGCTGCTTCTCTTGTCTTCTAAAGTCTTCTGCCAGCTTGTTGCCCAATTTCTCCGCTTCCCTGCCCCCACCGAACTTCTCAAAAGAAATGTCCACTTTCCCCATGTTCTCATTCATTCCCAGGTTGATGCATTTCTAACCTGGCGCCCACACCACCATGCCGTGTTGAGCTCTGTGGAACATCTGACACACTTCACCCCTCCTGCCTTCCTGTAGTAGCCTTGTGTCTGTTACCTTCTTAACCAGTTACCCCAGTTTAGTGGTTTGAATCAACAGACTGTTATCTTCCAGTTGATGAGGGTCAGGAATCGAGGACTTGTGTAATTCTGCCTCAGGGTCTCTCATGAGGCTGGGGCTGTGCTCATCTGAGGGCTTGACTGGGGCAGGAGGATTCATTTCCGAGATGCCTCACTCACATGCCTGTTGACTGGACGCCTCAGATTTTTGCCATGTGGGTCTCGCCACAGAGATGCTTGGCTGTACTTAAGACATGGCAGCTAGCTTCCCTTGGAGTGAGAGAGTGCAAGAGAGAATGAGAACGAGAGAATGAATGAATGACCAGGACAGGAGCTGAGGTGTTTTTTTTTTTTTTCCTTTTTATGACTTAGTCTCCAAAGTCACATGTCCTTATACTTCTGCTTTATTTTATTCATTAGAAGTAAGTCACTAAGGGGGAACCTGGGTGGCTCAGTCAGTTAAGTGTCCTGACTCTTGATTTGAGCTCATGTCATGATCTCAGGGTTGTGAGATTAACCGCCTCCCCCTCCCCGGGGGTCAGGCTCCATGCTCAGCAGGGAGTCTGTTTGAGATTCTCTCTCTCCCTCTCCCTCTGCCCCCACTTGCACTCATGCTCTCAATCTCCCTCTCTCTCTCTCAAATAATCTTTTTTTTTTTTTTTTTAAAGAAGTGAGTCTCTAAGTCCCGCCCATGCTTAAGGGTAAGGAAATTAAGTTCCTCCTGAAGAGTTTCAAAGAACTTGTAAATGTATTTTTAGAAACTTTCTTTTTTTAAATTTAAGTTCAATTAATTAACATATAATGTATTATTGCTTTCAGAGGTACAGGTCTGTGATTCATCAGTCTTATATAATACTCAGTGCTCATTACATCATGTGCCTGCCTTAATGTCCATCACCCAGTTACCCCATCCCCCCCACCTCTCTCCCCTCCAGCAACCCTCAGTTTGTTTCCTATGATTAAGAGTCTCTTACGGTTTTTCTCCCTCTCTGGTTTCATCTTGTTTTATTTTTTCCTCTCTTCCCCTATGATCCTCTGTTTTGTTTCTTAAATTCCACATGTCAGTGAGATCATATGGTAATTGTCTTTCTCTGGTTGACTTATTTTGCTCAGCACAATACCCTCTAGTTCTATCCATGTCATTACAAATGACAAGATGTCATTGTTTTGATGGCTGAGTAATATTCCATTGTGTGTATCTATCTATCTATCTCACATCTTTTTTACCCATTCATCTGTCAGTGGACATCTGGGCTCTTTCCATACTTTGGCTATTGTGGACATTGCTGCTATAAACATCGGGGTGCATGTGCCCCTTCGGATCACTACATTTTATCTTTGGGGTAAATACCAGTAGTGCAATTGCTGGGTCGTAGGGTAGCTCTATTTTCAACTTCTTGAAGAACCTCCATACTGTTTTGCAGAGTGGCTGTACCAGCTTGCATTCGCACCAACAGTGTAAGAGGGTTCCCCTTTTCCACATCTTCGCCAACATGTGTTGTTTCCTGACTTGTTAATTTTATCCATTCTGACTGGTGTGAGGTGGTATCTCATTGTGGTTTTGATTTGTATTTCCCTGATGCCGAGTGACCTTGAGCATTTTTTTCAAGCGTCTGTTGGCCATTTGGATGTCTTCTTTGGAGAAATGTCTGTTCATGTCTTCTGCCCATTTCTTGACTGGATTCTTTGTTCTTTGGGTGTTGAGTTTGATAAGTTCTTTATAGATTTTGGATACTAGCCCTTTATCTGATATGTCATTTGCAAATATCTTCTCCCATTCTCTTGGTTGTCTTTTGGTTTTGTCGACTGTTTCCTTTGCTGTGCAAAAGCTTTTTAAAACCTTTCTACTCTCCTTTCTTGATTTTGCCAGTGTCACTCTCTTTTAGTTTGCGCCCAACTTTATTGGCTACTCTTCGGCTATGCTAGCCCGCCCTCCATCTCCTTCCTGTCCTCATAATGTTAAAAGTTGATCAAGACTCCATCCTGGGCTCTTCTCCCCCTTTCTGTTTTCCCCATCCCCCCTTATGCTCCCTCCCTCCTGAAACTTCAAATACTCTCTATTTGACAGTACTACCAAGTTTCTATCTTCAGGGCTGACTTCTTTTTAGGTATTTAGATTTATATATTCTTTATACCTTCATAGTTGGAAAGATTTTATATTTCTTTTTTTTTTTTTCCTTAGAGAGAGAGAGAGTGCATGCACGTGTGAGTGGGGATGGGGGAAGGGCAGAGGGAGAGGGAGAGGCAGAGAGAATCTTAAGCAGGCTCCATGTTTAGTGCGAAGCCTGATGTGGGACTTGATCTCATGACACTGACTCTGAGCTGAGATCAAGAGTCGGACACTTAACCAACTGAGCCACCCAGATGCCCCAAGATTTTGTACTTCTAAATCTTAACTCTTGGTCTTCGAAACCTGCTTCTCCTTTACTTTTTTCCCATCTCTATAAATATAGAGGCTGAAGCCACTGTTGCTAAAGCCAGAAATGTGTCATTTTTTTGCCCTCTTGCCTTACCACTGCTACACATCTATATTCTCCCATTCTGGACTTTTTTTATTGGATGTTTTCTCCTACTTCTCCTCTTGCCCCTCATTTTCCTGCTTCCCCCTTGTCTTCCTTAACAACAAAGAACATTTAAAAAAGATCTCATGAGCCAAACAAAAATATTTTTACATTTCTTTTTAGTTTTTATTTTGTATGCTTCACTTTATAAGTTATGTTTTTTAAAAATGTAACCTGTATACCCACTGTGGGGCTTGAATTTGTGACCCTGAAGCACATGTTCTACCAACTGAGGCAGCCAGGCACCCCTGACTTTATAAATTACTATTGTTATAGTTTATGTATAATTTTACGTCCTACATTCTCTCTTTTTGGTTTAAACACAAGATAAAGGGAGCCTCCGTGGCTCAGTTGATTAAGTGACTGCCTTTGGCTCAGGTCATAATCCTGGGTTCCTGGGATTGAGTCCCACATTGAGCTCTCCCTGCTCTGTGGGGAGACTGCTTCTCCCTCTCCCTCTGCCTGCTGCTCCTACTGCTTGTGCTCTCTCTCTCTCTCTGTCAAATACATAAATAAAATCTTAAAAAAAAATAAACACAAGATGTAATTTATTGTCTCACATGGTTATAAACTCCAAGGGAAATGGCTGGCCTCAGGTCTCTAGGATGAGTCTCTCTTTCTTCATCTCTTACCTCTGCTTTTTCCTGTTAATTTCAATCTTGGGCAGGCTCTTTCGGGGTGGCATCCAGAAGCACCAGGCCTAATCTTCCCAGATACGTGGAAAGCACCTTGCTTTCATTACATTATGGTCCTTCTAGATTGGATGACATTTAAAAAAAGTATTGTTGGTAAGTTTTAGAGAGATAATATTGGTGATAGACTTGCTCAATTCTAGTTTATCTAAAAAATATCTTTATAGTTAGTTAAGTCAATTATAGATTGACACCTTTGGGATATTATTCCACTGGCCTCTACCTCCTATGGTTGCTATCCAGAAGTCAGCCATCAGTCTGTCATTTTTTAAGATAATCAGTCTTTTCTTTCTGACTGCTTTTAGGATCTTTATTTTCCTGCATTTCTACTGTGATGAGGGTTGGGGATGGAAAGAAAGGGGTGAGCTAATCAGTAGGCATAGGCTCAGGTTTGAGAGGGTAGTGAGGTCAAGGAGAAATTTATTTCAGGATGAGTCATGCAGGACTCTTTGACCTTAAATTTTCTGAGATGATGAAATGAACTATTGGAGGTGATCAAAATAGTTAGCTTGATTGAGGGCTAGTAATGCGTTTTTAAAATCATGCTTGTCATTTTTAGGGCATTAGTAAGAAACCACCACAAGGCATATTTTCTTTCTTTAAAATATTTATTTATTTGATAGAGAGAGACACAGCAAGAGAGGGAACACAAGCAGGGGGAGTGGGAGAGGGAGAAGCAGGCTTCCCACAGAGCAGGGAGCCTGATGTGGGACTTGATCCCAGGACCTTGGGATCATGACCTGAGCCGAAGGCAGCACCTAATGACTGAGCCACCCAGGTGCCCCAAGGCATATTTTCTTTTAATTGCTTTGCTTAAACTTGTGTTGTTTATTTACTTGACTCTAATTTGCTTTATTTATGCAAGGGATGTACCTTTTAAAAATTGAAGTATAATTAACATACAGTATAGTATAGTATAATTAACATATATTAGCTTCAGGTGTACAATATAATGATTCAAAAATTATAGACATTACTCAGTGCTCATCACAATAAGTATACTCTTAATCCCCTTCATCCATTTCTCCCATCCCCCGCTACCTCCCTGCTGGCAATGAATAGTCCATTCTCTGTATTTAAGACTCTTTTTAGTTTGTCTCTTTGTTTGGTTTTATTTCTTAAATTCCACATATGAGTGAAATCATGTGATGTTTGTCTTTCTCTGTCTGACTTATTTCGTCTTATACCCTCTAGGTCTATCCATGTTGTTGTCAATGGAAAGATCTCATTCTTTTTTATGGTTAAGTAATATTCCAATGAATATATATACCACATCTTCTTTTTCCATTCATGAATCAATGGACACTTGGTGGTTTCCATATCTTGGTTATTGTAAATAATGCTGCAATAAACATGCATGTATCTTTTTGAATTAGTGTTTTCTTTTTCTTTGGATAAATAGCAGTGGAATTACTGGATCATACAGTAATTATATTTTTAATTTTTTTAAAAAAGATTTCATTTATTTAAGAGAGAGGGAGTGACAGTGAGAGAGAGCATGAGTGGGGAGGAGAAGGAGATGCAGGCTCCCCACTGAGCAGGAAGCCCGATGTGGGGCTTGATCACAGGACCCTGGGATCATGACCTGAACTGAAGGCAGACACTTAACTGACTGAGCCACCCAGGCACTCCTGTATTTTTAATTTTTTGAGGAACTTCCATACTGTTTTCCTCAGGGGCTCCACCAGTTTGCATTCCTACCAACAGCACATGAGGTTTCCTTTTTCTCCACATCCTTTCCAACACTTGTTATTTCTTGTCTTTTTGATTTTAGCCATTCTGACAGGTGCCAGATGCTATTGTAGTTTTTTTTTTTTTTTTTTAGATTTTACTTATTTATTTGACAGAGAGAGAGAGTGAGAGAGCACAACAGGGGGAGTGGCAGAGGGAGAGGGAGAGGCAGGCTCCCCGCTGAGCAGGGAGGCCGATGCAGGACTCAATCCCAGGATCCCGGGATCATGACCTGAGCCGATGGCAGATGCTTAACTGACTGAGCCACCCAGGTGCTCTGCTATTGTAGTTTTGATTTGCATTTCCCTGATGATGAGTGATGTTGAGCATCTTTTCATGTGTCTGTTGGCCAGCTGTATGTCTTCTTTAGAAATATGTCTATTCACATCCTCTGCCTATTTTTAAAATTGGATTGTTTGTTTTTTTTGGTGTTGAGTTGTATAAGTTGTTATATAGTTTGGATATTAACCCTTTATTGGATATGTTCTTTGCAGATGTCTTCTCCCATTCAATGTGCTCCCCTTTAGTTTTGTTGACGGTTTCCTTTGCTGTACAAAAGCTTTTTATTTTGATCTAGTCCCAATAGTTTATTTTTGCTTCTGTTTTGCTTGCCTGAGGAGACATCTAGAAAAATGTTTCTATAGCAGATGGTTAAAAAAGTTACTGCCTATGTTTTCTTCTAGAAGTTTGATGGTTTTGGTCTCACATTTGGGTCTTATATCTATTTTGAGTTTATTTTTGTATATGGTGTAGAAAAGTGGTCCACTTTCATTCTTATGCATGAAGCTGTCCATTTTTCTCAGCACAGTTTGTTGAAGAGAAGACTGTCTTTTCTCTGTTGTATATTCTTGCCTCCTTTGTCGTAGATTAATTGACCAAATATGCATGGGTTTATTTCTGGGCTCTCTATTTTCTTCCATTGATTTATATGTCTACTTTTTAAAATTCATGTTCTTTGTGTCTATTTGTCTTGCCAGTATCATACTGTTTTGATTACTACAGCTTTGTAGTATATCTTGAAATCTGGAATTATGATATCTCCAGCTTTATTCTTTCTCAAGATTGCTTTGGCTATTTGGGGTCTTTTGTGGTTCCATGCAAATTTTAGAATTATTTGTTCTAGTTCTGTGAAAAATGTTGTTGGTGTTTTAATAGAGATTGCATTAAATCTGTAGATTGCTTTGGGTAGTATGGACATTTTAACAATATTGGTTCTTCTAATCCATGAACTTGGATATCTTTCCATTTGTTTGTGTCACCTTCCTTCGATTTCTTTCATCAGTGTTTTATAGGTTTTGGAGGACAGGTCTTTCACCTGCTTGGTTAAGTTGATGCCTAGGTGTTTTGCTATTTTGGGTGCAGTCATGAATGGGAGAGTGTTCTTAATTTCTCTTTCTACTACATCATTATTAGTGTATAGAAATGCGACAGATTTCTGTATGTTCATTTTGTGTCCTGTGACTTTTCTGAACTCAGTTATCAGTCCTGATTGTTTTTTGGTGGAGTTGTTAGGGTTTTTTATATATAGTATCATGCTGTCAGCAAATAGTGGTAGTCTTACTTCTTCCTTCCCAATTTGGATGCCTTTTATTTCTTTTCCTTGTGTGATTGCTATGGCTAGGACTTCAAATACTGTGTTGGATAGAAGTGGTGAGAGTGGACATCCTTGTCTTGTTCCTGATCATAGAGGAAAAGCTCTCAGGTTTTCACCATTGAGTATGATGTTAACTGTAGGTTTTTCATATGTGGCCTTTATTAAGTTGAGATATGTTCTCTCTGAAACTACTCTTTTAGAGTTTTTATCATGAATGGATGTTGTACTCTGTCACGTGCTTTTTCTGCATCTATTGAAATGATCATATGGTTTTTAATCCTTTCTCTTGTTAGTGTGATGTATCACGTTGATTAATTTGTGAATATTGAACCACTCTTGCATTCCTGGAATAATTCCCACTCGATCCTGGTGAATGATGTTTTAAATTTTTTGTTGGATTCAGTTTGCTAATATTTTGTTGAGGATTTTTGCATTAATGTTCATCAGGGATAATGGCCTGTGGTTTTCTTTTTGTAGTGTCTTTATCTGGTTTTGATATCAGGGTAATGCTGGCCTTGTATGATTTATTTTGAAGCTTTCCTTCCTCTGCTATTTTCTGGAATAGTTTGAGAAGAATAGATATTAACTCTTCTTTAAATGTTTGTAGAATTCACCTGTGAAGCCATCTAGTCCTGGACTTTTGATTATTTTGAGGTTTTAATTTTTATTATTTTATTTTATTTTATTACTGATTCAATTTCACTGCTAGTAATTGGTCTGTTCAAGTTTTTTTATTTCTTCCTGATTCAGTTTTGGAAGATTATATGTTTCTAGGAATTTATCCATTTTCTCCAGGTTGTCCAATTAGTTGGCATGTAAATTTTTATAATATTCTTTTATAATCCTTGTATTTCTGTGGTGTTGGTTGTTATTTCTCCTCTTTCATTTCTGATTTTATTTATTTGAGTGTTCTCTCTCTCTCTCTCTCTCTTTTGATGAGTCTGGCTAAAGGTTTATCAGTTTTGTTGATCTTTTCAAGAAATCAGTTCCTGGTTTCATCGATCTGTCCTATTGTTATTTTAATCTCTATTTCATTTATTACTGCTCTTATCTTTATTATTTCCTTCCTCTTACTGAGTTTGGTCTTCTTTTTTCCCCCTTAGATCCTTTTGGTATAAGGTTAGCTTGTTTATTTGAGATTTTTCTTGAGGTAGGCCTGTATTGCTATAAACTTCCTTCTTAGGCCAGCTTTTGCTGCATCCCAGAGGTTTGGAACTGTTGTGTGTTCATTTTTATTTTCCCTGTGTATTTTTTTGATTTCCTCTTTGATTTCTTGGTTGACCCATTCATTCTTTGGTATTATGTTATTTAGCCTCCATGTATTTGTGTTCTTTCCAGATTTTTCCTTGTGATTGATTTCTAGTTTCATACTGTTGTGGTTGGAAAAGATGCATGATAGGATTTCAGTTTTTCTGAATTTATTGAGGCTTAGTTTGTGGCCAAACATGTGATCTATTCTGGAGAATGTTCCATGTACACTTGAAAAAAATATGTATTCCACTGTTTTTGGATGGAATGTTCTGAATATATGTGTTAGGTCCATCTGGTCTAATGTGTCATTCAAAGCCACTGTTTCCTTTTTGATTTTCTGGTCTACTTTTCTTAATCCTTGGGATCCTTATGAATAGGCTTTGATATAGAGAATACCCATGAGGTTGTACTGAATTATGTGTTCTAAGAATACTTCATGTTTCCGAGAATGGACTTCTAAAAACCCACTTTATCTATTTTCCCCCCTAAGGTGCAAGGCATCACTAGAGGATTATTTTCTTAAATTTATGTAAAAAATTATTCTCTTACAGATCTTACCAGCTCCCATAATATCTAACTTAATTTTTTTCTGCTGCAATATCATCTCTTAAACTCTTATCAGTAAAAATAATCATGTTCATGTCATTCTTATATTAGCCTTCCATCTATTCAAAGGAAATTACTAAGTTTCCCTTGAGCCTTTTTTTTTTCTAGGTTAAATAAGCCCTGTTTCTTTATATTTTCCTCATGGGGAAATGTTTCCTAATAATTTTCATTGTTCTTTCTTGGACCCCATGCAAATACTCAGTATCACACTTCAGTTGCTGAGCCCAAAACTGGGCAATTAATGAAAGTTTGACCAGTGCTGAGTGGGAAGGGAGGCTGACCCATGGTTATTAATTACATGGCTAATTATAGATCCTGTGTTATCATGAAGGACCTATTCCCAATGAGGAATAATCTAGTTCTAAGCATCCAAAAAATTTCGTTTATTTCTTCAGAGCCTTAAAAACACCCCCACTGGTGCTCGCTTCGGCAGCACATATACTAAAAAAAACACCCCCACTGGATCAACTCAACAATTCAGCATTAAAGCAATGACTGTTTCTTTTATTTTTTTTTTTTTTTTTTTAAAGATTTTATTTATTTATTTGAGAGCGAGAATGAGAGAGAGAGCATGAGAGGGGGGAGGGTCAGAGGGAGAAGCAGACTCCCTGCCGAGCAGGGAGCCCGATGCGGGACTTGATCCCGGGACTCCAGGATCATGACCTGAGCTGAAGGCAGTCGCTTAACCAACTGAGCCACCCAGGCGCCCGCAATGACTGTTTCTTACAGGAAGTCTGAGTTTTTGCCAGTGAAAGTGAGCACATTATTTTAGGTTGATTTCCTGGTTCATCCTTGAAGCATTGTGTTGCTTTAGCTGAATTTTTATATGTATCTGGGTTGCTTAGGTGTGTCTTTGTTTACTTATTTTGGCTCCTGTGTGCTCCAGGTTATGGTCTCCATTCTGTGCCTGTTTGTCCAGGAATCCCCCTCTTCTGAGTAATGCATCAGGGTATGGGGAGTCTTGCAGAGCAGTTAAATTATTCTTTCCTTCCTTTTCTCTTTCTTTCTTTCTTTTTCTTTCTCTTTCTCTTTCTTTCTTTCTTTCTTTCTTTCTTTCTTTCTTTCTTTCTTTCTTTCTTTCTTTCTTTCTTTCTTTCTTTCTTTCTTTCTTTCTTTCTTTCTTTCTTTCTTTCTTTCTTTCTTTCTTTCTTTCTTTCT